>NC_088404.1:26517133-26858487 GCF_034236695.1 Oncorhynchus nerka | reverse complement strand
CTGAACAGACAGGACACTAGATGGAAGGATGAACAGAAATATGGATATATACTGACTTTAAATATAAACATGTAAAGTGTTGGTCCCATGTTTCATGAGCTGAAATAAAATATCCCAGAAATGTTCCATATGAACAAAAAGCTTATTTCTCTCAGATTTTGTGCACCAATTTGTTTACATCCCTTTTAGTGAGCATTTCTCCTTTGCCAAGATCCATCCATTGCCACATATGTCTCAAGTTTTGAGAGAGAGTTCAATTGCCATGCTGCCTTCAGGAATCTCCACCAAAGCTGTTGCCAGAGAATTGAATGTTCATTTCTCAAAGCTGTCTTCAACGCCATTTTAGAGAATTTGGCAGTACGTCCAACCAGCCTCGCAACCGCAGACCACGTGTTACCACGCCAAACCCAGGACCTCAACATCTGGCTTCTTCACCTGCGGGATCATCTGAGGCCAGCCACCTGATGAAAGTGATGAATATTTCTGTAATAAAGCCCGCTTGTGGGGAAGAACTCATTCTGATTTGGCTTATGCCCTCACAGGTTCCACTCAATGCTGCGTGCCTGCCCAGTCATGTGAAATCCATAGATTAGGGCCTAATTTATTTATTTCAATTGACTGATTTCCTTATATGAACTGTAATTCAGTAAAATCGTTAATTGTTGCATGTTGCGTTTATATATTTGTTCAGTATGTGTATATATCCATACTAGTCCAAAGATTGGACACACCTACTCATTCCAGGGTTTTTATTTATTTTGACTATTTTCTACATTGTAGAATAATAGTGAAGACATCAAAACTATGAAATAACACATGGAGTCATGTAGTAACCAAAAAAATATATTTGGTGAAAGACCAAGTCCATATTATGGCAAGAACAACTCAAATAAGCAAAGAGAAACGGCAGTCCATTATGACTATAAGACATGAAGGTCTGTCAATCCGGAACATTTAAAAAACCATCAAGCGCTATGATGAAACTGGCTCTCATGAGGACCGCCACAGAAAAGGAAGACCCAGCGTTACCTCTGCTGCAGAGGATAAGTTCGTTAGAGTTACCAGCCTCAGAAATTGCAGCCCAAATAAATTCTTCACAGAGATCAAGTAACACACATCTCAACATCAACTGTTCAGAGGAGAATGTGTGAATCATGCCTTTTATGGTCAAATTGCTACAAAGAAACCACTACTAAAGGACACCAATAAGAAGAAGAGACTTGCTTGGGCCAAGAAACAAGAGCAATGGAGATTAGACCGGTGGAGTCCAAATGAGATTTTTTTTGCAGAGTAGGTGAACGGATGATCTCCGCATGTGTGGTTCCCACCGTGAAACTTGGAGGGAGAGGTGTGATGGTGTGGGAGTGCTTTGCTGGTGACACTGTCTGTGATTTATTTAAAATTCAAGGCACACTTAACCAGCATGGCTACCACAGCATTCTGCAGCGATATGCCATCCCATCTGGCTTGCGCTTAATGGGACTATCCTTTGTTTTTCAACAGGACAATGACCCAACACACCTCCAGGCTGTGTAAGGGCTATTTGACCAAGAAGGATAGTGATGCATCAGATGACCTGGCCTCCACAATCACCCAACCTCAACCCAATTGAGATGGTTTGGGATGAGTTGGACCGCGGAGTGAAGGAAAAGCAGCCAACAAGTGCTCAGCATATGTGGGAACTCCTTCAAGACTGTTGGAAAAGCATTCCAGATGAAGCTGGTTGAGAGAATGCCAAGAGTGTGCAAAGCATCATCAAGGCAAAGGATGGCTACTTTGAAGAATCTCAAATATAAAATATATTTTGATCTGTTTAACACTTTTTGTTGGTTACTACATGATTACATATGTGTTATTTCATAGTTTTTATGTCTTCACTATTATTCTACAATGTAGAAAATAGTTTTTTTTTTAATTAAAAAATGGAATGAGTAGTAGTGTCCAAATATTTGACTGTTACTGTATAGACTATCAGCATATGAACTAGTACCTTAACTGGGACATCTGACGACTAAAACTGATACTGAAAAAAATCACTGTATGTGTGATGTGTGCATTTAACATGCTAGTCAACATGGTTAGTGCTTGGTGACGGCGCCTGTTTAATTTGTCTACATCATGCACTCTTTTGGAACAATGGAAACCATGCCCTTGATATAACTTCACGTGTCACCCGTCTTCTCATGTGAGTACAATAACAATGTGTCCCCTCTGCCATATCTACTGTCCATGAGTTAAGGCCAGACCTCGACTATGGTGTGTTGAGTTGTCATCAGTTTCTCAGTCTAAATTCTGTTATGTATTGCTGTGATACCCTGTGATTGAACTGTTCACCACTTAGTGTTTAACCCTTTGTTGCACTGTTGTTTTGCAGTGCTGCACCCATACAGACACATCCTGGGTCTTTGGCAGCCTGACATAGGGCCGTACGGAGGGCTGCTCAACGTGGTGGTATGTAATAAGAACACACACACTATTGTGTTCCTTCTTTGTCACATTTAAATCAATAAAAAATGTGTATTTTAAATTGTTCAGCCCACCTTGTTGTAGAAATGAGTATTTTCCCATCAAAACATTTGATTTGTGTTAGGTGGTGATCACTTTTTCCTTTTCTTCTCTCCCTTTACTTCTCTACTACACCATCCCTCTCCAGGTTGATGGGCTATTCATCCTTGGCTGGATGTATCTGCCCCCCCACGACCCTCGGGTCGAGGATCCCATGAGGCGGCGGCCACTCTTCCGCATCCACATGTTGGAGAGCAACAAGACAGCAGTGGAGTGTATGTACGGACACAAGGGCCCTCACAAGGGGGACGTCCAAGTGAGTCCATTTTCTTCTTTTGTGTTTTGAATGGGCGTAAAACCAACATTGGTGATTTATTGTACCTGCAGTTCTTTTTAGAGGGGTAATCTACAGTTGGCAAAAATCTGAGGGATAGGCCTGGAGAAATGTAACCACTCTTAAATTCATGAGCTATTGATGCAAGGACAATATCCACAGTATCAAAATGATGGTGTTAACCATATTTCGAGTCTATACGGTATTTGTTTATGTTTACAAACATTTGAGTTAAACAAGCTGATATTTTGGGTTCTGATGGGGTTTGACAGTTGAACTACGGTAATCTTGCGAGACATTTCTAAGTTCTATTTCAATCAATTAGTTTATACTGTATCATTAATTTATAAGTAAAAAAAATGGATGTAGCAACTGTGGATTGCCCCTTTAATGTTTGCTCAGGAGTATAATTTAACTGATCTACTGACCTGGATGGCATTCTTTGAACCAGCAAGTCCCACAAGGTCAACTACTTTAAAATGTTGTATGTCTTTTGTCACAAGTTTTTGTTGCTATAGCTTTTCCAACTTTGTAGTGCCCATAAGAGGGACTGTTAGGTGAGACCCACAACACAACACAACTGATTAATCGATAATAAGGGAAATAATGATGCACTTATTGTGCTTAAATAGTCATAATCATCACTGATGTTATCCTTTTGTAATGTGTAAGCCGGTGCACTCACTGTGTGGTGAAGTAGTCCCCTGTCTTCCATGGCTTTGTGATTTAAGATGGGATGTCTTCTCTTATTTCCAGACTGGGAAGAAGGACGAGTTCTCGACCAAGTGCAACCAGACAGACCATCACCGCATGCCAGGGGGGAGGCAGGAGGTGAGGAGGAGAGAACGATCTCTTGTAACTTCGCAACAGTTTGTATATTGTTCTCACATGGCTGAGGCAACTCAGTATTTGTCAAATTAATTAATTAATCAATCACATATTTGTATTGCACTTTTTGCAAACACATTTAACCTCAAAGTTATCATACTGAAAGTGTTCCGATTGTCAAAGATTTGTGTTGAATCAAGTCATTCAGCAGATGGTAAATAATTGTCAAGCAGGCAAGAGTGACAGCTATGCATTGTTACAGGATAGATACTGTGATGACAGTTGATTTCGATAGGGGATTGGGGCAAATCGGTAAGTGGGCATGACCGTGGGTTTTTGATGTTCTGTTGGCAGGAGTTCCGGACGTGGCTTGAGGAGGAGTGGGGGAGGACACTGGAGGACATCTTCCATGAGCACATGCAGGAGCTCATACTCATGAAGTTCATCTACACAAGCCAATATGAGTAGGTTTTCCTTATGACATAGTCCAGGGGTTCCCAAAATTGGGTCAGGGGTGTGTGCAGGTACTGCAGGGGGTCCGTGGCCAGATCTCTTTTTCTCTCTCTCGTGTGTGTGTGTGTGTGTGTGTGCTACCGTTCAAAAGTTTGGGGTCACTTAGAAATGTCCTTGTTTTTTAAAGAAAAGCACAAAAAAAATGGTCCACTAAAATCATATCAAATTGATCAGAAATGCAGTGTAGACATTGTTAATGTTGTAAATGACTATTGTAGCTGGAAAAGGCTGATTTTTAATGGATTATCTATACAGGGGTACATAGGCCCATTATCAGCAACAAATAACTTTCCTCTGAAACTCGTCAGTCTATTATTGTTCTGAGAAATGAAGGCTACTCCATGCGAGAAATTGCCAAGAAACTGAAGATGTCGAACAACGCTGTGTACTACTCCCTTCACAGAAAAGTGCAAACTGTTTCTAACCAGAATAGAAAGAGGAGTGGAAGGCCCCGGTGCACAAGTGAGCAAGAGGACAAGTACATTAGTGTCTAGTTTGAGAAACAGACGCCTCACAAGTCCTCTACTGGCAGCTTCATTAAATAGAACCCGCAAAACACCAGTTTCAATGTCAACAGTGAAGAGGTGACTCCGTCATGCTGACCTACTAGGCAGAGTTCCTCTGTCCAGTGTCTGTGTTCTTTTGCCCATCTTAATCGTTTATTTGTATTGGCCAGCCTGAGATATGGCTTTTTTTTTGCAACTCTGCCTAGAAGGCCAGCATCCCGAAGTCGCCTCTTCACTGTTGAGGTGTTTTGCGGGTACTACTTCTACTTTTCTGCATTTCAAACCTGAACGTAAAACTGCATCAAAACATTTTCAAACTTTTTATAAACAGCTGAATGTTTGACCTCTTTCCAAACAGGTTACACAAAACGTTGGAGGCTATGACATCTTCGTCTTCTCTGCTATTCAAATCTGTTCGGGGGAAGAAAAAAAATCTGGTACGGATTTAACCGTACAGCTGTTTTAGTAACTGCATTTAAAAAAAATCTAACTTTTTCCAAAGAACTGCTGTTTTTACCACTCCCCCAACAAGTCAGACAACTTTTAGCGTATTAAATCTTCCTCTACTTCTCTGCTATTCAAATCTGGAATCAGAACATAATTATTTTACAGCTGTTTGTAGGAGTTTATGCATACTAACAAAAACTTAAAGGGTATGCATCTTGTTCTACTTCTTTACTTTTGAAATCTGGAATCAGAAAATAATTTTACTACTAATCAAGAGGTACAGCTGTTTTAGTAACCGCATCACCTAATTTAGCTGACTTCCCACTGTTGAATTAGCTGCCATGGAACCTTCAAATTATAACAATGGGGGAGCACATAAGAGCTATTATGCCACACAGCTCACTCCAAACCCACTAAACTCGCCTACCACTGCCTGTAGTTATCTTTTATCTTTAGTACTGGTCTGTAGGCTAAAATTCTGTGCTTGCCACCTACTAGAACCAAGGAATTTTCGAACATTTCTTGCCTATAACCCGGAAGTAGGATTGGAGACGACTTTCTTTTGATTTAAAACATTCTTTGTGTGGAGTAAAGAAGGACATACTGACTTGCACAACATATTCACAACTCCCATTTGACCGAAAATGTCAATTTATTCACATTCCATATTTTTTCTTTGCATTCATCTCTTCATCCATTAGGTGCCTCTGTTCTGGACCTGTCATAAATTACATCCCTAATTTAAAATGTCGACTCAAGAAGAAGGGAATGGGCGTGTGGCGAAGACTCACTATAGAGCGCATTCTGGAGAGAGATGCGCCTGAGATGCGCCTGTCTTCCACTAATTTGTGCGCATCATTGTGTGAATTCTTTGCCCTTTGTTTGTTAATGTATTTTTTTAAATATAGGATATTTTGCTTCAGCACTCGTAGAAGTACCTATCCTGTGTGCAAATGTAGGCCTATTGAAGTTCCTATCTGGGGATGACTGAGCCTAGTATTTCTGAGCTGCGGAACTTCTCAAAGTATTTTTTTCATCACCTCACACCGAAAGTCAACAGAGTGTTTTACATCCATTGCAAATGACAATAGTTCCTCACTGCATTTGAAAAATCACCCCAACCCTCTCCCCACTGGGCAAAAACTGTTTGAATCAACCAAAAAAAAACTACAGCGCATTTGGAAAGTATTCAGACCCCTTGACTTTTTCCACATTTTGTTCTAAAATTGATTAAAATATGTTTTTCCCTCTTCAATCTATACACAATAACCCAAAATGACAAAGTGAAAACAGTTTTTTAGAAATGTTTGCTGCTTTATTAAGAATGTAAAAAAGATTACTTATTTACATAATTATTCAGACCTTTGCTATGAGACTTGAAATTGAGCTCAGGTGCATCCTGTTTCCATTGATCATCCTTGAGATGTTTCTACAACTTGATTGGAGTCCAGCTTTGGTAAATTTAACTGATTGGACATGATTTTGAATGGCACATACCTGTGTGTGTATATAAAGTCCCACAGTTAACAGTGTATGTCAGAGCAAAAACCAAGTCATTAGGTTGAAGGAATTGTCCGTAGAGATCAGAGATAAGATTGTGTCGAGGCACTGGGGAAGGGTAGCAAAACATTTCTGCATCATTGAAGGGCCCCAAGAACACGGTGACCTCCATCATTCTTAAATGGAAGAAGTTTGGAACCACCAAGACTCTTCCTAGAGCTGGCCGCCCGGCTAAACTGAGCAATCAGTGCAGAAGAGCCTTGGTCAGGGAGAAGACCAAGAACCCGATGGTCACTTTGACAGAGCTCTAGATTTCCTCTGTGGAGATGGGAGAACCTTCCAGAAGGACAACCATTCTATGCCAGCACTCCACCAATCAGGCCTATGTGGTAGAGTGGCCAGACGGAAGCCACTCATCAATAAAAGGCACAAGACAGCCCGCTTGTAATTTGCCAGAAGGCACCTAAAGACTCTCAATCTTGTTTCTCATGGTCTATCTGGTCAGTTGAAACCAAGATTGAACTATTTGGCCTAAATGCCCCACCTCTTTAAGGAATACCTAGGATAGGATAAAGTAATCCTTCTCACCCCCTCCCCCCCCTTAAAATATTTAGATGCACTATTGTAAAGTGGCTGTTCCACTGGATGTCATAAGGTGAATGCACCAATTTGTAAGTCGCTCTGGATAAGAGCGTCTGCTAAATGACTTAAATGTAAATGTAAGTGTCATGTCTGGAGGAAACTTGGCACCATCCTTATGGGGAAGCGTGGTGGTGGCAATATCATGCTGCGGGGATGTTTTTCAGCGGCAGTGACTCGGAGACTAGTCAGGATGGAAGGAACATCAAGAGTGCTCAGGGCCTCAGACTGAGGCGAAGGTTCAACTTCCAAAAGGACAATGACCCTAAGAACACAAGACAACAAAAGAGTGGCTTCAGGACAAGTCTCTGAATGTCCTTGAGTGGCCCAGCCAGAGCCCGGACTTGAACCCGATCAAACATCTCTGGGGAGACACCTGAAAATAGCCCTGCAGCGACGCTCCCCATCCAATCTGACAGAGCTTGAGAGGATCTGCAGAGAAGAATGGGAGAAACTCCCCAAATACAGGTGTGCCAAGCTTGTAGCGTCATACCCAAGAAGACTCGAGGCTGTAATTGCTGCCAAAGGTGCTTCAACAAAGTACTGAGTAAAGGGTCTGAATACTTACAGTACCAGCCAAAACTTTGGACACACCTGCTCATTCAAGGGTTTTTCTTTATTTTTACTATTTTCTACAGTGTAGAATAAGTGAAGACATCAAAACTATGAAATACCACATAGGGAATCATGTAGTAACCAAAAAAGTGTTAAACACTCTTTCACTCTGCGGTCCAACTCATCCCAAACCATCTCAATTGGGTTGAGATCGGGTGATTGTGGAGGCCAGGTCATCTGATGCAGCACTCCATCACTCGCCGCCTTGGTCAAATATCCTGTACACAGCCTGGAGGTCATTGTCCTGTTGAAAAACAAATGATAGTCGTACTAAGCGCAAACCAGATGGGATGGCGTATCGCTGCAGAATGCTGTGTGTGCCTTGAATTTAAATATATCACTGACAGTGTCACCAGTAAAGCACCATCACACACCACCTCTTATCTTCTGCAGCAGAGGTAACTCTGGGTCTTCCTTTCCTGTTGCGATCCTCATGAGCCAGTTTCATCGTAGCGCTTGTTGGTTTTTGAGACTGCACTTAAAGAAACTTTCAAAGCTCTTGAAATTTTCCGGATTGACTGACCTTCATGTCTTAAAGTAATGATGGATAGTCGTTTCTCTTTGCTAATTTCAAATCAAATCAAATTTTATTTATCCCATGCGCCTGAATACAACAGGTAGACCTTACAGTAAAATACTAACTTACAAGCTCTTAACCAACAATGCAGTTAAGAAAAATAAGTGTTAAGTAAAAAATAGATTAGTAAAAAAAATAGCAAATAAAAGTAACAAATAGTTAGAGCAGCAGTAAAATAATAATAGCGAGGCTATATTCACGGGGTACCGATACAGAGTCAATGTGCGGGGGGCACCGGTTAGTCGAGGTAATTGAGGTAATGTCTGAGCTGTTCTTGCCATAATATGGACTTGGTCTTTTACCAAATAGTGCTATCTTCTGTATACCACCCCTACTTTGTCACAGCACAACTGATTGGCTCAAACGCATTAAGAAGGAATGAAATTCCACAAATTAACTTCTAACAAAGCACACCTGTTAATTGAAATGTATTTCAGGTGACTACCCCATGAAGCTGGTTGAGAGAATGCCAAGACTGTGCAAATCTGTAATCAAGGCAAAGGGTGGCTACTTTCTCCTCCCTTAAACAATTATCGCCTCCTTCTGAAAATGTTACTTTTCCAAGCCAAAATCTATTTTTAGCCTCCTTGAGAGACATGCTAAGCCTTTGGTTACCATGTGTGTTATTTCATAGTTTTCAGTGCTAGAGGCGTCAGTGCTAGACGCGTCACTACAGACCCTGGTTCGATCCGGGGTTGTATATCAACCGATCGGGAGTCTCTTAGGGCAGCGCACAATTGTCCCAGCATCGTCCGGGTTATGGGAGGGTTTGGCCTGGGTAGGCCATTATTGTAAAATAAAAATTTGTTCTGAACTGACTTGCCTAGTTAAATAGAGTTCGGTGAGTCTGTTGTGCGGCACACATGAGGTGATGAAGGTACATTTGAATGCAATTCAATAGTAAATGTTTGCCATAAGATACCTTATGTCTTTCTGCCAGAAGTCAAAGATCTCTGGACGGGTTGTCTGTACAACTGCCATTTTTCCCTGTGGTTCCTACTAGCGTTCTTCTCCCCTTTGCTCCATGTACACGTCGCTCTTTCTTCAGAAAAGCAGGCATCACAACTTTGTTCATTTGCACAATTCACTTTAGCTTGTAAATGTCCACAGTCCACATAACATTTTCCGACAAGATAGAACTACTGCAATCTACTGCAGAGATAGCCTGCAGAGTTCTGTCATACTATCCAGGTCTGTGCACAAAAAATTTAGCTTCTACTTCTAAAAATCCACCTTTCCAGAAACAAGTCTCTTACCATTACCGCTTGTTATATACCACCTTCTGCCCCAGCTGTGCCCTGGACACTATATGTGAATTGATTGCCCCCCATCTATCTTCAGAGCTCATACTGTTAGGTGACCTAAACTGGGACATGCTTAACACTACAATCTAAGCTAGATGTCCTCAATCTCACACAAATAATCAATGAACCTACCAGGTACAACCTCAAATCCGTAAACACGGGCACCCTCATAGATATCACCCTGACCAACCTGGCCTCTAAATACACCTCTTCTGTCTTCAACCAGGATCTAAGCGATCACTGCCTCATTGCCTGCATCCGTAATGGGTCTGCGGTCAAATGACCACCCCTCATCACTGTCAAGCACTCCCTAAAACGCTTCAGCGAGCAGGCCTTTCTAATCGACCTGACCCGGGTATCCTGGAAGGATATTGACTTCATTCCGTCAGAGGATGCCTGGTTATTCTTTAAAAGTGCTTTTCTCACCATCTTAAATAAGCATGCCCCATTCAAAGAATTTAGAACCAGGAACAGATATAGCCCTTGGTTCACTCCAGACCTGACTGCCCTTGACCAGCACAAAATCATCCTGTGGCGTACTGCATTAGCATCAAATAGCCCCCACGATATGCAACTTTTCAGGGAAGTTAGGAACCAATATACACAGGCAGTTAGGAAAGCAAAGGCTAGCTTTTCCAAACAGAAATTTGCATCCTGTAGCACAAACTCCAAAAAGTTCTGGGACACGGAAGTCCATGGAGAATAAGAGTACCTCCTCCCAGCTGCCCACTGCACTGAGGCTAAGAAACACTGTCACCACCGATAAATCCATGACAATAGAGAATTTCAATAAGCATTTTTCTACGGCTAGCCATGCTTTCCGCCTGGCTACCCCTACCCCGGTCAACAGCCCTGCACCCCCCACAGCTACTTGCCCAAGCCTCCCCAGCTTCTCCTTCACCCAAATACAGATAGCTGATGTTCTGAAAAAGAGCAAAATCTGGACCCCTACAAATCAGCCGGGCTAGACAATCTGGACCCTCTCTTCCTAAAATGATCCTCCGCAATTGTTGCAACCCCTATTATTAGCCTGTTCAACCTCTCGTTCGTATCGTCTGAAATCCCCAAAGATTGGAAAGCTGCCGTGGTCATCCCCCTCTTCAAAGGGGGAGACACTCCAGACCCAAACTGTTAAAGACCTATATCTATCCTAGCCTAGCTTTCTAAGGTCTTCGAAAGCCAAGTTAACAAACAGATCGCCGACCATTTCGAACCCCACCGTACCTTCTTCGCTATGCAATCTGGTTTCCGAGATGGTCATGGGTGCACCTCAACCACGCTCAAGGTCTTAAACGATATCATAACCGTCATCGATAAGAGACAATAATATGCAGCCGAATAGACCCGGCTAAGGCTTTCAACTCTGTCAATCCCTGCATTCTTATCGGCAGACTCAACAGCCTTGGTTTCTCAAATGACTGCCTCGCCTGGTTCACCAACTACTTCTCAGATAGAGTTCCATGTGTCAAATTGGAGGGCCTATTGTCCGGACCTCTGGCAGTCTCAATGGGGGTGCAACAGGTTCAATTCTCGGGCCTACTCTCTTTTCTGTATACATCAATGATGTTGCTCTTGCTGCTGCTGATTCTCTGATCCACCTCTACGCAGACGACACCATTCTGTATACTTCTGGCCCTTCTTTGGACACTGTGTTAACCAACCTCCAGACGAGCTTTAATGCCATACAACTCTCCTTCCGTGGCCTCCAACTGCTCTTAAATGCAAGTAGAACTAAATGCATGCTCTTCAAACGATTGCTGCCCGCACCTGCCTGCCCGTCCAGCATCCCTACTCTGGACGGTTCTGACTTAGAATATGTGGACAACCACAAATACCTAGGTGTCTGGTTAGACTGTAAACTCTCCTTCCAGACTCACATTAAGCATCTTCAATCCAAAATTAAATCTAGAATCGGCTTCCTATTTCGCAACAAAGCATCCTTTACTCATGCTGCCAAACATAACCTCGTAAAACTGACTATCCTACCAATCCTTGACTATGTCATTTACAAAATAGCCTCCAACACTCTACTCAGCAAATTGGATGCAGTCTATCACAGTGCAATCCGTTTTGTCACCAAAGCCCCATATACTACCCACCACTGCGACCTGTATGCTTTCATTGGCTGGCCCTCGCTTCATATTCGTCACTGGTCACCATAACAGCACCCACCCATAGCATGCGCTCCAGCAGGTATATTTCACTGGTCACCCCCAAAGCCAATTCTTCCTTTGGCCGCCTATCCTTCCAGTTCCCTGCTGCCAATGACTGGAGCGAATTGCACATACCACTGAAGCTAGAGACTCATATCTCCCTCACTAACTTTAAGCATCAGCTGTCAGAGCAGCTCACAGATCATTGCACCTGTACATAGCCCATCTGTAAATAGCCCATCCAACTATTATTTATTCTTTTGCTCATTGCACCACAGTATCTCTACTTGCACATTAATATATTGCCTTACGTCCCTAATCTTACCTCATTTGCACACACTGTATATAGATTTTTTCTATTGTGTTATTGACTGTACGTTTGTTTATTCCATGTGTAACTCTGTGTTTTTGCCGCACTGCTTTGCTTTATCTTGGCCAGATCGCAGTTATAAATGAGAACTTGTTCTCAACTGGCCTACCTGGTTAAATAAAGGTGAAATAAATAAAAACTCACAGAGAATAATATTCGGTAGCTTCTAGCTATGCTTGTATAACTTTGGATTTGCTTGTCTTTGCAATTTATTTTTCAATTTTTGCTCGTTAGCATTTAGCTAGCAGCATCTATGTGATTTCGCTATTAGTTGTGCAAATTTTGTTAGCAGTCTACTAATAGAGGCCCAATGGGCTTTTCTTTAATTTTTAGCGCCCCCTTGTGTGCCATGCCAGTAATACTGTAAATCCCAGAAAGTAAGAGAAGGAAGGTACACTATACATACAAAAGTATGATGACACCCATTCAAATTAGTGTATTTGGCTATTTCAGTTACACCCATTAATGACAGGTGTATAAAATATAGCATACAGTTATGCCATCTCCATAGACAAACATTTTCAGTAGAATGGCCTTACTGAAGAGCTCAGTGACTTTCAACGTGGCACCGTAATAGGATGCCACCTTTCCAATAAGTCAGTCCGTCAAATTTCTGCCCTGTTAGAGCTGCCCCCGTCAACTGTAAGTGCTATTATTGTGAAGTGGAAACATTTAGGAGCAACAACGGCTCAGACATGAAGTGGTAGGCCACACAAGCTCACAGCACGGGACCGCTGAACCACATAGCTCGTAAAAATCATCGGTTTTCGGTTGCAACACTCACTACCGAGTTCCAAACTGCCTCTGGAAGCAACGTCAGCACAATAACTGTTAGTCGGGAGCTTCATGAAATGGGTTTCCATGGCCGAACAGCCGCACACAAGCCTAAGCTCACCATGCGCAATGCCAAGCGTTGGCTGGAGTGGTGTAAAGCTCGCCGCCATTGGACTCAATGGAAACGCGTTCTCTGGAGTGATGAATCGTGCTTCACCATCTGGCCGTCGGACAGACTAATCTGGGTTTGGAGGATGCCAGGAGAATGCTACCTGCCCTAATGCATAGTGCCAACTGTAAAGTTTGGTGGAGGAGGAATAGTTCCAGTGAAGGGAAATCTTAACGCTACGGCATACAATGACATTCTAGACGATTCTGTGATTCCAACTTTATGGCAACAGTTTGGGGAAGGCCCTTTCCTTTCCTGCTTCAGCATTATAATGCCCCTGTGCACAAAGCTAGGTCCATACAGAAATGGTTTGTCTAGATCGGTGTGGAAGAACTTGACTGGCCTGCACAGAGCCCTGACCTCAACCCCATCAAACACCTTAGGGGTGAATTGGAACGCCGACTGCGAGCCAGGCCTAATCGCCCAACATCAGTGCCCGACCTCACTAATGCTCGTGGCTGAATGGAAGCAAGTCCCGCCGCAATGATCCAACATCTAGTGAAAAGCCTTCCAGAAGAGTGGAGATAGCAGCAAAGGGGGGACCAACTCCATATTAATACCAATGATTTTGGAATGAGATATTTGACGAGATATTTGGTCATGTAGTGTATGACTATGAAAATCTGGATACCGCCCAAGCCAAGTGATGATGTGGAAAACTGATTGGGTTTGCAAAAAGTAATCAATGTAAGGGCATTTAGACTTTTTTTCACCAAACTTTTAACCTAATTCCAATGACATGGTGACATTTGTTGTTGGTTGACAACTCAACCAACTGTAAATCCAAACTAGACTGACGTCTGTGCCCAGTGGGTCCTTCTCGATAGGCCTAAGTAACCACCGTGCTTCAGTGTGAAATAGCAACATATTGCTGATCCCATATCTCCAGTGAGAATGTCATAAAATAAAACATTTACAGTTATGTCTGTTCTGAGCTCATTGGCGCGGGAAACGGTCAGGGCCCAGTTGAAACAATGTTGCAAGTTTGCTATAGCAAAAGCTCAATCCAGACCAAGAGAGGTTGACAGGCAGAGGAGAGCACTTAACGCTTTTGACTTAACCAACCGCCATGCATAGCAAATGTGATTTAAAGAGGATATTTAAGCCAATTTTCATCAGGATGTTGTCTTCAAATATAATTTTGGATCTGGTAAATATTTCACATATTTTCCGACAAATCCGAGGTCCATGGCCACCGAGCATGATCCAAACCGGGATCTGAGGGTCAACTGCAGAATTTTGCATCCGACCTGTTCATATATCTGGTTGGTAATCGGGTTAAGGTATATCCGTGAAGACCTCTAGTTAATATAGCTAAAACAAACTTCTAAACTTCTTCCACTAGAGGCGCCATTGTATTTCCCTCCCCAAATGATAGCATAAACGTTTCTAATTCCTTATGCGTAATTATTACAGTTTGTATATACTTTGGTTTTCTAGTAGGAGAATTTGAAAGTGTAGTAGTATTATTTGTGATGAAATATGTGAGCCAACTGCCCCACACTCTAAAGTAAATGTTGTCTATAAGACCAGACTTGACTTTATTTCACCACTTCACTTAAGTAAAATGTTTTCAACTTCTTCCGCCACCATTAAAATATTTTTCAAAGAGCTGAAGCAAGTCACACAATTTTTCTTCATGGAAAATGACCATCTAGTTGTCTTCATTAATGTTGATGATGCTGTAATGTTATTTTCTGACAGTAACTGCCTGATGTACCGGCGGATCTACCTCCCTCCACGACTGCCCTCTGATCTGTTGCAGCCGGGCCTGTTCAAAGGCACCTACGGCAGCCACGGCCTGGAGATCATCATGCTCAGCTTCCATGGGCCTCGCGCCAGGGCCACCAAGCTCACCGTGAGTCCCCCACCTCCACCGCACCCCGGCTGGGCTCCCACCCCGCCTGGCCCCTAATGTTTCCAAAGCAACAGTTTTTGAAATGGAAAACCAAATCAAATGTTATTGGTCACATACACGTTTAGCAGATGTTATTGCGGGTGTAGTGAAATGCTTATGTTTGTAGCTCCATCAGTGCAGTAATATCTAACAATTCACAACAATACACACAAACTTAAAAGTAAAGGAATGGAATTAAGGGATATATAAATATTAGGACGAGCAATGTCGGAGTGGCATAGACTAAAATACAGTAGAATAGAATACATTATATATATATGTAATGAGTAAAGAAAAAATATGTAAACATTATTAAAGTGACTGGTGTTCCATTATTAAAGTGACCAGTGATTTCAAGTCTATGTATATAGGGCAGAACCTTCTAATGTGCTGGGTTACATAACCGGTTGGAAGCCGCCTAGTGATGGCTATTTAACAGTCTGATGGCCTTGAGATAGAAGCTGTTTTCAGTCTCTCGATCCCAACTTTGATGCACCTGTACTTACCTCGCCTTCTGGATGATAGCGGAGTGAACAGGCCGTGACTCGGGGGGTTGTTGTCTTTGATGATCTTTTTGGCCTTCCTGTGACATTGGGTCCTGTAGGGAAGGTCAAAGGTAGTTTGCCGCCGGTGATGCATCGAACAAACCACACCACCCTCTGGAGAGCCCTGCGGGTTGCTGTACCAGGCAGTGATGCCTGACAGATGCTCACAATTGTGCATCTGTAAAAGTTTGTCAGGGTTTTGGGTGACAAGCCAAATTTCTTCAGCCTCCTGAGGTTGAAGAGGCACTGTTGCACCTTCTGCACCACACTGTCTGTGTGAATGGAGCATTTCAGTTTGTCTGTGATGTGTACGCCGAGGAACTTAACTTTCCACCTTCTCCACTGCTGTCCTTTCGATGGATAGGGAGGTGCTCCCTCTGCTGTTTCCTGAAGTCGCCGATCAGCTATTTGTTTTGTCGACATTGAGTGAGAGGTTATTTTCCTGGCACCACACTCCCAGGGCCCTCACCTCCTCCCTGTAGGCTGTCTCATCATTGTTGGTAATCAAGCCTACTACTGTTGTGTTGTGAAAACAAACGTCCCTATTACGTCCCTATTATCGATGTTTGGGTAGAACCTCTTCCATTTCAAAATGTTTTCCCCTTACTGAACATGCCCCTGTCCTTTCTCCTCCCTCCCAGGGGGATCCCAACGTTCCAGCAGGCCAGCTAACGCTCGATGTGGACCTGAATCGGCCTGTGCACCTTCCGGACCTCGAGCACCAGCGCAGCGTGGAGGAGCTGTCTCGCCTGGTGCTGGGGGTGCATGAGGAGGCGCAGCAGGAGGCGCAGAGCCCAGATGTGGCCCCCCAGGGGGTTGCTGTTGGAGAGGGGGCTGTGGCCCCCCAGGGGGTTGCTGTTGGAGAGGGGGCTGTGGCCCCCCAGAGGGCTGCTGCTGCAAAGGGGGCTGTGGATGGTGGCGGGGCAGAGGGTCTGGAGTTGGCTATGGAAGCCCAATCAGAGAGCCGCCAGCCTGGGCCCAGCAGCAGCAGCAGTGCTCCCTCGGAGGCCCAGCCCTTTGTCCTGCCTCTGGGGGTCATGGCCCGCAACGAGGTGTACCCCCGTACCTGCAAGATGTGGTGAGTCCATCTATTTCACACATGTTCAAGTTGTTTTGCACATGTCCTCGTATAGCCAAGAGTTCTTGTCAAATGTAGCTGCATAGCAGAGTGAGAAGAGATACTCACACATGAATGTACACTTGTAATAGAATATAATGGTAATTTAGCAGACTCCTTCATCCAAATGGACTTAAAGTTAATGCATGTATTCAGTATATGTGGCCCATGTGGGAGTCAGACCCACACAACTCAAGTGTTACAAGCACAACACTCCGGCCATCTGAAACATTGGATCGCAACATGTAGACTACGCAACAGGACATTTTGATCATTTTTTTTCTTCATCGATTTCAGTTTCTACGGGACAGGCCTGATTGCCGGCCACGGCTTCACAAGTCCGGAGCGCACGCCTGGCCTCTTTATCCTGTTTGACGAGGACCGCTTCGGCTTCATCTGGCTGGAGCTCAAGTCGTTCAGCCTATACAGCCGCCTGACCGACCAGCTGGCCCACGCCTATGCCCCCAACATGGAGCTCTTTGAGGCTATGCTGCGCAACATGCAGTCCTGGACATCTTGATGGGGCAGATCCACACGTCTCATACAAACATGTTTACCTAGGCCCCTACACACACCCCGATGTGTTGACTGCACCTGGAATACCTCTAGGCCCCTAGTTTGTAAACTATAAGTAATTCCCATAGTTTTTTCCTGATTAGGTCATGTGGTTAGGAAAAACTCTTGGCCCTAATTATCACTGTTATGTATGTATATTTTCCCTCTATAGACCCCGAAAACACAACACGATATTTACCCACTACTGTATGCACACACAGCTTTACAACCCAAACACCTCGACACCGTCCCACACATTTCTGGGCCTGGACAGAAACAACCTTTAGCCCCCTACCCCTTAGGCACCTAAAAGTCCCCCTAGCCTATTGGAGGGAAATGTGGAGATAGTACCATATCGCTTATTATCTAATCGTCTCTCCCTGTCCAATGTTTCCCCTCCTCTTACCTCCACTTGACCTCAGTATCTCTACTGCTGAGACATGTCCACAGGTTAAATGATATGACACTAAGGCTGCGTTTACACAGGCAGCCCTATTCTGATATTTTTTCCACTAATTCGTCTTTTGACCAATTTGATCTGTTCACATCAGATCTTTTTCACAGCTGATCTGACGGGTCAAAATACCAATTAGTAGTTGCCTGTGTAAACCCAGCCAAAGGCTTCCTCAAAAGCTTCTTATTTATTTTTAAACCAAAGAAGAGGATTTGTTGACATTTCATCCCACAAACTCTGGAACAAAGTATCCGTGCCTCTGACTGCATTTTTAGCCAAATTCTTTTGCTTTTTTTCACTTATTGATCTTTGGACCACTCAGATCAGCTTTGAAAAAGATCTGATGTGATTCGTCAAAAGACCAATTATTGAAAACAAATCAGAATTGGGCTTCCTGTGTAAATGCAGCCCATGAGTTCTAACTATATACCATGTCTGCATTGCCTAGGGATTTCCTATTCATTCTACTAAAGCTATTATTGTGTAACTATTTGAATGCCTCATGTTTGGATGCATGCAGCATTTAATTTGTTTAATGCCACCTGTCTCTAATTATCTTATTCACAATCCGATTAAACACTTTTGGTTTGCTGTATATTGCTTATAGTTTGGTGCACAGATGGCATTATGGAATTGGAAAAGACTGCATCTCAGGCACTTTCACTCTTTTCGTGACTCGTCAAGGAAATGATACTGTAACTATGTTAATATTACACAATGGGGCATGTGCATATCAGAAATGATTATGTTTTATTTGCAAAATACTTCTGATGGATAGTATGTAGTAAAATGGAAATGTTGAATGAATGGAGATTTGAAAATTGCGTGTTTGGTACAAGCTTATGCTGTACTGTAGCTGTATCAGCCATTCTTAGTTGGACTGATCGCATTGTCCTTTGGATGATTTTAATAACAGGGTGTTATAAAGATATTGCAACATCCTCAATAATAATGACCGTTTGCAAAACATTGCACAACACAAAATGTAATTCAAGGTACTCTCATACTTTACATTATTTACATTGTGATACATGTGTGTTTGTCTCGCATTAGCCAACAGTGGTGCCCAGGGGGTCTCCTATTGCAAGTGAACTTTTCTAGGCAGGTCAGTGGATGGTTGTCTCTCAACTCCTCTATGAGTCCCTTTCCTTGACTCCTTTCCTTCATGACCACAAATGGACCAGGAGTGTTTTTCCACCATATGGCTTTCACTAGTCTTTTCCTGTCACCTGACATGTCAGTGATCATGGAGGGCAGGACATAAGGAAAATAAGCTAGTGGGCAGTATTGAGATAGTCACTATCTCATGGGAGGCTTCATTCAAAGCAGTACTTTTGTATTAGACTACAGCTTTACTAACATTAGCAAAAAACTAACTCTATAGAGCGTAAATAAGTAATATATATTAATGAAAGGAAACTATTTAATAAGTATGTTTTGATATTTTTAATTTTGGGACAACTAGACATTTTTTAATCATTGCTTGTTGATTTGTGTTTTGTAAGCACATCACACATCTGTTTGTAACTAATGCTTCTGTACACCGCTGTTTAAATGAATCACATTTGTAAATTGAGTCTTGCGCTTTATAAATTGCCAATCCCAGTGGCACGACTCCGCTGGAAACTGTTTGACCTGGTGAACTGCTCTTAATCTGATTTCAGGGAGCTTTGCAGCCTACGTGCTCTTTCTCTTCTCAATAAAAGAAACAACACATTTCTACTCTCTTTTTCCACACAATAATGCTGACATTTTCCATTTAAAATAAGCGCACACATTTGCTCATTCTGCCTCTTGGATCTAAAAGCACTTTCTAAAGTGTTAGTGCAATCTGGGACGTCCCTACCTTAAACCCTGACCGTAACCCTTACCCTTGACTTGGGCAGGAGCTCACTGGAGCTGAGTACCTGCACCTCAAATGTTCTACTGCTTGAGCTCCTGTTCCTCTTATAGAATATTAGGTCAAAGTATTGTGGAGATCCTGCACTGAAATATAAAGCCAAAATGAGTACTGTAACTTATCAGTCCAACTCAAGTACTGCCCATATTAACCTTAACCATTTTAAAGGGCAACTTCAATGGGGTGAGACGTCCCAAGGATTCTGGGTAGCATTCTAAAGCCTGTCGCATGCTTACCAGTCAAAACACATTTTGTGACGTTTATGTTCGTTTTTGTGTTCGGTAGGTTTATTTTTTCGGCTGTTCAAGCAAACAACATTTTTACCTGAGGGAAGCCGAAGTTATGCCCCCTCGTCTGTAGTTGGTCAACAGTACTAGGTCTGTCTACTCCTAGTACAAGTGGGAACTATGTACAGGATTCTTCGAGGAAGTGTTGGTCATTAAATGCTAGACCAGTTTTCATGCAATTTTTTTTCACTTTTTTCACTGCACCAAACATCTTAGTTAAAAGAGACCTTGGCAGAAACAAAAATAAATGACAGATTTCCTTATTTATCTTAGATTAATTTAGACTATTTTGAGGAAGTGTATACTGGCTATGTTGCTATGGCATATCAAGAGGGACAAACAGTAATACACTACCATTCAAACGTTTGGGGTCACTTAGGAATGTCCTTGTTTTTGAAAGAAAAACACTGTTTTGTCCATTAAAATAACATCAAGTTGATGATCAGAAATACAGTGTAGACATTGTTAATGTTGTAAATGACTATTGTAGCTGGAAACGGATGATTTTTAATGGAATATCTACATAAAACCATTTTGCAATTATGTTAGCACAGCTGAAAATGGTTGTCCTGATTAAAGAAGCAATTAAACTGTCTTTCTTTAGACTAGTTGAGTATCTGGAGCATCAGCATCTGTGGGTTTGATTACAGGCGCAAAATGGCCAGAAACAAATAACTTTCTTCTGAAACTCGTCAGTCTATTCTCGTTCTGAGAAATGAAGACTATTCCATGCTGGCCTTCTAGGCAGAGTTGCAAAAAAAAAAGCCAAATCTCAGACTGGCCAATAAAGAGAAAAGATTAAGATGGGCAAAAGAACACAGACACAGGAACTTTGCCTAGAAAGCCAGCATCCCAGATTCGCCTCTTCACTGTTGATGTTGAGACGGGTGTTTTGCAGGTTCTATTTAATGAAGCTGCCAGTTGAGGACGTGTGAGGCGTCTGTTTCTCAAACTAGACACTCTAATGTACTTGTCCTCTTGCTCAGTTGTGCACCGGGGCCTCCCACTCCTCTTTCTATTCTGGTTAGAGCCCGTTTGCACTGTTCTGTGAAGGGAGTAGTACACAGCGTTGTACGAGATCTTCAGTTTCTTGGCAATTTCTCGCATGGAATAGCCTTCATTTCTCAGAATAAGAATAGGCTGACGAGTTTCAGAAGAAAGTTCTTTGTTTCTGGCCATTTTGAGCCTGTAATTGAACCCACAAATGCTGATGCTCCAGATACTCAACTAGTCTAAAGAAGGGCCGTATCATTGCTTCTTTAATGACAAATGTTTTCAGCTGTGCTAACATAATTGCAAAAGGGTTTTCTAATGATCAATTAGCTTTTTAAAGTGATAAACTTGGATTAGCTAGCACAACGTGCCATTGGAACACAAGAGTGATGGTTGTTGATAATGGGCCTCTGTAAGCCTATGTAGATATTCCATAAAAAATCTGCCGTTTCCAGCTACAATAGTAATTTACAACAGTAACAATGTCAACACTATTTCTGATCAATTTTATGTTATTTTAATGGACAAAAATGTGCTTTTCTTCCAAAAACATTTCTAAGTGACCCCAAACTTTCGAATGTTAGTGTATATTGTTGCTTTTTTCTAGTTTTTCAAGTGAAGGTATTTTAAGGGAGTTTGCAAGCACAGAAGTACCCAGGCCAAATAGTCAAATGGTTTTGGGAATGGCCAGTAAAAGTTAACATTGATCCACTTAGGCAAAAAGGACAATGTCTGAGTTGAAATCAATAAGAGAAAATATGCTAAATGTAGAGTTGAAAATAAAGAGAAGGGAGAGACAGAAAAGTTATGTTTGGGAAAGATTTGAAGTGTTAAAAGACAATGATAGCAGTGCCTATGTTATGTGTGATTGTGAGGCCCTATACAAATTAGACAGTCACAAGAAGGGGATTTGAAATAGGCCTATGGTACGCCAAGAGAACTGTAGCCTGCTGTTCAGATTGGTTAAATGGAAACTTAAATCTGGTCACTGACTGTAGGTCTATGACCTCTCCGGTGGAGGCTGGTGGCAGGAGCTATAGGAGGGGCTCATTGTAATGGCTTGAATGGAATACATGGAACGGAGTCAAATGTGGTTTCCATTTGTTTGAGTTTTATACCGTCCCAAAAATACCATTCCAGCCATTACAATAGCTCCTCCCACCAGCCTCCTCTCTCATGTAATATTAAAGACTAACTCATGCATAATTATGTATTTCTAGCAGTAAAAGTATACACCAAATGTACATTTTGACTCAGGAACAGGAGTAGAGAGATTTCTTTCTTTCAGCATCTTGAAAGAATGTTAATGCACATTTAGGGACCATCTGTAGAGGTGCTATTATATCAGCATCATAAAAGCTGATCGTATTTCAACCACTTTAAATATGCATCCAAGCCAAACTTATATCTAATGAGAAACATGTTTGGTAGTTTTCACAGCTTCCTAATTCCTTACAACTGGTCAAACTGCTTTTTGAAAATTTTTCTCAGAAAATCTTACCCATTAGTTAATTTTTTTATTTTTTCATAGCATTTTCTTCCGGGTCCCAAAACTTCTTTGCTCTGCTTAAAAAGCAAAGAAAATGTTACTGATGTTCTATAATTTGAAATTTTTCTGGTGAGCAAGGGTTTATTTAGTCCTTTTGGGCAACATATAATGACAGAAGAGAAGCTGCATGTAACTTATAGACAAGGTGAAAAACAAATAGCTTACCAAAATGTTGGAAACTATAAGCAAAATCATATCTAAATTGGGCCCCAAAAAATACTCCAACCCGTCAAAAAATAGTTCTGTCGTCTGACTGTAGCCTACAGGGTATTTTCTATTTTTGCCGGTCAGGTTTGGGTGCGGGCCTCAGATTTTCACTTCATCACCATAGGCCAGATCCCAACCTGAGTTAAGCGTGTGTAAATTCAACGTAATATTTTTATGCACTTTTCTCTCTATCCATATTCTGACCTTGAATTTAAGTCTGAGAATAGTGCTATTCACCTGCTATTTGTTTTGGGTGGATATTGAATAAATGAAGGTGTGGCGGAGGTGTGTCTACAGATATGCTGTATTCTGACTTTTACATAAATCCCAAATAATTCCAATAGTGTGCAACTGCAGCCCGCAATTCGGGGGCGTTCCTGCATGTGGACATTCCTTTTCATGCTTGTGAGACACTTTTGAATGTGGTTCAATAGGGAAATAAAAATATTATCTGAGTTTTGTTGCCCCAGCCTGCTGTGTACCGGAGTCCTCTTTGCTAACTAGCAGGAGCGACACCAGTAGATAGTGTCCTTTGCTCCCGCCTGCCCTCACCGTCATTAACAGAACTGCGGGAAAACAGTGCACGACAGGCAGGGCGAAGGACGGGAGGCTGGGGCGACACCATGTTCTAACTTGCTAGGTAGCGACACCGTGTACTAGTTTGATAGTGAGCGAGGCTATTTGCTAGCTCGCGAAGGACACTGTCTACCGGTGTATCCCCCGCCTACAGCTAGCTACTTCTGTACACAGCAGGTGGGGACAACACCGTATGCTAGCTAGCTTGCTATTTAATTATCTAGCATACGGTGTTGACTCCCACCTCCTTTGTATCGGAGTCCTCCTTAAGACTAGCTGGCTAAGCTAGCACACAGTGTTTTTTGCTCCCAACTAAAACAGTGCACGACAGGACACTACCAGTGTGTACTAGCTATTGCTACTTACCATTTTCGCCCCTGCCTCTTCTGTGGGGTTTATC
Organism: Oncorhynchus nerka; assembly: GCF_034236695.1. Classification (NCBI taxonomy): domain Eukaryota; kingdom Metazoa; phylum Chordata; class Actinopteri; order Salmoniformes; family Salmonidae; genus Oncorhynchus; species Oncorhynchus nerka. Next base: position 26,834,773 of record NC_088404.1, on the reverse strand, counting down.
GGTGGTTGGCATCCAACGTTACAGTGCATTACCACCATCTACTGTACTAGAAGGCCCATGCCTCCTACCTATGTACTGGAGTCATAGCTTAAAAATTTACCAATAAAAGTATAAAGAGGGGTTCCTGCAGATGCAGGAATGCCCACATGCAGGAATGCCTCGAATTGTGGGCTGCAGTTGCACCCTTCTCAATAACTCCACCTCCATGCAAATGTAAATGCACTTGTTTAATGATACAGTATCTATGCTGCAATAGTCTATGTGCCAGGGGGCTAGAGTCAGTCTGCCCTAATTGGTTGAAATTCTCCTGTTTTATCTGTTGTCCTGTGTGAACTTAAGTATGCTCCTTCTAATTGTCCCATCTCTCTCTCTCTCTCTCTGAGGACCTGAACCCTAGGACCAGGCCTCGGGACTACCTGGCCTGATGACACCTGGCTGTCTCCAATCCACCTGGTCGTGCTGCTGATCCAGTTTCTGCTGTTTTGCCTGTGGCTATGGAACCCTGACCTGTTCACCAGATGTGCTACCATGTCCCGGACCTGCTGTTTTCTAACCTCTCTCTCGCCCTCCCACTCGCCCTCCCTCTCGCCCGCCCTCCCTCCCTCTCTCACCTGCTCTCTCGACCTCTAGCCTGTAAAGTTGATGAAAAGCTGTGCCATTATGCAGAATTTAAATTGTATTGCCTTTTAACTTGAAGGAATGGTCACTTGAATGTCTTAATTATAGGCTACCCCAACTATCTCTGTATCCTATTTATATCATGTTAAATATTAGTCACTATCAGTATCGACCTTTAGTAGGTATAATAAGAACATGATTCAACATGATTCAACTGCCAATTTACTGTTAGTTCCCTTCAGTTGTGTCATGACTGTCCACGAGAATCCAAATAGGTCAGATCAGGTTTACAATGATTAACTTCAATCAGACCCCCTTTCACCCACAGAGCGGGAGGAAAGAACTAGATGGGATTAACAACTCATGTCCTGTTGTAAATCAAGGGGAGAAGATTCAGGTCTCCCTCTCCAATATTCACCAAAGGAATGTCCTTTGTTTCAAGATACTTTTCCTGCCGAAACTCTAACACGTTCAAAGCAAATACTGGAACAATATTTCTAACATAGAACGTGGGGAATGGTCAGAGGCGATCTATAGAACACTAATGTAATTTTGTTTGTTATTTTATGATGACATAAAATATGTTATAGGGGAAATACTGTAACTTGGAAAGTACACCCACTACCACACTATGTGTTGTGCATGTAATATAAAACATGATGAAAGTGTTTTTGTTATGAGGGGGATGTGACTTGAGAAGCTATAAGAGATCATTGTTTTTATATACCCGTGCACAGTAAGTAGCCACCGCCCTGAGTGAGGTCAGAGAGCATGTCAGCCTGACGGAACCTCCCCTTTCAAATAAACTGTATAAAATGATGGGTTAAGAAATGAACATGCTAGACCAGAAAAGTGTCAAGCTGTAGCTGCACGTTTAAAGTGGTTTGAACTTTTAATATCAACACGAGGTAGAGACAATAAACTCACCTCAGCCACCGTGCTTCTACATCTGCATTGCTTGCTGTTTGGGGTTTTAGGCTGGGTTTCTGTACAGCACTTTGTGACATCGGCTGATGTAAAAAGGGCTTTATAAATACATTTGATTGATTGATACTACTCTGCTCAAACCATCATATTACTCTACTCTCATCACTCCACTGGGAACCGTCAACACGGCTGGCTAGCCAGCTTCAAAGAAGCATCTTCAAGAGCGAATTGAAGGAAAATAAATTATGTAGTTCTGTTCAGGACTGCACGACAAGTCACCGGATACCGGACAACTACAGAGGAGAACAATAGTAGAAGACTTGTTGGAACCCTTTTGGACAATCAAGAGCCTTACAAGCGTGCCGCGAAAAGGCCCAACTCCTTTTCCACCGAGAGAGACCCACGGTGGACTCAGGCATTTCATGTAAATACATTCATGATTTCTTACTCAAAGCGGGCAGTGGTTCGTGTGCAGTATATGGTTACTGTAGATGAGTGTTGTTTCTAAATGTACCAATGTTAAGTGTTTCTGTCTCTCTCACCCTCGCCATCTCTTTTGTAACAAGCAGCCATATTGTTGTCATTCTGCTAGGGACCTGTTTTTAACTTAAGCGTGTATGTTTATCCTGTGTTGCCATTTAATTAGCTAGTAATAAATAATTAAACCAATGTGTGTAGTACTGAATTAGTAAGGCTCTGGTTTTTGCAGATGCAAGGAGGTGATGACTGTTCAGAATGGTGATATGATACGAGGTTATGATTAATAAGTTGACTGTTTATAGATGTGATAGGTAAAGACCTTTTAGAGTTTAATTCGGGAGATGGTAACTCTTTAAAGAAACACTCTCGTGGTGCCCCAGATCCTAATGAGTTCATTGTTACATGATTAATTTAAATCCTGTAACAATGAAACATAGTTAGTTGATTAGATAAATAACAGTCCTCAGATTGTTAGTCAAGCCACGACAGCTGGTATAGCCTACATTATCATTCAATATAATTACATTGTTTCTTTAACTTAATTTGCTTCCTCTGTAAACGCCATCACAGCCATGTGATTGTTGCTGAAGATCATTTGTAACAGTTGATAATATAAAAAAAAGATGTTCTAATTAAACCGTTATGGTGCGGAACGCAGATCAAGCCGTAACTGTTTGAAGTCGATGCATGGCGCAATACTTGGCTGTGTCATCACACAGTAACCACACATGGTTAGTGCAGGCAATAGATGAGGGTATAGTCTACTTTTGAACACTAATCTACCTATTATATTTATATGTACACTAGTCTTCCAACATTACCATGGGTTAAAAAACAATGTAGCAATTTTCTGAATGAATCAAACCATATTTTTCTTTATTTTGTGCGTAAAGGCTCTCCAAACCTGTTTTTTTTATGATTCATAAATACTTTCCAAACCCTAAATAATCTACAAGAACAAATTATTTTTTAAATCTATCAATTGGTGGTGAAACGGAGATGAATATGCATATATTTAGATGGCTTTCTTTCATTGATCCCTAATATTCTGAACCTTTTCTCTTCATGTATTCTATTGAGTCTGTCAACAGAATTTGAACTGAAAGTATTTTAAAGGGATTTAAAGGGATGGCTAAGATAAATGCACGTAGGCACCTTCATAAGGTAAGTCTGAATACCAACTACTGGGAAGTGCATTGGAAAGGCATGCATAAAAAATGCGTAATTTCCTAAATCGTAATCTGGCCCATACACAGTGCCTTCGGAAAGTATTCAGGCCCCTTGATTTTTCCCACATTTTGTCAGGTTACAACCTAATTCTAAAAAAAATGGTTTTTAAATCCCCTCATCAATCTACACATAATATCCCATAACAACAAAGCAAAAACAGGTTTTAAGAAATATTAGCAAATTAATTACAAATAAAAATGGAAATATCACATTTACATAAGTATTCAGACCCTTTACTCAGAACTTTGTTGAAGCTCCTTTGGCAGCGATTAAAGCCTTGAGTCTTCGGTATGACACTACAAGCTTGGCATACCTGTATTTGGGTAGTTCCTCCCATTCTGTTCTCTACAGATCCTCTCAAGCTCTGTCAGGTTGGATGGGGAGCGTTGCGGCACAGCTATTTTCAAGTCTCTCCAGAGATATTCGATCGGGTTTAAGTCCGGGCTCTGGCTGGGTCACTCAATGACATTCATAGACTTGTCCCGAAGCCACTCCTGCATTGTCTTGACTGTGTGCTTAGGTTCGTTGTCCTATTTGAAGGTGAACCTTTGCCCCAGTCTGAGGTTCTGAGCAGTCTCGAGCAGGTTTTCATCAAGAACCTCTCTATAGTTTGCTCTGTTCATCTTTCCCTTGATCCTGACTAGTCTCCCAGTCCCCGACTCTGAAAAACATCCCCACAGCATGATTCTGCCACCACCATGCTTCACCGTAGGGATAGTGCCAGGTTCTCCAGGCGTGATGCTTGGAATTCAGGTCAAAGAGTTCAATCTTGGTTTCATCATACCAGAGAATCTTGCTTCTCATGGCTTGAGAGTCTTTAGGTGCCTTTTGGTAAACTCTAAAAAGGCTGTCATGTGCCTTTTACTGAGGAGTGGCTTCCGTATGGCCACTCCATCATAAAGGCCTGATTGGTGGAGTGCTGCAGAGATGGTTGTCCTTCTGGAAGGTTCTTGGTCACCTCCCTGACCAAGGCCCTTCTCCCGTGATTGCTCAGGCCACTGTGTTCTTGGGGACCTTAAATGTTGCAGAAATGTTTTGGTACCCTTCCCCAGATATGTGCCTCAACACAATCCTGTCTCGGAGCTCTATGGACAATTCCTTCGACATCGTGGCTTGGTTTTTGCTCTGACATGCACTGTCAACTGTCCCCGTCATTTGCGTGAAGAGAATACAGAGAAAAAGGAGGAGATCTGTCTGGGTTATGGGAATTCGTAGGCGAGCGAGTAAAACTAAAATGGCGTCCATTCTATTGGCAAACATGCAATCATTGGAAAATAAAATTGATGATCTATGAGCAAGATGAATCTACCAACGGGACATTAAAAACTGTAATATCTTATGTTTCACAGAGTCGTGGCTGAACGAAGACATGAACATCATACAGCTGGTGAGTTTTACACTGTATAAGCAGGATAGAACAGCAGCCTCTGGTAAGACAAGGGGAGGCGGTCTATGTATATCTGTAAACAACAGCTGGTGCACGATATCTAAGGAAGTCTTGAGGTTTTGCTCGCCTGAGGTATAGCATCTCATGATAAGATGTAGACCACACTATTTACCTAGAGAGTTTTCATCTGTATTTTTCGTAGCTGTCTATATACCACCACAGACTGATGCTGGCACTAAGACTCAATGAGCTGTATACCGCCTTAAGGAAACAGGAAAACGCTCATCCAGAGGCGGTGCTCCTAGTGGCCGGGGACTTTAACGCAAGAAAACAAATCCGTTTTACCAAATTTCCACCAGCATGTTAAATGTGCAACCAGAGGGGAAAGAAACTCTAGACCACCTTTACTCCACACAAAGGGACGCGTACAAAGCTCTCCCTTGCCCTCCATTTGGCATTACTGACAATAATTCTGTCCTCCTGATTTCTGTTTAGAAGCAAAAATTAAAGCAGGAAGCACCAGTGACTCGGTCAATAAAACAGTGGTCAGATGAAGCAGATGCTAAGCTACTGTTTTGCACAGACTGGAATATGTTCCGGGATCCTTCTGATGGCATTGAGGAGTACACCACATCAGTCACCAACTTCATCAATAAGTGCATCAATGATGTCGTCCCCACAGTGATTGTACGTACATACCCCAACCAGGAGCCATGGATTACAGGCAACATCCGCACTGAGCTAAAGGGTAGAGCTGTCACTTTCAAGGAGTGGTACTCTAACCTGGAAGCTTATAAGAAATCCCGCTATGCCCTCCGATGAACCATCAAACAGGCAAAGCGTCAATACAGGACTAAAATTGTACTACACCGGCTCCGATGCTCGTCGGATGTGGCAGGGCTTGCAAACTATTACAGACTACAAAGGGAAGCACAGCCGAGAGCTGCCCAGTGACACAAGCCTACCAGACAAGCTAAATTACTTCTATGCTCGATTCGAGGCAAGTAACACTGAAACATGCATGAGAGCATCAGCTGTTCCGGGCGACTGTGTGATCACGCTCTCTACAGCAGATGTGATTAAGACCTTTAAACAGGTCAACATTCACAAGGCCTCAGGGCCAGATGGATTACAAGGAAGTGTACCCCGAGCATGTGCTGACCAACTGGCAAGTGTCTTCACTGACATTTTCAACCTCTCCCTGTCTAAGTCTGTAATACCAACATGGGGCGGCAGGGTAGCCTAGTGGTTAGAGCGTTGGACTAGTAACCGAAAGGTTGCAAGTTCGAATCCCCGAGCTGACAAGGTACAAATCTGTCGTTCTGCCCCCTGAACAGGCAGTTAACCCACTGTTCCTAGGCCGTCATTGAAAATAAGAATTTGTTCTTAACTGACTTGCCTAGTAAAATAAAGGTAAAAACACTAAGGTGGTAACCTGCCTAAATGACTACCGACCCGTAGCACTCACGTCTGTAGCCATGAAGTGCTTTGAAAGGCTGGTCATGGCTCACATCAACACCATTATCCCAGAAACCCTAGACCCACTCCAATTTGCATACCGCCCTAACAGATCCACAGATGACGCAATCTCTATTGCACTCCACACTGCCCTTTCCCAACTGGACATGTTCCGACGAGACAGCTTATATGGAGGAGGTCAGAGACCTGTCTGTGTGGTGCCAGGATAACAACCTCTCCCTCAATATGATCAAGACAAAGGAGATGATTGTGGATTACTGGAAAAGGAGGACTGAACATGGACATTCTCATCGACAGGACTGTAGCAAAACAGGTTGAGAGCTTCATCTTCCTTGATGTCCACATTACGAACAAACTAACATGGTCCATGCACACCAAGACAGTCATGAAGAGGGCACGACGAAACCTAGTGGGTATAGGGTCTAGGGTCCCCCTCAGGACACTGAAAACATTTGGCATGGGTCCTCAGATCCTGAAAAGGTTCTACAGCGGCACCATCAAGACCATCCTGACTGGTTGCATCACTGCCTGGTATGGCAAATGCTCGGCCTCTGACCGAAAGGCACTACAGAGGGTAGTGCGTACGGCCCAGTACATCACTGCAACCAAGCTTCCTGCCATCCAGGACCTCTACACCAGCCGGTGTCAGAAGAAGGCCCTAAAAATTGTCAAAGTCTCCAGCCACCATAGTCATAGACTGTTCTCTCTGCTACTGCATGGCAGCTACTTTCCCCAAGCCATAAGACTCCTGAACATCTAATCAAATGCCGCCCCCTCCCCCCCCCCCCAAGGTGGACTCCAATCAAGTTGTAGAAACATCTCAAGGATGATCAATGGAAACAGGATGCACCTGACCTCAACTTCGTGTCTGAATACTTATGTAGATAAGGAATTTCAGTTTTTTATAAATGTGCAATTTTTTGTTGTTGATAAAAACCTGTTTTCACTTCGTCATTTTGGGGCTTAGTTTGTAGATTGCTGAGTTTTTATTTTCACAGAAAATATCCAAGGCATGTCATGCTCGCTATGACTAGAGCCCCCTCAAATAATTCCAGTGAATAGCAATGGGCTGGAAAATGAACAGTCGGTTTTATTCAATGAACAGTACAATTTGGAAATTCTCCATGTAAATTCTATAAAATCAACTTGGATTAGTAAGAATCAATGGGGTATCTCACTGTAGAATAGTGTTTCCTTCATTTTTTTAAATCTGAGATTCTATTCATACAGTACATTCAGTGCAACCAAATTATTGTTAAATTGTGCTCTAGGTCATGTACACTGTGCTCATGATCATGCAATGCCTGCAGATTTAAATTGTTAGCAATAATACTGTACATTTGAAGTTTGATTTCAGTTAACAGTCTGAGTTGATAAATGAAAAACTTTTGAGATGATGAGCCTTACAGCTCGCTGTGCTTAATCTTCTCTTGAACCAAATGCACTTTCTCAGGGAGGATCTTTGTCATGAAGGTGAAGCGGTCCCTCTTCAGGTGTTGACCAGGTACCTGCTCCAGCCCTATCCCCAGGTAATCTCCTTCTGGTCCGTACTGTGGCCACTGTACCAGGCCGACCCCGTTGGGAGACCTAAACATAGTGAAGTTAATAACATATAACTGTTACCTATTATTGTTGTTTAAACAATGTGTTTTAAAAACATAGAACAAGCTCCTACCCTGTACGAGCAAAGTTGCCCCAGTAACTCATCATGATTCCGCTTAACTGTTCATCTTCCTCTGTACATGAGGCTGAAAGAAAAAAATTCAGAGTTAGTAAACTCAGCAAAACAATAAACGTCCCTTTTTCAGAACCCTGTCTTTCAAAGATAATTATTCTAAATCCAAATAACTTCACAGATCTTCATTGTAAAGGGTTTAAACACTGTTTCCCATGCTTGTTCAATGAACCATAAACAATTAATGAACATGCACCTGTGGAAATGTTGTTAAGACACTAACAGCTTACAGACGGTAGGCAATTAAGGTCACAGTTATGAAAACTTAGGACACTAAAGAGGCCTTTAGGATCGCTACATCCGAAAATCACACCCTTGGGACAGGTACAGGATGGCAACAACAATGGCTTGAGTTATACCAGGAACGCACAATCTCTCCATCGGTGCTCAGACTGTCCGCAATAGGCTGAGAGAGGTTGGACTGAGAGCTTGTCGGCCTGTTGTAAGGCAGGTCCTCACCAGACATCACCGGCAACAACGTCGCCTATGGGCACAAACCCACCGTCGCTGTACCAGACAGGACTGGCAAAAAGTGCTCATCATTGAAGAGTCGCGGTTTTGTCTCACCAGGGGTGATCGTCGGATTCGCGTTTATCGTCAAAGGAATGAGTGTTACACTGAGGCCTGTATTCTGGAGCGGGATCGATTTGGAGATAAGGGTCCGTCATGGTCTGGGGCGGTGTGTCACAGCATCATTGGACTGAGCTTGTTGTCATTGCAGGCAATCTCAACGCTGTGCGTTACAGGGAAGACATCCTCCTCCCTCATGTGGTACCCTTCCTGCAGGCTCATCCTGACATGACCATCCAGCATGACAATGCCACCAGCCATACTGCTCGTTCCATGTGTGATTTCCTGCAAGACAGGAATGTCAGTGTTCTGCCATGGCCAGCAAAGAGCCCAAATCTCTATCCCATTGAGCACGTCTGGGACCTGTTGGATCGGAGAATGAGAGCTAGGGCCATTCCCCCCAGAAATGTCCAGGAACTTGCAGGTGCTTTGGTGGAAGAGTGGGGTAACATCTCACAGCAAGAACTGGCAAATCTGGTGCAGTGCATGAGGAGGAGATGCACTGGTGGCCACACCAGACGACACTGACTGTTACTTTTGAATTTGACCCCTCCTTTGTTCAGGGACACATTATTCCATTTATGTTAGCTGGTTGAAAACTGTTTTCTGCCCCTCCCAAAAGATAGAATTTGTAGATAATTGGCCCTCTTTCTGGGACTCACCCACAAACAGGACCAAGCCTGACCTGCTGAGGAGTGACGGACTCCATCCTAGCTGGAGGGGTGCTCTCATCTTATCTACCAACATAGACAGGGCTCTAACTCCTCTAGCTCCACAATGAAATAGGGTGCAGGCCAGGCAGCAGGCTATTAGCCAGCCTGCCAGCATAGTGGAGTCTGCCACTAGCATAGTCAGTGTAGTCAGCTCAGCTATCACCATTGAGACCGTGTCTGTGCCTCGACCTAGGTTGGGCAAAACTAAACATGGCGGTGTTCGCCTTAGCAATCTCACTAGGATAAAGACCACCTCCATTCCTGTCATTACTGAAAGAGATCATGATACCTCACTTCTCAAAATAGGGCTACTTAATGTTAGATCCCTTACTTCAAAGGCAATTATAGTCAATGAACTAATCACTGATCATAATCTTGATGTGATTGGCCTGACTGAAACATGGCTTAAGCCTGATGAATTTACTGTGTTAAATGAGGCCTCACCTCCTGGCTACACTAGTGAGCATATCCCCGTGCATCCCGCAAAGGCGGAGGTGTTGCTAACATTTACGATAGCAAATTTCAATTTACAAAAAAAAAAAGACGTTTTCGTCTTTTGAGCTTCTAGTCATGAAATCTATGCAGCCTACTCAATCACTTTTTATAGCTACTGTTTACAGGCCTCCTGGGCCATATACAGCGTTTCTCACTGAGTTCCCTGAATTCCTATCGGACCTTGTAGTCATTGCAGATAATATTCTAATCTTTGGTGACTTTAATATTCACATGGAAAAGTCCACAGACCCACTCCAAAAGGCTTTCGGAGCCATCATCGACTCAGTGGGTTTTGTCCAACATGTCTCTGGACCCACTCACTGTCACAGTCATACGCTGGACCTAGTTTTGTCCCATGGAATAAATGTTGTGGATCTTAATGTTTTTCCTCATAATCCTGGACTATCGGACCACCATTTTATTACGTTTGCAATTGCAACAAATAATCTGCTCAGACCCCAACCAAGGAACATCAAAAGTCGTGCTATAAATTCACAGACAACACAAAGATTCCTTGATGCCCTTCCAGACTCCCTCTGCCTACCCAAGGACGCCAGAGGACAAAAATCCGTTAACCACCTAACTGAGTATCTCAATTTAACCTTGCGCAATACCCTAGATGCAGTTGCACCCTAAAAACTAAAAAAATGTCTCATAAGAAACTAGCTCCCTGGTACACAGAAAATACCCGAGCTCTGAAGCAAGCTTCCAGAAAATTGGAACGGAAATGGCGCCACACCAAACTGGAAGTCTTCCGACTAGCTTGGAAGGACGGTACCGTGCAGTACCGAAGAGCCCTTACTGCTGCTCGATCATCCTATTTTTCTAACTTAATTGAGGAAAATAAGAACAATCCGAAATTCCTTTTGATACTGTCGCAAAGCTAACTAAAAAGCAGCATTCCCCAAGAGAGGATGACTTTCACTTTAGCAGTGATAAATTCATGAACTTCTTTGAGGAAAAGATTATGATTATTAGAAAGCAAATTACGGACTCCTCTTTAAACCTGCGTATTCCTCCAAACCTCAGTTGTCCTGAGTCTGCACAACTCTGCCAGGACCTAGGATCAAGAGAGACGCTCAAGTCTTTTAGTACTATATCTCTTGACACAATGATGAAAATAATCATGGCCTCTAAACCTTCAAGCTGCATACTGGACCCTATTCCAACTAAACTACTGAAAGAGCTGCTTCCTGTGCTTGGCCCTCCTATGTTGAACATAATAAACGGCTCTCTATCCACTGGATGTGTACCAAACTCACTAAAAGTGGCAGTAATAAAGCCTCTCTTGAAAAAAGCCAAACCTTGACCCAGAAAATATAAAAACTATCGGCCTATATCGAATCTTCCATTCCTCTCAAAAATTTTAGAGAAGGCTGTTGCGCAGCAACTCACTGCCTTCCTGAAGACAAACAATGTATACGAAATGCTTCAGTCTGGTTTTAGACCCCATCATAGCACTGAGACGGCACTTGTGAAGGTGGTAAATGACATTTTAATGGCAACGGACCGAGGCTCTGCATCTGTCCTCGTGCTCCTAGACCTTAGTGCTGCTTTTGATACCATCGATCACCACATTCTTTTGGAGAGATTGGAAACCCAAATTGGTCTACACGGACATGTTCTGGCCTGGTTTAGATCTTATCTGTCGGAAAGATATCAGTTTGTCTCTGTGAATGGTTTGTCCTCTGACAAATCAACTGTAAATTTCGGTGTTCCTCAAGGTTCTGTTTTAGGACCACTATTGTTTTCACTATATATTTTACCTCTTGGGGATGTTATTCGAAAACATAATGTAAACTTTCACTGCTATGCGGATGACACACAGCTGTACATTTCAATGAAACATGGTGAAGCCCCAAAATTGCCCTCGCTAGAAGCATGTGTTTCAGACATAAGGAAGTGGATGGCTGCAAACTTTCTACTATTAAACTCGGACAAAACAGAGATGCTTGTTCTAGGTCCCAAGAAACAAAGAGATCTTCTGTTGAATCTGACAATTAATCTTAATGGTTGTACAGTCGTCTCAAATAAAACTGTGAAGGACCTCGGCGTTACTCTGGACCCTGATCTCTCTTTTGAAGAACATATCAAGACCATTTCGAGGACAGCTTTTTCCATCTACGTAACATTGCAAAAATCAGAAACTTTCTGTCCAAAAATGATGCAGAAAAATTAATCCATGCTTTTGTCACTTCTAGGTTAGACTACTGCAATGCTCTATTTTCCGGCTACCCGGATAAAGCACTAAATAAACTTCAGTTAGTGCTGAATACGGCTGCTAGAATCCTGACTAGAACCAAAAAATGTGATCATATTACTCCAGTGCTAGCCTCTCTACACTGGCTTCCTGTCAAAGCAAGGGCTGATTTCAAGGTTTTACTGCTAACCTACAAAGCATTACATGGGCTTGCTCCTACCTATCTCTCTGATTTGGTCCTGCCGTACATACCTACACGTACGCTACGGTCACAAGACGCAGGCCTCCTAATTGTCCCTAGAATTTCTAAGCAAACAGCTGGAGGCAGGGCTTTCTCCTATAGAGCTCCATTTTTATGGAACGGTCTGCCTACCCATGTCAGAGACGCAAACTCGGTCTCAACCTTTAAGTCTTTACTGAAGACTCATCTCTTCAGTGGGTCATATGATTGAGTGTAGTCTGGCCCAGGAGTGGGAAGGTGAACGGAAAGGCTCTGGAGCAACGAACCGCCCTTGCTGTCTCTGCCTGGCCGATTCCCTCTTTCCACTGGGATTCTCTGCCTCTACCCTGTTACGGGGCTGAGTCACTGGCTTACTGGGGCTCTCTCATGCCGTCCCTGGGGGTGCGTCACCTGGGTGGGTTGATTCACTGTTGTGGTCGGCCTGTCTGGGTTGGCGCCCCCCTTGGGTTGAGCTGTGGCGGAGATCTTTGTGGGCTATACTCGGCCTTGTCTCAGGATGGTAAGTTGGTGGTTGAAGATATCCCTCTAGTGGTGTGGGGGCTGTGCTTTGGCAAAGTGGGTGGGGTTATATCCTTCCTGTTTGGCCCTGTCCGGGGGTGTCCTCGGATGGGGCCACAGTGTCTCCTGACCCCTCCTGTCTCAGCCTCCAGTATTTATGCTGCATTAGTTTATGTGTCGGGGGCTAGGGTCAGTTTGTTATATCTGGAGTACTTCTCCTGTCCTATTCGGTGTCCTGTGTGAATCTAAGTGTCGTTCTCTAATTCTCTCCTTCTCTCTTTCTTTCTCTCTCTCGGAGGACCTGAGCCCTAGGACCATGCCCCAGGACTACCTGACATGATGACTCCTTGCTGTCCCCAGTCCACCTGGCCATGCTGCTGCTCCAGTTTCAACTGTTCTGCCTTACTATTATTCAACCATGCTGGTCATTTATGAACATTTGAACATCTTGGCCACGTTCTGTTATATCTCCACCCGGCACAGCCAGAAGAGGACTGGCCACCCCACATATGCTCTCTCTAATTCTCTCTTTCTTTCTCTCTCTCGGAGGACCTGAGCCCTAGGACCGTGCCCCAGGACTACCTGACATGATGACTCCTTGCTGTCCCCAGTCCACCTGACTGTGCTGCTGCTCCAGTTTCAACTGTTCTGCCTTATTATTATTCGACCATGCTGGTCATTTATGAACATTTGAACATCTTGGTCATGTTCTGTTATAATCTCTACCCGGCACAGCCAGAAGAGGACTGGCCACCCCACATAGCCTGGTTCCTCTCTAGGTTTCTTCCTAGGTTTTGGCCTTTCTAGGGAGTTTTTCCTAGCCACCGTGCTTTTACACCTGCATTGTTTGCTGTTTGGGGTTTTAGGCTGGGTTTCTGTACAGCACTTTGAGATATCAGCTGATGTACGAAGGGCTATATAAATAAATTTGATTTGATTTGATTTGATGTTAGTCACATGTCTGTGTAACTTGTTCAGTTTATGTCTCAGTTGTTGAAACTTATGTTCATACAAATATTTACACGTTAAGTTTGCTGAAAATAAACGCAGTTGACAGTGAGAGGACGTTTATTTTCTTGCTGAGTTTATCTAGTTAGTGGTGAGTGCTTGTGACATAGACTACATGACCAAAACTATGTGGACACCTGTTCGCCAAATATCTCATTCCAAAATCATGGGCATTAATATGTAGTTGGTCTCCCCTTTGCTGCTACAAACAGCGTCCACTCTTCTGGGAAAGCTTTCCACTAGATGTTGGAAAATTGCTGAGGGGACTTGCTTCCATTCAGCCACAAGAGCATTAGTGAGGTCGGCACTGATTTTGGGCGATTATGCCTGGCTCGCAGTCAATTAATCCAAAAGGTGTTCAATGGGGTTGAGGCCAGTATTCTGTGCAGGCCAGTCAAGTTCTTCCACACCAATCTCGACAAACCATTTCTGTATGGACCTCGCTTTGTGCACAGGGGCATTGCAATGTTGAATCAGGAAAGGGCCATCCCCAAACTGTTGCCACAAAGTAGGAAGCACAGAATCGTCTAGAATGTCATTGTATGCTGTAGTGTTAAGATTTCCCTTCACTTGAACTAAGGGGCCTAGAATTGAAAAATAGCCTCAAACCATTATTCCTCCTCCACCAAACTTTACAGTTAGCACTATGAATTCGGGATCCGCCAAACCCAGATTCGTCCGTCGGACTGCCAGATAGTGAAGGGTCATTCATCACTCCAGAGAATGCATTTCCACTGCTCCAGAGTCCAATAGCGGCGAGCTTTACACCACTCCAGCCGACACTTGGCATTGTGCATGTCTTAGGCTGCTCGGCCATGGAAACAATTTCATGAAGCTGCTTCCAGAGGCAGTTTGGAACTCGGTAGTGAGTATTGTAACCGAGGACAGATGCTTTTTTACGCACTTCAGCACTCGGCAGTCCTGTTCTGTAAGCTTGTGTGTCCTACCACGGTTGCTCCTAGACGTTTCCACTTCACAAAAACAGCTCTTACAGTTGACCGGGGCAACTCTAGCAGGGCAGAAATTTGACAAACTGACTTGTTGGAAAGGTGGCATCCTATGACGGTGCCGTGTTGAAAGTCACTGAGCTCTTCCGTATGGCCGTCCTACTGCCAATGTGAGGTCTGCACAACGCATCACCGGGGGCAAACTACCTGCCCTCCAGGACACCTACACCACCCGATGTTACAGGAAGGCCATAAAGATCATCAAGGACATCAACCACCCGAACCACTGCCTGTTCACCCCGCTATCATCCAGAAGGCGAGGTCAGTACAGGTGCATCAAAGCTGGGACCGAGAGACTGAAAAACAGCTTCTATCTCAAGGCCATCAGACTGTTAAACAGCCACCACTAACATTGAGTGGCTGCTGCCAACACACTGTCATTGACACTGACCCAACTCCAGCCACTTTAATAATGGGAATTGATGGGAAATTATGTAAATATATCACTAGCCACTTTAAACAATGCTACCTTATATAATGTTACTTAACCTACATTATTCATCTCATATGCATATGTATATACTGTACTCTAGATCATCGACTGCATTCTTATGTCACTAGCCACTTTAACTATGCCACTTTGTTTACTTTGTCTACATACTCATCTCATATGTATATACTGTACTCGATACCATCTACTGTATGCTGCTCTGTACCATCACTCATTCATATATCCTTATGTACATATTCCTTATCCCCTTACACTGTGTATAAGACAGTAGTTTTGGAATTGTTAGTTAGATTACTTGTTGGTTATCACTGCATTGTCGGAACTAGAAGCACAAGCATTTCGCTACACTCGCATTAACATCTGCTAACCATGTGTATGTGACAAATAAAATTTGATTTGATTTGATCTATATGGAGATTGCATGGCTGTGTGCTCAATTTGAGATACCTGTCAGCAACGGGTGTGGCTGAAATAGCTGAATCCACAAATTTGAAGGAGTGTCCACATACTTTTGTATATATAGTGTACATTATAAATGGCAAAGATCAGGGGTATTGCAGGTAGAGTTGGTAGAGTATTTCTTTACCATCAACTGTAACATGTGATGTTGTGAAGCAGTATCCAAAAACAAACATAAGCTCATCTCCATGGTCAGACCCAACGAAACTCGGCCTCATCTTCTTAAGCATGCTGGGAGTTTGCTGGAACTCATACAGGTACATAGGCACACCTGCATCTGTTGTGTGGGATAAGACAATAACAATTATGGAAAGATTGCACACAACCATCTCGACAAACTAAGAACATTGATGAAACATAACTGCAAGCAGCCATGACAGGGTTTCGAACTATGGCCCCACAATCAAGAGAAATTGGACACATCACTCTAGGATGAGCTGCTTCTGTACTCTTACCATGCATGCATATGAATATCAGAATTCAAAATCTAACAGATCATGCAATATGCTTTTGATGTACAGGTTACTGCCAAAATAAAGGAAACACTTGAGTAAATGAGTGACACAAAGTATATTGAATGCAGATGCTTCCAAACAGGTGTGGTTCCTGAGTTTATTAACATCCCGTCAAGCTTAGGGTCATGTATCAAAATGTCCAGTTGGCCGTTCTTTTGGCTACCATGGCTAGATTTTGAAAGAAGGGTCTCACAGGAGCATAGGGGGGTTTAAAGTGTGTGTGTGTCTCAGTCACCAGATCTCAACCCAATTAAACAGCGGCGCCTAAGACAGCGTTTTCAAACAAAACGATGATGGAATTTTTCGTGGAGGAATCCTTCCATTAGAGTTCCAGACATTTGTAGAATCTATGCCAAGGCGCATTGAAGCTGTTCTGGTGGCTTGTGATGGCCCAACACGTTATTAAGTCACTTTACGTTGGTGTTTCCTTTATTGCTGCAGTTACCTGTATTTTGGACAATTTTTTATGATGTTGAGTACTTTAAACATCTTCTTCTCCAGAACTACTGGACCAATTGGTACCAAATTTGGTATATAGCTTCTATAGAAGCACATCATAATTGTTCTTTCCTGTCCCGACAGCGCCATCATAAGGTCAAACCTAGACTCACATGAAAAATGGAATCACCGGGTCAAATAGATCAAGAGATATAGCACCGCTGTATGGTGGATCTCAATGTGCGTGCTTATGTTGAGTCTTAATAGTGTGTATCAAGTTTTGATACAATACAAATATTTGTGTCTGATTTATATGCATTTATGTGCCAGACAACATCCTTGTTAATGTTTATTGGCAAGTAGCGGCCATGTTGTTAGACTAACCTTGGTCCATAGATGCTATATATCAAGTTTCGTGCAGATCGGTCATTTGGTGCCAGAGTATTAGCGTTAAGTGTTTAAAAAAAATTCAACATGGCGGAAACTCCATCATATTGGGTTCTTGAGGCAAATTTGTTTCATGTTATGAGACGGATCAATGTACCAAATTTCAGGACTCTAGGTCACACTGGGTAAGGGCTTGACCTTTCAAAAATGTGCATTTTCTTCTTTTTTTACCCCTTTTTTCTCCCCAATTTCGTGGTATCCATTTGGTAGTAGTTACAATCTTGTCTCATCGCTGCAACTCCCGTATGGACTTGGGAGAGGCGAAGGTCGAGAGCCATGCGTCCTCCGAAATACAACCCAACCTAGCCGCACTGCTTCTAGTTGACACAACGCACATCCAACCCGGAAGCCAGCTGCACCAATGTGTCGGAGGAAACACCATACACCTGGCGACCTGGTCAGCGTGCACTGCGTCCGGTCCGCCACAGGAGTCGCTGGTGTGCGATGAAGGAATATTCCTGCCGGCCAAACCCTCCCTAACCCGGACGACGCTGGGCCAATTGTGCGTCGCCCCATGGAGCTCCCGGTCGTGGCCCGCTGCGACAGAGCCTGGGTTCGAACCCAGAATCTCTGGTGGCACAGCTAGCACCACGATGCAGTACCTAAGACCACTGCGCCACCCGGGAGTCCCCCCCCCCCCCCCCCCAAACAAAAGTGAATTTTCAATTGCTTGTTATAGCGCCACCATGTGGCCAATTGGCATGGCATTGCGTGAGAGGGTTGTGGCCCATGACTCTTTACCATCATGCAGGGTTGCATCCTCCTAGGCCTTATTATCTCACAGGAATTTGTATTTTTTCACCAAATTAATTAATAACAATCAACGGCAACAAATACAATAGGGTTTCACCCAGCTTAGCTCCTTGAACCTCTAATAATTAATTGATTAAAAAGGGAAATTCAGGATTTTCCAACTTGATTTACAAGAGTTTCACTACGCCCGCAATAACATTTGCTAAATATGTCTATGTGACCAATAAAAATTTATTTGAATTTGATGTCAGATGGAGTTGATTTGGTCATGATGAAATTTAGAATATTGGACGGATCCCCCTATCCCCCATTGATTTTATCTAGCAGTGACTGAAGTTAGTTTAAATTTGTAGCGGCTTGGATTAGAATTTCTCCTGGCCCATTGACTACTTTCAGGATGAGGAAACATCTACATCCACTTTAATGTCCTTGACTCCTGAGCTTACCTCTGTGGAAGCCTGCTGTTTTAAGAGCAGGAATGGTAAACAAAGCATCCCCAACCAGCTCAATGAACCCATCACGGTTTTTAATCCGATCTCCAGAGGTTCCCAGGTATTCATCTGCTATCAGCTCAGTTATCCACTGATCCTTAGGCTGAATGAGACAAAGGCCATTCAGCGTAGCCACATCATGCATTTTAATCAGTAATGAGGCATTTCATCTGAGCAATTTCTTGGCAGGTGTGACTGCATATATTTACATCAGGGTAACATAATGCCAAAAGAGGCATGACCTGCTCCCGGTCTATTCCATCCACCCAACCAGGAGGTGCCATCATCTAGGGAGTACAAGGAGTACAACATTCAACCATTGCAATTGGAAAATGAAAATCAAGTCAGTGACACTTTGTCACTCTTAAAGGGATAGTTCTGGATTTTTGCAATGAGGCCTTTTATCTACTTCCCCAAATTCAGATGAACTCGTCGATACCATTTTTATGCATCTCTATGCAGTTTGAAAGAAGTTGCTAATTAGCTCTAGTCAATGACTGGAAGTCTATGGGAACAGCTAACATGCTAGTTAGAATTTACTTGCGAAACTACCTTTATGTACCTTCATATTGGATGCAGATACATAAAATGGTATCCACGAGTTCATCTGGCTCTAGGGAAGTAGATAAAGGGCATTGCAAAAATCCCAAACTATCCCTTTAAACATGTGTCGCTCAATGTAACGACATTGTATTAACATTTTACACAGTACGAGTGGAACGTTTTTTGTTATTACAAAAGTGAAAGTGACTTTCCCCTCATACCACTTGTATATTAATAAAAACATTACTACATTCCTATGCATTTGAAAAACAATTGCTAAAGAATGATATAACATGTTAATATGGCCTAAAGCTGTTACTATAGTTGATGAAACCGTCCCTAATTAGCAGAAAGAACAACTTTCTGTTGTTAACTTAATGTTGTTAACTTAAAGTGTTATCCAAGTCACATCCAATATTCAGTTGTTATGCATATTAAAATACATGTTCAAAGCTGACTTACGTTCGCCAGTAGCCAACCTTCATCAGTATTGGTGCCCGTCAGAAACGGCACCTTGTGCATCTCGTGGTTATGGAAAGTCTCAGTCAACAACTTGGGCAGGAAATGCCCACCAACAGTCACACCTATTCGCAACATTTGGTTCTTTAAAAAGACAAATGTTGAGAACATAATTATTCAGGGGCTGCGAGATAAAAATTGCATTCAAGCAGTATGCCTCTGGGGAAAGTTTAAGCTCAGTACTCGCTCACAAATATGGCTCGCTGGAAAACACTGTAGGCTATGTTGGGCCGGCTTTAGCCTTTTGGATGCCCTAAACAAGATTTGGTTGTGGGACTTCACACCTTGTGGCAAAATATGTTGGTGGCCCCCCTCTTGATGGTGGAGATAAATATTTTATTTTTAAAGTACATTTCCAGCAATTCTACACATTATGCCATAAGGTGTAGAGAAAATACTGCAGTTTTAAAGCACAATTTCTGCAATTCTACCCATTTTGCCATGGGGTGGAGAGAAAACATTGTAATTTTAGAACAGTCAAGCAAATATATTCATTTTGCCATGGGTCAAAGAGAAAAAATGTAGATTTACAGCAAATTTTCTGCAATTCTACCCATTTTGCCATTGGGTGGAAATCCATTTTTGCAGTTTTAAAGCTAATTTCCTGCAATTCTACACATTTTGTAATGACTTATGCCATGTTAATGTGATATCTGAGTGAAAATGACTAACAAAATCCTTTCCGATATTCGGCCATGATTACTACAAGTTTAGAAAACTGGCTAGACTAACTACTAATCTAAAAATGTTAAGAGAAAATGGCACCTGGTGTATTCTACTATTCTTACTCTCAATAGTAAGCAGAGACCCCGACTGAGTTACAAAAAAGAAAAAGCTAATATAACTAAGCCTAAAAGTTTGTTGTGGCTTTTATATCAGAGAACAGTGCTCAAATAATTCTGGTGTCCAGGACATCTCACCTGTTTATGAACATTAACTATGTCATCAGCAGTCAACTTCTCAACACAGTCTGCAATCTGCTCTGTGTTGCTGCTGTTACAGCCCAAAATGGTTGCCACCATCTATGACACAAACAAAATAATCACCTGCCATGGTTGTGATGAAAAATAGGAAATTGATGGTGTGATGTATACCTATGACAGTGTTTACCTTTTTTTTGTGGCGAGAAAGAGTTTGAAAATACCTGGGCCACAGACAGGGGGTCGGAATGTATGATAGCGTCCATAGCTGCAGTACCACTCTCAGCTATCGCACGATGGAACAGACCAGCAGACAACGGTGAATGAAGCTAGCGAAAAATAAAACATGTTTAGAGCCTGTTCAACAGCACAAACAATCTGTGTGTGTATGTGTGTGTGTGCGCTTCTGTGTAGGTGCATTTCTGTGTGTGTGTGTGTGTGTGCGCTTATGTATGTTTGTGCGTGTGTGTGTGCGCGCGTGTGCCCTCACCAGTAACGATACACTCACTCCACCAGCAGACTCTCCAAATATGGTGACCGACTTGGAGTCGCCCCCAAAGTTGTGGATGTGCTCCTGGACCCACCGCAAGGCTTCCACCTGGTCAAGTAGTCCCATGTTCCCTGGGGCATACTTGTCTCCTGTGCTGTATGGAAGAGATGGGAAACTTAAGTCAAATAATGTCTTCAACATAGACCCAAAACAGGTGAAATAGACATCAAATACACTCATTAACTATGTCACCAAAACTTTACAATGTTGATCAGTGGTGGAAAAAGTACCCAATTGTTATACTTGAGTAAAAGTAAAGATACCTTAATAGAAAATGACTCAAGTGAAAGTCACCCAGTAAAACCCTACTTGAGTAAAAGTTCAAAAGTATTTGGTTTTGAATATACTTAAGTATCAAAAGTAAATGTAATTGCTAAAATATACTTAAGTATTAAAAGTAGAATTATAAATAATTTCAAATTCCTTATAT
The DNA here is from genome assembly GCF_034236695.1 of Oncorhynchus nerka. Taxonomy (NCBI): domain Eukaryota; kingdom Metazoa; phylum Chordata; class Actinopteri; order Salmoniformes; family Salmonidae; genus Oncorhynchus; species Oncorhynchus nerka. The sequence goes on along the minus strand of NC_088404.1, from coordinate 26,813,669 downwards.
TAAGCAAACCAGATGGCACAGTTTTTATTTATTTTTGTATTTACAGATAGACAGGGGCACACTCCAACACTCAGACATAATTTACAAACAAAGCATTTGTGTTTAGTGACTCAGTCAGATCAGATACAGTAGATATGACCAGGGATATTCTCTTTAAGTGCGTGAATTAGACCCTTTTCCTGTCCTGTTAAGCATTCCAAATGTAATTAGTACTTTTGAGTGTTAGGGAAAATGTAAAAGTAAAGTCAAAGTAAAAGTTGTCAAAAATATAAATAGCAAAGTACAGATACCCCAAAAACGACTTATGTAGTACTTTAAAGTATTTTTACTTAAGTACTTTACACCACTGGTGTTGATCCTGAAAACCCATTGGTCATTAAGAATGAAAGCCTATCCAACTGACATACAAGAGACAAAATTCACAAATTCTAAAGCACAAGAGCAGAGTCATGTCTTAAGTATAAAACTAACAGTGAATCAATGATTCATGCCTTCTGAGAGTGCTATAAAGTCAAAAAATTATCGGCAGAGGTAGATTTCTCTTTTAAAGGTGTGGTGCCAAATGTTTGTCAATGACGGCTACAGAAAAGTTGGTTCCAATTGTGTGTGGTTCAGTAATGGTTCAGTCTTACCTGAAGAACCCCAGCAGTCCCAAACGGTATTGGATCACCACCACAACCACATCCTGGTATGCAGCCAAAGCAGAACCATCATATGTTGATGCAGAACCCATGGTGAATCCGCCACCATGGATCCAAACCATGACCTGAGAAACACAAGCAATACATGCTGATCATCTACATCTGCATTGCTCACTTTTGGGGGTTTTAGGCTGGGTTTCTGTATAAGCACTTCATGACATCTGCTGATGTAAAAAGGTCTCAATAAATACATTTGATTGATTGAATGACAATCAAAAAAATAATTATTAGATTGGAAAATTAGTCTAGCAGCCAGCTATCTAAATTTGTAGCAATCATGGTTGAATTACCAACTGGGTTGCACCCATTGATTTTGTTAGTCACCCTCACTCATATAGTATATTCAAAACTATGAACATTTCTCTCCACCCCATGGCAAAATGAGTAGAATTGCATGAAACGAATTGCTAAATCTTCTTTTCGCTGTCAAGAGTATTTTGCTAAGCAAGATGGAGGTGCCCCTCAACAAACTTTTGCTTAGGGCCCCAAAATACTAGCGGCAGTTCTGACTGCATGTATGGGTATGGATGAGGGTGGGGGAAGTTTATGACCCCCATAAATACCTTTCCCCTTTTCCTCTCTCCACTCTACCGATGTGACTATTGAAAATCCCTTTGTTAACAGGGAGAGTCTGGTGACATCAAAAGATGGGAAACAGAACCATATTTCGGTTGGTACTTAAGGAATATGAGATCAGTTGTTGTCTGAGACATTATTACTAATGGCAGGATGACATAAACTGTATCTTGGAAAGTCGACACATTCTAGTTATCAGACTCACATGGAATGCAATTTGTGCAATTTAAATGTTTAAATATGAAACTATTTGTGAAAAGATTAAATGTAATTTTAGCTTCTTAATGAGAGAACGGTTTGTCAGAAGAACACCACTCTGCTCACTCAGAGGCCCCGCCCATATGAACAGACACTGGGTGTAAACTATGAAACACGGCCCTCTCTCCCAATCCTATATACAGTGCCTTGCGAAAGTATTCGGCCCCCTTGAACTTTGCGACCTTTTGCCACATTTCAGGCTTCAAACATAAAGATATAAAACTGTATTTTTTTGTGAAGAATCAACAACAAGTGGGACACAATCATGAAGTGGAACGACATTTATTGGATATTTCAAACTTTTTTAACAAATCAAAAACTGAAAAATTGGGCGTGCAAAATTATTCAGCCCCTTTACTTTCAGTGCAGCAAACTCTCTCCAGAAGTTCAGTGAGGATCTCTGAATGATCCAATGTTGACCTAAATGACTAATGATGATAAATACAATCCACCTGTGTGTAATCAAGTCTCCGTATAAATGCACCTGCACTGTGATAGTCTCAGAGGTCCGTTAAAAGCGCAGAGAGCATCATGAAGAACAAGGAACACACCAGGCAGGTCCGAGATACTGTTGTGAAGAAGTTTAAAGCCGGATTTGGATACAAAAAGATTTCCCAAGCTTTAAACATCCCAAGGAGCACTGTGCAAGCGATAATATTGAAATGGAAGGAGTATCAGACCACTGCAAATCTACCAAGACCTGGCCGTCCCTCTAAACTTTCAGCTCATACAAGGAGAAGACTGATCAGAGATGCAGCCAAGAGGCCCATGATCACTCTGGATGAACTGCAGAGATCTACAGCTGAGGTGGGAGACTCTGTCCATAGGACAACAATCAGTCGTATATTGCACAAATCTGGCCTTTATGGAAGAGTGGCAAGAAGAAAGCCATTTCTTAAAGATATCCATAAAAAGTGTCGTTTAAAGTTTGCCACAAGCCACCTGGGAGACACACCAAACATGTGGAAGAAGGTGCTCTGGTCAGATGAAACCAAAATTGAACTTTTTGGCAACAATGCAAAACGTTATGTTTGGCGTAAAAGCAACACAGCTCATCACCCTGAACACACCATCCCCACTGTCAAACATGGTGGATGGCAGCATCATGGTTTGGGCCTGCTTTTCTTCAGCAGGGACAGGGAAGATGGTTAAAATTGATGGGAAGATGGATGGGGCCAAATACAGGACCATTCTGGAAGAAAACCTGATGGAGTCTGCAAAAGACCTGAGACTGGGACGGAGATTTGTCTTCCAACAAGACAATGATCCAAAACATAAAGCAAAATCTACAATGGAATGGTTCAAAAATAAATATATCCAGGTGTTAGAATGGCCAAGTCAAAGTCCAGACCTGAATCCAATCGAGAAGCTGTGGAAAGAACTGAAAACTTCTGTTCACAAATGCTCTCCATCCATCCTCACTGAGCTCGAGCTGTTTTGCAAGGAGGAATGGGAAAAAATTTCAGTCTCTCGATGTGCAAAACTGATAGAGACATACCCCAAGCGACTTACAGCTGTAATCGCAGCAAAAGGTGGCGCTACAAAGTATTAACTTAAGGGGGCTGAATAATTTTGCACGCCCAATTTTTCAGTTTTTGATTTGTTAAAAAAGTTTGAAATATCCAATAAATGTCGTTCCACTTCATGATTGTGTCTCACTTGTTGTTGATTCTTCACAAAAAAATACAGTTTTATATCTTTATGTTTGAAGCCTGAAATGTGGCAAAAGGTCGCAAAATTCGAGGGGGCCGAATACTTTCGCAAGGCACTGTAAGCCCCTTGACGAAAATGTAACTTTCTGTTCCGAGGACGTTAGGGCTACGGTCCTATGTTAAAAGGGCTCAGATAATAACCTGTTCCAAGGACGTATGGACTTGAGATCCCCACGTTGAAAGGACAAAGACCATCTACAGAACTAAGCCAACCTTAGAGAACCTAACAAAATTAGCATCAAATTTCAATGTGAAGGTGACAACCTACACGCCGGAAGGATGAATTTCGACTATACCAGCCAGAATATAGCATGGGCATATAGCATGGCAACTTGGTAGGAACTTTGAACTCTTATTCACTAAAGAAGTGATACCTCCTAGCCGTCGCGTTAGCGGAGCATCTGTAGACGTGGGCTCGGAGAGGACGGACAGAGTATATTTTCTACCACAACACGACGGTACTACCAAGTATCCATTCTACCAACAGACATTCTTCAAAGGACAACCCGGCATCTCATCTATGACCAACCGATCGAAGTGCAGCTCAGAGTAAATATTTATTGCATTTTCCTTTTTCAAATGGGTGGTAATTTAGAATGCATAAGATACTGTATTTACAATAGAGTAGCTGCCTACGGCCCGATAGAGACATAGCTTCTCCCTTTGTTCCTCAGTCTTCCCGCTCTTTCATTCAAAATCCCACCCCCTTTCTTTGTGTAACCAGCTGTCATATCTGTTCTGTCCGCTAAGGACGTTTTCCTTTATGACATCATTTGTAATCAACATTCTGTGTATATGTAATTCTGTGTGATTATTTAGGTATTTAGTAAATAAATAATTAAACCAAATTTTGTATTGCTGATTCAACTTGTTAGCCAGGGTTTGTGAAGAATTTACAACTTTCAGATGAGACTAAACAAGGTGACGATTAAATATTGACTGCTATTGATGTAAAAGATTACTAGGTCTTTAAGAGGTTATTCGGAAGATAACAGCTCTATAAACATTATTTTGTGGTGCCCCAACTTTTTTTTCTAGTTAATTACATTCACCTGATTAGCTTAATCAGGTAATATGAATTACAGAGAAACTATTTTATAGAATAGCATGTCATATAACTTAATCCGGCATAGCCAAAGACATGACAAGGGTAAGCAGACCCCCCAGCCACTGCGGCCCCTCATGATAAGTTCCGATTTACTTGTGGCCCCCAGCCCCATCAAAGTTGCCCATCTATGGCCTAGTTGAATCCTGTGTGGTAGTGCATGGCTAGAACAAATATGTGCACCTCTTTGGGTACCCAGGACCAAGACTTGATAACTTGAGAAGTTATAATCTGTGTGTGTCTGCTATTAAACTTACAGGAAGCTTGGTATTCTCAGCAGGTTTAGCCGGGGTGTATATGTTGAGGTAAAGACAATCTTCTGACACTGCTGGGATTTCCACTTTGATTGACCAGTTGGACTCAAAGTCTACTGTACGCTGTCTGTCTTGAAGACACCTGTAAAACACGGAACACCTTTTAATATCCAAGTTTCACCAGGTCTGTGCGCATTGTATAAGCCAGGTAGTGGTTTTCACATTCTGCTTGCCTCACTGTGTACATTGACTGTGCTTGATTTGTTGATTTTTCAAATTATTTACTGATTATTGATCTAACCTTTCTTCAACCAAGAACTTCCTTGAGATTAATTGTTTGTTCATGACCTTGCTGATCTTACATGAGAGGCTGCTGGGTGGCGTCCCTTACTCTCTCCCATCCCTCCACAGGCTGGGGCGGGGTCAGTCTCAGTGGGCCAACAGGTGGTTTGGCAAACGGCACACCCAGGTAGGCCTGTACCACAGTCTCCTTCCCCTTTACACTCACATACTGCCCTCTCAGACCCCCCAGTTTGGTCTGGACCACCGGCCCAGTTTTTGGCCTGTTGAGAAATCCCCAGTTGACATTGCTTTACAAGAACTCTGAATGATGTTCTTCAGTGGACAATGACAATGTCGGAGGTAAGGATACATTCAGAAAACACACAACAAATATAACAAAACATGCATTGGATTGCAACTACAAGGACAGAGAAAGCAGGGAAGGCCATAAAACAACTAGAAATGCTCCACTTTACAAGAACAAAAGCCTTAGGTTGAAAATGGTAGGCTTAAGAGCCCTGGTGGATGCCCTAAGAACCTAAGGGGACCAAGAGAATTAAGTCAAGTATGTCAAGTAGTCACTGTTTTAACTCAAGGAATTTCATCAATCAAATGTTTCATTCCAGTAAGGAAATGGTATCTGTTTGGATCAGGGGTAATGAAAGGGAATAAAAGGAGTACACCCTTGTCCAAAACAAAGGCCCCAGCTCTTGACACCTTGAAGTTTTTCCCCACACATAAATTATACCGATGCGATTACAAATCGGATGAAGAGGAAGTACTGGATGAAATGGCATCCGACAAGGTCAGATTGCTCAAAACTCTAAATCACAAAAAAGATATGGTACTCAGTTGTCCCACGTCTCCCTGATATACAGTGCATTTGGAGAGTATTCAGACCTCTTGACTTTTTCCCCATTTTGTTACATTACAGTTGTATTCTAAAATGGATTAAAACCTACACACAATAACCCATAATGACAATGCAAAGAACAGGTTGACATTTTTGCACATTTATAAAAAAGAAAACATAAAAAATATCACATTTACATAAGTATTCAGACCCTTTACTCAGTACTTTGTTGAAGCACCTTTGGCAGCGATTACAGCCTCAAGTCTTGGCTTTGACGCTACAAGCTTGGCACACCTGTATTTTCTCCTATTCGTCTCTGCAGAGTTGGATGGGGAGCGTCGCTGCACAGCTATTTTCAGGTCTTTTCAGAGATGTTCGATCGGGTTAAAATCCAGGCTCTGGCTGGGCCACTCAAGGACATTCAGAGACTTGTCCCGAGGCCACTCCTGCGTTGTCTTGGCTGTGTGCTTAGGGTCATTGTCCTGTTGGAATGTGAACATTCACCCCAGTCTGAGGTCCTGAGTGCTGTGGAACAGGTTTTCATCAATATCTCTCTGAGCTCTAGCAAAATTCATTTGACCTCATGGCTTGGTTTTTGCTCTGACATGCACTGTCAATTGTGGGATCTTATATAGACAGGTGTGTCTTTCCAAATCATGTCCAATCACCTGAATTTACCACAGGTGGTCTCCAATCAAGTTGTAGAAACATCTCAAGAATGATCAATGGAAACAGGATTTACTTGGGCTCAATTTCGAGTCTCATAGCAAAGGGTCTGAATACTTATGTAAATAAGGTATTTCTCTACCAAACTTTTTTTAAAACCTGTTTTCGCTTTGTCATTTTGAGGTATTGTGTGTAGATTGATGAGGACATTTTTTTATTTAATGCATTTTAGAATAAGGTTGTAACATAACAACAGGTGGAAAAAGGGAAGGGGTCTGAATACTTTCCGAATCCACCGTAAATTAACATAAATAAAAGAATGGCACCCTACAGATCACTTTGCTCCATCTTCTCTCGACCCAAACGTAGTTTCTCAGGAACAGTCTGTGTCAGGAAGGTGAAGCGGTCCCTCTTCAGGTGTTGACCAGGTACCTGCTCCAGCCCTATCCCCAGGTAATGTCCTTCTAGTCCATACTGTGGCCACTGAACCAGGCCGGCCCCATTAGGAGACCTACACATACACACACACACACACACACACGTAAATAATACTCTGTTCCTAAAAATGAATTTGGTTCTACAGATACAGTGGCAGCAAAATATATTAGCACCCTTACACTTTTCTTAAATAGTTCCATAGTTCTTGTCAAATAAGTTAGAATTTGAAAAAAATAATTGTGACGTTTTGGAGTTGGACCCAGGTGCAGAGAATGGACCAGATGAGGAATCAATGGTTTAGGATAAACGTAAATACTTTACTGAAAATAAGGTAACAGAAGGATCACAGTAATACTGAAAAAACAACAAAGGAGAGACTCACCGATGAAGAGAAGACACTCACCGATGCCCCCAACAGAGAGCAGAAGGTCTTCCAATACCATGAGACAAACTGGGTCCCCGATCTGAGACAATGTCCTGGGGAAGTCTGTGTAGTCGAAAGACATGGATAATCATGAGATCAGCGGTCTCCTTCGCTGATGGCAACGTGGGTAAGGCGATGAAATGGGCTGCCTTGGAGAACCGATCGACGACCACCAGGATAGTTGTAAGCCCTTGAGATGGAGGTAGCCCAGTGATAAAATCTCCCGACAGATGAGACCAGGGCCGGCTGGGGATGGGCAGAGGTTGGAGCAACCCGGCTGGTCACTGACGTGAAGACTTGCTTTGGGCACAGATGGAACAGGTCGCAACAAAGGATCTCACATCCTCATTGATGTTGGGCCAGCAGTATTTCCGCCTCAAGAACTCTAGTGTCCAATTAACCCCTGGATGCCCAGTTAATTTAGAGGAGTGTCCCCATTGTAGTACTCAGGACTGGGCTGAGTGCGGAATGTAAAGTCTGTTAGTGGTTCCCCCGCCGGGGTCAGATTCTCAGGTCTGGGCTTGTCGGACCGTGGTCTCAATACTCCATATCACAGGGGCGACAATGCATAAGCTGGGGATGATGGACTCAGTGTCCCTCTCCTTGTTAGAGACATCATGTTGGCAGGACAGGGCGTCTGCTTTCTGATTCTTGGATCCCGGGTGATAGGCTAGTGAGAAATCAAACCTGTTAAAAAACAGAGCCCACCTAGTCTGGCGAGCGTTCAACCTCTTGGCTTCTTGAATGGAGATCAAGTTCTTATGGTCCGTGCAGATCACAAAAGGATGAGGTGCCCCCTCCAACCAGTGTCTCCACCCCTCAAGGGCCCACTTAACTGCCAAGAGCTCCCGGTTGCCTACATAGTAGTTGCGTTCCGCTGGCGAGAACCGTTCGGAGAGAAAGGGTCATGGTTGCAGTTCCTTGTCCTCCTAGTTCTGCTGTGAAAGGACCGCCCCCACTCTGGTGTCCGAGGCGTGCACCTCTACCACAAAGGGACAGTCGGATCAGGATGAACGAGGATGGGTCCAGAGGTGAAACATTCCTTGAGCTCCATGAATGCCCTGTCAGCCTCGGGGTCCAGCGAAAACGGGTCTGGGACTTACGGGTTAGGACCTTGAGAGGCGCTGCCACCGCACCAAAGTTGTGTATAAAATGCCTGTAAAAATAGGCAAACCTGAGGAACCGCTGGACCTGCTTGAGTGAGATGGCAGGGGACCAGTCGGCGGCCGCCTCAATCTTAACGGGATCTATTTGGATGCCTGCAGTAGAGATAATGTGACCCAGGAAGGAAACTTGGGATATGTGGAACTCATGCTTCTGTATCTTGACATATAGTTGACTCTGCAGGAGGCATCTCAGGACTTGGCGAACATGCAGTATGTGTTCCAGAAGGGTCTTGGAGAAGATCAGGATCTTATCGAGGTAAACAAAAACAAACCGATTCAACATATCCCTAAGAGTGTCATTGACCAATGCTTGAAAGACTGCCGGTGAGTTTGATAATCCGAAGGGCATGACTAAATACTCATAGTGACCACTAGGGGTGATTCTCACCAGATTGTAAGCGTTCTGGAGGTCCAGTTTGGTGAAGAATTGGGCCAATTGGGCCAACTCCAAGGCAGCGGACATCAGGGGTAGGGGGTAACGATTCTTGATTGTAATTGTGGCCCCTGGCCTCTTATTGAAGGCCTCCCGGAGGTCGAAGTATTCAGGAGGGAGAGAGGAGAAGTCTTAGTCTTCAATGGATGCAGGAGAACACAGTGAGGCTGTTGGTGGAGGTCTGAGACATTTAGTCTTGGCAGTCCTTACCCCAGTCTAGTAGGTGACCCGTGGACCAGGAAAATAGTGGGTTATGTAGCGTTAGCCAGGGGGTACCCTAGGATAAGGGGGTTCTTGGAAGCCGTTATCAAAAGAAAACTAAGAGTCTCTGAGTGTTTCACCCCAACTTGCAGTAGAATGGACTCTGATATTCTACCTGGCCGGAGCCAATGGGGCGTCCATTGAGGGCTCTGCAGAGGGATGGGACATTTCACTCAGGAGATTTGTAATTCGAAGTCTTGATCAAGGAAGTTATCTGTGACCCCGGAGTCCACGAAAGCTTGAATCTGTTGCTGACGGTTGTCCCAGTGGAGGATTGCAGAAAGTAACAGACGGTGACTGGGTAACCGGGAAGTAATTCAACAGCTAGTCAGGGTCTCCCCTTGTCCTGGCGAGCCCTGGCGTTTCCTGTCAGCTCTGGGCATGTAGCACGGAGTTGACCGCGACCTCTGCAGTAGAGGCAGCAGCCTTCGTGCACGCACCTGTCATGCTCTTGTGTGCTCAGGCATTTGCGTCCCAGTTGCATTGGCTCGGCAGGTAGCTTAGTGGTTAGAGCTTTGGGCCAGTAACTGAAATGTTGCGGGATCGAATCCCTGAGCTGACAAGGTACAAATCTGTTATTCTGCCCCTGAGCAAGACAGTTAACCCACTATTCCCCGGGCACTGAGGATGTGGATATCAATTATGGCAGCCCCCCGCACTTCTCTGATTCAGAGGAGTTGGGTTAAATGCGGAACACACATTTCAGTTGAAGGCATTCAGTTGAACAACTTTCCCTTTCCTCAATGCTGAGTCCGGGGGGGCAGCCACTGGTCTGGCCCCTTGGCGGAGTCTGAACAGTCGGCTTGCTGCTTCTCTTCCGCCGACTCGGTGGTTGAAGACTTGACGCAGCTCAGCAGTTAAGGCTAATATGGAGCTGCAGGATGGTGGTTGCTGTTCCCACACGGCCGTTGCTCATGGCAGGGCCCTGCCCGAGAGCAGAGAGAGGATGTAGGCAATCATGGCCCGATCAGTATGGAACAAGGAGGACTGTAGCTCGAACACCAGAGAGCACTGAGTGAGGAAACTCTTACATCTTCCTGGGTGGCCGTCATACTGCTCAGGGGCTGGGATCCCGGTGCAGGTTCCTTGGAGGAACTACCGCAACGCCTGTAGCACTGGGCGATGAGACTTGGGCATTGGCTCCTCCTGGGTTGGGGGTGTGCCGTGGACGGAAGGAATCGGTGAGTGCCCGGAGGGTCTCAGAGATCTGGGAGAGTTGTTCTTGTTGTCTTCTCAACAGTGCTCCTTGGTGGGTTATGACCTCTTTAATATGGTTGATATCCACTGGGTCCATGTTGGAGCAGAATCTTGCAGTGACATGGTGGGGTTGGACGCAGGTGCAGAGACTGGACCAGATGAGGAACCAATGGTTTAGGATAAACGTAAATACGTTACTGAAAATAAGGTAACAGAAGGATCACAAAAATTCTTTAAAAATAGCAGGACTAGGACTAGAAAACTTACTCAGGCGACAAACACACGGGGCAACCAAAATCAAGCTTCTGCAAACAAGGACAGAAAACACACCTCTTCTAAAAGGGAAATCATAACGAAATCATAAGCAACACCAGAGTAACAAAAAATTCTCTAGGGCAGTCTCTGTCGCCCTCTGGTGCCCGGAGAAACCATGACAATAATTTGGTCTTTACACATTGCATCTTGGATTTTTAACATTGCAGAATCAATTTCGGTTTTTGAAACTTAAGTTCACAATTTTCATTTAGAAAAGAAAGAAAAGCTAATACCTGGTGGTTCAGTCTTTGGCCAAGATAACTGCTGACAAACACTTCTTGTAGCCATCAATGAGCTCGCTGCACCTTTCTAATGGATGTTTGCCTCGTTCTTCAGCTGCAAACTGCTCCAATTCTGCAATGTTTCAGGGGTACCCTCCAACATCTGCTGTTTTCAGATCTCGTCATTGGTTTTCGATGGGATTCAGATCTGGACTCAGCGCTGGCCACTCCAGAACAGTCTAGCATTTCATCTTGAACCATTCTTGGGTACTTTTTAAAATGTTTGGGGTCCTTGTCCTGCTGGAAGACCCAAAACCTTTGACAGAGTCCAGGTTTTGTGGACACTGGGTTGAATATTGGACTCCAAAATACATTGATAATCTGCTGATTTCATGATGCCTTGCACACGTTCAAGGCCCCAGTACCAGAGGCAGAAAATCCACCCTAAAGCATTATCGAACCTCTCTTGTGCCACCTGTTGGCAAACCTACTTGAAACACCTGGTGCAGTTTGATGCTGAAGAGTGGGACAAACTTCCATTAGAAAGGTCAAATAAAATAAAATGTTAATGTTTACTTACACATATTTATCAGATGTTATTGCGGGTGTAGCAAAATGCTTGTGTTCCAAGATCCAACAGAGCAGTCATGTCAAACAATACACAACAATACACACAAATCTAAAAAAGTAAAATAATGGAATTAAGAAATATATAAATATTAAGACGAGCAATCAAATCAAATTGTAATTGTCACACGCGCTGAATACAACAGGTGTAAACCTTACAGTGAAATGCTTACTTAGAAGCCCTTAACCAACAATGCAGTTTTTAGAAAAAACAAGTGTTAAGAACGTATTTACTAAATAAACTGAAGTAAACAGTAAACTGGGATAATGGGCACAGGTTAGTCGAGGTAATTGAGGTACATGTAGGTAGAGTTAAAGTGACTATGCATAGATAATAAACAGAGAGTAGAAGCAGCGTCAAAATGTGTGTGTGTGTGTGGGGGGGGGTGGGGGTCAATGCAAATAGTCCGGGTAGCTATTTGGTTAGCTGTTCAGGAGTCTTATGGTTTGGGGGTAGAGGCTGTTTAGAAGCCTCTTGGACCTAGACTTGGTGCTCTGGTACCGATTGCCGTGCGGTAGCAGAGAGAACAGTCTATGACTGGGGTGGCTGGAGTCTTTGGTGATTTGTAGGGCTTTCCTCTTGACACCGCCTGGTATAGAGATCCTGGATGGCAGGAAGATTGGCCCCAGTGATATACTGGGCCATAAGCACTACCCTCTTTAGTGTCTTGCGGTCAGAGGCCGAGCAGTTGTGAGGATACTCTCGATGGTGCAGCTGTAGAACCTTTTCAGGGTCTGAGGACCTATGCCAAATCTTTTCAGTCTCCTGAGGGGGAATAGGTGTTGTCGTGCCCACTTCCTGACTGTCTTGGTGTGTTTGGACCATGACAGTTAGTTGGTGATGTGGACACCAAGGAACTTGAAGCTCCAAACCTGCTCCACTACAGCCCAGTCAATGAGAATGGGGGTGTGCTCGGCCCTCCTTTTTCTGTACTTCCACAATCATCTCCTTTGTCTTGATCATGTTGAGGGAAAGGTTGTTCTCCTTGCACCACAGGGTCAAGTCTCTGACCCCCTACCCATCGGCTCTCATTGTTGTTGGTGATCAGGCCTACCACTGTTGTGTGATCTGCAAACTTGATGATGGTGTTGGAGTCGTGCTTGGCCATGCAGTCATGGGTGAACAGGAGGGGACTGAGCACGCACCACTGAGTGGCCCCGTGTTGAGGATCAGTGTGACGGATGTGTTGTTACCTACCCTTACCACCTGGGGTCGGCCCCTCAGGAAGTCCAGGATCCAGTTGCAGAGGGAGGTGTTTAGTCCCAGGGTCCTTAGCTTAGTGATGAGCTTTGAGGGCACTATGGTGTTGAACGCTGAGCTGTAGTCAATGAATAGCATTCTCACGTATGTGTCCCTTTTGTCCAGTTGGGAAAGGGCAGTGTGGAGTGCAATAGAGATTGCATCATCTGTGGGTCTGTTGGGCTCTATGCAAATTGGAGTGGCTCTTGGGTTTTTCTGAGATAATGGTGTTGTGAGCAATGACCAACCTTTCAAAGCACTTCATGACTACAGATGTGAGTGCTACGGGTCGGTAGTCATTTATGCAGGTTACCTTAGTGTTCTTGGGCACAGGAACTATGGTGGCCTGCTTGAAACATGTTGGGATTACAGACTCGGTCAGGGACAGATTGAAAATGTCAGTGAAGACACTTGAAGACACAGTTGGTCAGCGCATGCTCGGAGTACATGTCCTGGTAATCCGTCTGGCCCTGCGGCTTTGTGAATGTTGGCCTGTTTAAAGGTCTTGCTCACATCGACTACGGAGTGCGTGATCACACAGATGTCCGGAACAGCTGGTGCTCTCATGCATGCTTCAGTGTTGCTTTCCTCGAAGCGCACATAGAAGTAATTTAGCTCATCTGGTAGGCTCGTGACACTGGGCAGCTCACTGCTGCACTTCCCTTTGGAGTCTGTAATAGTTTGCAAGCCCTGACACATCTGATGAGTGTAAGCAGAAATCAGGAGGATATGGTCAGATATACCAAATGGAGGGTGAGGGGGAGCTATGTACCCATCTCTGTGTGTGGAGTAAAGGTGGTCTAGAGTGCACGTGTAACATGGTGGTAGAAATGAGGTAAAATGCACCGCCTTTGGATGAGCATTTCCTTGTTTGCTTATGGCTTTATACAGCTCGTTGAGTGCAGTCTTAGTGCCAGCATCGGTTTGTGGTGGTAAATAGACAGCTACGAAAAATATAGATGAAAACTCTCTTGGTAAACAGTGGCAGATGTCAGCATTTGAAGTCAGCGTTCTTGTGACATCATCACCCAGTGCCTGGGCTTACCTCCGCTGTACCCGCACCCCACCATACCCTTGTCTGCGCATTATGCCCTGAATATATTCTACCATGCCCAGAAACCTGCTCCTCTTATTCTCTGTCCCCAACGCTCTAGGCGACCAGTTTTGATAGCCTTTAGCCGCACCCTCATACTACTCCTTCTCTGTTCCGCGGTTGATGTGGAGGTAAACCCAGGCCCTGCATGTCCCCAGGCACCCTCATTTGTTGACTTCTGTGATCGAAAAAGCCTTGGTTTCATGCATGTCAACATCAGAAGCCTCCTCCCTAAGTTTGTTTTACTCACTGCTTTAGCACACTCTGCTAACCCTGATGTCCTTGTCATGTCTGAATCCTGGCTCAGGAAGGCCACCAAAAATTCTGAGATTTCCATACCCAACTATAACATCTTACGTCAAGATAGAACTACCAAAGGGGGCGGAGTTGCAGTCTACTGCAGAGATAGCCTGCAAAGTAATGTCATACTTTCCAGGTCCATACCCAAACAGTTCGAACTACTAATTTTGAAAATTACTCTCTCCAGAAATAAGTCTCTCACTGTTGCCGCCTGCTACCGACCCCCCTCAGCTCCCAGCTGTGCCCTGGACACCATTTGTGAATTGATCGCCCCCCATCTAGCTTCAGAGTTTGTTCTGTTAGGTGACCTAAACTGGGATATGCTTAACACCCCGGCAGTCCTACAAGCTAAGCTAGATGCCCTCAATCTCACACAAATCATCAAGGAACCCACCAGGTACAACCCTAACTCTGTAAACAAGGGCACCCTCATAGACGTCATCCTGACCAACTGGCCCTCCAAATACACCTCCGCTGTCTTCAACCAGGATCTCAGCGATCACTGCCTCATTGCCTGTATCCGCTACGGATCCCCCCCGCAGCTACTCGCCCAAGCCTCTCCAGGTTCTCCTTTACCCAAATCCAGATAGCAGATGTTCTGAAAGAGCTGCAAAACCTGGACCCGTACAAATCAGCTGGGCTTGACAATCTGGACCCTCTATTTCTGAAACTATCCGCCGCCATTGTCGAAACCCCTATTACCAGCCTGTTCAACCTCTCTTTCATATCGTCTGAGATCCCCAAGGATTGGAAAGCTGCCGCAGTCATCCCCCTCTTCAAAGGGGGAGACACCCTGGACCCAGACTGTTACAGACCTATATCCATCCTGCCCTGCCTATCTAAGGTCTTCGAAAGCCAAGTCAACAAACAGGTCACTGACCATCTCGAATCCCACCGTACCTTCTCCGCTTTGCAATCTGGTTTCCGAGCCGGTCACGGGTGCACCTCAGCCACGCTCAAGGTACTAAACGATATCATAACCGCCATCGATAAAAGACAGTACTGTGCAGCCGTCTTCATCGACCTTGCCAAGGCTTTTGACTCTGTCAATCACCATATTCTTATCGGCAGACTCAGTAGCCTCGGTTTTTCGGATGACTGCCTTGCCTGGTTCACCAATTACTTTGCAGACAGAGTTCAGTGTGTCAAATCGGAGGGCATGCTGTCCGGTCCTCTGGCAGTCTCTATGGGGGTGCCACAGGGTTCAATTCTCGGGCCGACTCTTTTCTCTGTATATATCAATGATGTTGCTCTTGCTGCGGGCGATTCCCTGATCCACCTCTACGCAGACGACACCATTCTATATACTTCCGGCCCGTCCTTGGACACTGTGCTATCTAACCTCCAAACGAGCTTCAATGCCATACAACACTCCTTCCGTGGCCTCCAACTGCTCTTAAACGCTAGTAAAACCAAATGCATGCTTTTCAACCGTTCGCTGCCTGCACCCGCACGCCTGACCAGCATCACCACCCTGGATGGTTCCGACCTTGAATATGTGGACATCTATAAGTACCTAGGTGTCTGGCTAGACTGTAAACTCTCCTTCCAGACTCATATCAAACATCTCCAATCGAAAATCAAATCAAGAGTCGGCTTTCTATTCCGCAACAAAGTCTCCTTCACTCACGCCGCCAAACTTACCCTAGTAAAACTGACTATCCTATCAATCCTCGACTTCGGCGATGTCATCTACAAAATTGCTTCTAACACTCTACTCAGCAAACTGGATGCAGTTTATCACAGTGCCATCCGTTTTGTCACTAAAGCACCTTATACCACCCACCACTGCGACTTGTATGCTCTAGTCGGCTGGCCCTCGCTACATATTCGTCACCAGACCCACTGGCTCCAGGTCATCTACAAGTCCATGCTAGGTAAAGCTCCGCCTTATCTCAGTTCACTGGTCACGATGGCAACACCCATCCGTAGCACGCGCTCCAGCAGGTGTATCTCACTGATCATCCCTAAAGCCAACACTTCATTTGGCTGCCTTTCGTTCCAGTTCTCTGCTGCCTGTGACTGGAACTAATTGCAAAAATCGCTGAAGTTGGAGACTTTTATCTCCCTCACCAACTTCAAACATCTGCTATCTGAGCAGCTAACCGATCGCTGCAGCTGTACATAGTTCATCGGTAATAGCCCACCCAATTTACCTACCTATCCTACCTATCCAATTTACCTACCTATCCCCATACTGTTTTTATTTATTTACTTTTCTGCTCTTTTGCACACCAATATCTCTACCTGTACATGACCATCTGATCATTTATCACTCCAGTGTTAATCTGCAAAATTGTAATTATTCGCCTACCTCCTCATGCCTTTTGCACACAATGTATATAGACTCCCCTTTTTTCTACTGTGTTATTGACTTGTTAATTGTTTACTCCATGTGTAACTCTGTGTTGTCTGTTCACACTGCTATGCTTTATCTTGGCCAGGTCGCAGTTGCAAATGAGAACTTGTTCTCAACTAGCCTACCTGGTTAAATATATATATATTTTTAACAGCGTGTATTTATTTCACGTTGCATTTTATGTGACGTTCCACAAGTAAATGAGCCAATTTATGATGAGGTTGAGCAGTGCTTTATATTGTATATGCCGTTCCACAGACCTTAAACCTAATATTGCGGTGATAATTAATGGCTGGGGTCAATTATGTTTTTTGCTGTTCCCCCCAAATAGCATTTTTTAGTTTTTAAATTGTGTCGAAATGCAGTCACTGAGCTTCAACTTCCCTCACATCCCCCGTTGCCATACCCAGGTTTAGCTGAACTGACTCGACTGTGGTTACAAAAGTGTTTGTCAGCAGTAAACATGGCCAAAGGCTGCGCAACCAAGTATAAACTATTGGATGCAAATCATTTTGTCCTTGCCTTTTAGTTTCCTTACTAAATTTGAATTTTAAACTTAAGTTCCTCAAAACTAAATTGGTTCTGCAATGTTGGAAATCCAATAACAATGTGTGGAGATCCAATTCTTTCCTTTAATTTCTACTTATTTTAGAAGAAATTGAGAATTATTTAAGAAAAGTGAACGAGTGCAAATATATTTAGCCACCACTTTATGTTCTGGAAACATGAAAAACAGTTCTTTACCCTGTACGAGCAAAGTTACCCCAGTAACTCATCATGATTCTGCTTAGTTGTTCATCTTTCTCTGCACAACCTGAGAAAAAGAGTGAGTAGTTGAGTGATGAGTGGTGAGTGATTGTATGAAATAGAGTATTTATGGAGAACTTGGGGAACTGGATTGATGACATGCAGATTAGATTCAAGGTTGAGGTTAATTCCTTTACCATCCATTATAAAATGTGATGTGAAGCAGATTCCAAAAACAAACATAAGCTCATCTCCGTGGTCAGATCCAACAAAACTCGGCCTCATCTTCTTAAGCATGCTGGGAGTTTGCTGGAACTCATACAGGTACACAGGCACACCTGCATCTGTTGTGTGGGATAAGACAGTAACATTTAGGTTAATTGGCCTCTGGAAATAGACTTGAATTCTGTACGGAGACCTCAGAATGTGATTTCTGAAATACAGTGCATTCGAAAAGTATTCAGACCCGCTCACTTTTTGACATGTTGCTACATTGCAGCCTTATTCTAAAATGGATTAAAATGATTTTTTCCCCCTCAATTTACACACAATGCCCCACACTGACGAAACAAAAGCAGTTTTTAATAATTTATAGGTAAATGTATAAAAATAAAAATAAATGAAAAAAACATTGAAGCAACTTTGGCAGCGATTACAGCCTCGAGTCTTCTTGGGTATGATGCTACAAGCTTGGCACACCTGAGTTTCTCCCATTCTTGTCTGCAGACTCTCTCAAGCTCTGTCAGGTAGGAAGGGGAGCGTCGCTGCACAACTACTTTCAGGGGATGAGATGTTCGATCGGGTTCAAGTCCGGGCTCTGGCTGGGCCACTCAAGGGCATTCAGAGACTTGTCCCGAAGACACTCCTGCCTTGTCTTGGCTGTGTGCTTAGGGTCATTGTTCTGTTGGAAGGTGAACCTTTGCCCCAGTCTGAGGTCCTGTGCACTCTGGAGCAGGTTTTCATCAAGGATCTCTCTGTACTTTGCTTTGTTCCTATGTCTCTTGAGCCTGACTAGTCTCCCAGTGTCTTCCCCACATCTTGATGCTGCCACCACCATGTTTCACCGGAGGGATGGTGCCAGGTTTCCTCCAGACGTGACACTTGGCATTCAGGCCAAAGAGTTCAATCTTGGTTGCATCAGACCAGAGAATCTTGTTTCTCATGGTCTGAGAGTCCTCTAGGTGCCTTTTGGCAAACTCCAAGCAGGCTGTCATGTGCCTTTTATGGAGAAGTGGCTTCCGTCTGACCACTCTACCATAAAGGCCTGATTAGTGGAGTGCTGCAGAGATGGTTGTCCTTCTGGAAGGTTCTCCCATCTCCACAGAGGAACTCAGGAGCTCTGTCTGAGTGACCATTGGGTTCTTGGTCACCGCCCTGACCAAGGCCCATCTCCCCCGATTGCTCAGTTTGGCCGGGCGACCAGCTCTTGGAAGAGTCTTGGTGGTTCCAAACTTCTTCCATTTAAGCATGTCGGAGGCCACTGTGTTCTTGGGTACCTTCAACAATGCAGAAATGTTTTGGTACCCTTCCCCAGATCTGTGCCTCGACACAATCCTGTCTCTGAGCTCTACGGACAATTCCTTCAACCTCATGGCTTGTTTTTTACTCTGACATGCACTGTCAATTGTGGGACCTTATATAGACTGGTATGTGCCTTTACAAATCATGTCTAATCAATTGAATTTACCATAGGTGGACTCCAATTGTGATTAAATTACAATCGTGTCTCATCACTGCAACTCCCTAACTGGCTCGGGAGAGGCGAAGGTTGAGTCTCTTTTGAAACATGACCCGCCAAACCACGCTTTTTAATACTCGCCCGCTTAACCCGGAAGCCAGCCACACCAATGTGTCGGAGGAAAAACCATTAAACTGACGACCGAAGACAGCCTGCAGGCGCCTGGCCCGCCACAAGGAGTCGCAAGAGCTCGATGGGTCAAGTAAAGCCCCCCGGCCAAACCCTGAACCTGGGTCTGTAGTGACGCCTCAAGCACTGCGATGGAGTGCCTTAGACCGCTGCACCACTCAGGAGGCCCCCAGTTTTTTTATTTTTAAGAAATTTGCAACAACAAAAAAATGTGTTATAATATTGTGTGTAGATTGATATTTAATCCATTTAGAATAAGGCTGTAACGTAACAAATGTGGAAAAAGTCATGGGGTCTGAATACTTTCCGAATGCACTGTACCAGTTCTAATCCTGAACTCTATGGGCCCTAGTGCTCTTACCTCTGTGGAAGTTTGCCGTTTGGAGGGCAGGAATGGTGAACATAATGTCCCCAAGCAGCTCAGTGAACCCATCACGGTTTTTCACCCGATTTCCAGAGGTTCCCAGGTATTCATCTGCTATTAGCTCAGTTATCCACTGATCCTTGGGCTGAAGGAGACAACAACCATTCAGTGTAGCCACAGCATGTATTGTCATCAGTAGTTAGACAATATCATCTGGTGTGCTTTTTTCTTACATCTGGGTAGAACATGGCCATCATGGGTATGACCTTCACCCGGTCCACTCCATCCTCCCAACCTGGAGGAGCAAAGAACTATGGGAGAAAACACATTACTACTTTTCTAAAAATCACTCTTTAAAGAGAAAAAGAGGAGTACAAAGCCTTACAATTTAATAAATCATGTAATCTTTGGCAATAATACGTTAAGGGGGAATTTCATTCAGATAGTTAGTCATTTTATTCTTTAATCTAATATCTCCACCATGAGCGTAATCCTAACCCTGAGATGCGTGCGTGTAACTGGCGTCACTGTTCTAGTTTAACAGCTTTGCTTCCTCCCTCAACTTGCCTCTGACTGGGCTTGAACTAGGGTACTCTGCCTCGTGAACACATGTGACCACCTGCTTGACAATGTACATACCAGTCACACCGCTGAAAATGATCTGATTTAATAGCACCATTTCAAGTTGTGAATTTATCCAGTATGATCTTAATATGGTACATACACTTGATGCGTAAATCATGCAATAGTGTAAATGGAAGATAAAATAACATTTGGGTTGTGCAAGCATTGAGCAAGCGATGTGTCTAAACTGGAGTCAAACTGCACCGAACAAAAATATAAATGGCAACACTGTTCCTAGGCCGTCATTGAAAATAAGAATTTGTTCTTAACTGACATGCCTAGTAAAATAAAGGTAAAATTTTAAAATTTTAAAAATACAATGATTTTACTGAGTTACAGTTTATATGGAAATCTGTTAATTAAAATCAATTCATTAGGCCCTAATCTATGTATTTCACATGACTGGGAATACAGATATGCATCTGTTGGTCACAGATACCAATTG
Source organism: Oncorhynchus nerka (assembly GCF_034236695.1). Lineage (NCBI taxonomy): Eukaryota > Metazoa > Chordata > Actinopteri > Salmoniformes > Salmonidae > Oncorhynchus > Oncorhynchus nerka. Next base: position 26,793,141 of record NC_088404.1, on the reverse strand, counting down.
TGTTTGTTGTCCATAGCTTATGCCTGCCCATACCATAACCCCACCACCACCATGGGGCGCTCTGTTTGCAATGTTGACATCAGCAAACCGCTCACCCACACAACGCCATACACGCTGTCTGCCATCTGCCCTGTAAAGTGGAAACCGGGATTCATCCGTGAAGAGCGCACTTCTCCAGCGTGCCAGTGGCCATTGAAGGTGAGCATTTGCCCACTGAAGTCGGTTATGATGCCAAACTGCAGTCAGGTCAAGAACCTGGTGAGGACGAGTAGCATGCAGATGAGCTTCCCTGAGACGATTTCTGACAGTTTGTGCAGAAATTATTTGGTTGAACTAACCCACAGTTTCCTCAGCTGCCGGGTGGCTGGTCTCAGATGATCCCGCAGGTGAAGAAGCCGGATATGGAGGTCCTAGGCTGGCGTGGTTACATGTGGTCTGCGTGGTTACATGTGGCTGATTGGACATGGAAATGAATATTAAATTCTCTGGTAACAGCTCTGGTGGACATTCCTGCACTCAGCATGTGTCACGAATCCCGCCGAAGATGGTGCCTCTTCCTGTTCGGGCGGCGCTCGTCGGTCGTCGCCGGCCTACTAGCTGCCATCGATTCCCTTTCCTTTTGTTTCTGTTAGTTGGGTCTAATTGGTTACACCTGTTTTGAGTTTAGTTTTGTTTGTAGGCTATTTAAGGGCACTAGGCCCGCTGGTTATTGTGCGGGTTTGTTCTCTGTTTTACGGTGTTGGTTGATTATTGTGATCTCTATTTGTCCGGACAGTTCTGTCCTGTTTATTTGGACGGGTTGTTTCATGCGCCCTTGTGTTTTGCATGTCCGTTTTTCCGCTGTCATTGGAATAAAAGATCCACGTACCTCCACCCACCATTCATAGAAGTCATAACAGCATGCCAATTGCATGCTCCCTCAAAACATGAGACATATGTGGCATTGTGTTGTGTGACAAAACTGCACATTTTAGAGTGGCTTTTTATTGAGCCCAGTACACGGTGCACCTGTGTAATGATCATGCTTCTTGATATACCACACTCGTCAGGTGGATGGATTATCTTGGCAATGGAGAAATATTCACTAACAGGGATGTAAACAAATTTGTGCACAGAATATGAGAGAAATAAGCTTTTTGTGCATATGGAAAATATCTGTGAAATTTTATTTCAGCTCATGAAACATGGGACCAACACTTTACATATTGGTTTATATTTTTGTTCAGTATATGTAGCATAGCACTAAAGCTGAGGATGTCACAGGATTATATCCACTCCTCACCATTAGGGTTCATTGAATGCGTTCACTTTGACAATATAAATGCTATTAATCTTAGGCTATTTGTAACTACTATTCTTTCTCCTGTGTCACTAAATCACATTTTCCATAAAACTGACTGAGAGACCGTTTTCATCAACCTAACATCTAGCATTGATTGTTGAAACAAATTTAAATCGTCTTTCAAAATCAACTCACCTTTGCTAAAAGCCAGCCACCTTCGTTGTCATTGACTCCAGTCATAAACGGCACCTTGTGCATCTCATGGTTTTGAGAAATCTCCATCGCCGATTTGGACAAGAACTGCCCGTCAGCAGTCACACCAAAGAATAGCATTTGATTCTTTAAAAAGACAAGATTGATAAAAAGTGAGAAAAACATGTCAACAAGACATTACAAACAAGCAAATGCCCTCTATAAAATGTGGCTGCAAAATATTACCAGATGAAAGGGAGTTGGTTATCATAATCTTTGATATTACCTTCTAATGCTCATGAAACAATAATAGTCTATTATGCAATCTCTATCCACATCATACCTATTTCCTGTCACAATATGCACATTTCTAGGCTCAGTGTTTTCGTTCATCTACCTCCCAATGCAGAACAGCAGAATATGTTAATATGCTGGTTGTTTTGCATGTATATATTAATTAAGTTTGGTTTTCATTGCATTTTTTATTTAACTTATTTTTCATATCTGAGTTTTGACCACATACAACATGCATGCTGACTCACTGTTGAAGGACTGTGATGGCAGGTCTGTTTGTTGGGCTTGGATAGATAGCTGCCATCACAGTCCTGCAACAGTGGCTAATGTGTAGCTTTCTAGCTAATGTGTTGTAATGTGTTGGCTTTTTTGTTTCACCTAACAGTTCCTGTAAGGATAGGGACTGTGTGTGGAGATGGGAGGCTGATGAGGCTCATAGTGGGGACTTTTCCGGACCCTGGCTGAGGTATGGTGTGCTTTGGCACTTCAGCTGCTAAGGCCTCACCCAGGTGGGTGTTATGCTTTCATCCACGGAGGACTAGATACCTTCAGACGAGTGGCTATTGCAAAGGAACCTGTCTGTCTGACCTGTCTGTCAGACTGACCGTCTTTCCCCTGGCCGTAACATCAATTCCCCCTCTGCTCAAGCCCTGTCCAACAGCTTCTTTCAAGTCAACTGCTTAACAGCTTATATATTTAGTTTATTGGGTTTTAGTATCATATAAAATCATACAAAACATTAAGAACACCTGCTCTTTCCATGACAGACTTCCCAGGTGAATCCAGGTGAAAGCTATGATCCCTAATTGGTGGCACTTATTAAATCCACTTCAATCCGTGTAGATGAAGGGGAGGAGACAGGTTAAAGAAGGATTTTTAAGCCTTGAGATAATTGAGACATGGATTGTGTATGTGTTACATTTAGAGGCTGAATGGGCAAGACAAAAGATTGAAGTGCCTTTGAATGGGGTATGGTAATGGGTACCAGGCGCACCGGTTTGTGTCAAGAACAGCAACGCTGCTGGGTTTTTCATGCTCAACAGTTTCCTGTGTATATCAAGAATGGTCCTCCGTCCAAAGGACATCCAGCCAACTTGACAAAACTGTGGGAAGCATTGAAGTCAACATGGGCCAGCATCCCTGTGGAACGCTTTTTACACCTTGTAGAGTTCATGCCCTGATGAATTGAGGATGTTCTGAGGGCAAAAGGGAGGTGGGTGCAACTCAATATTAGGATGGTGTTCTGAATGTTTTGTACACTCAGTATATTTTCACACTGTAAATTGTACTCTCAATTCTCATGTCCTCATTACAATTCATTACAATTCATACATGATGCTAAGTATAACCAAATGTTAAGATTGGTGTCATTCCCAAAGACATAGCTAGAACCCTGGCAAGATATGATACTGTCCGGGATATCCCACCTGTTTCTGAATGTTCATAATGTGATCAGCAGTCAACTTCTTCACACAGTCTGCTATCTTCACTGTGTTGGTGCTTTCACAGCCAATCAGGTTTGCCACTGTCTATGAGACAAGACCAATAGAATAAATCGTCATGGTTGTAATGACTATCAGGACATTGATGGATGACAACTATTGAGTGGGCAGTACATTTGTTTAAATATGTGCAATACTATTTATGTCTCTCAGAGTACTGAGTTTGGTGGAGAGAAAGTTTGAAAATACCTGTGCAACAAGCAGGGGATTGGGAGTGAAGAGCATTTTCATTGTTGCGGTACCACTCTCGGCTATCGCGCCATGGAACAGACCAATAGACAATGGAGAGAGAAGCTAGCGATGGAAAAAAAACAAGAATCAAGAAGCTAATCAAGATAGTGATGTCTCAAAACATAAAACCTATATTTCAGGGAAACTCCAATTAGTATGATATGTTACGTTTGTATGGTATGTATTAATTTGGGAATGTCCATCATCCATTTCGCATGATATGTTACGACAGAGGTTTGCAAACTAGGGGCCGAGAACCCATGTGTGGTTGCCTGATATGAAAATGGGGTCATGGGAGAATTTCCAAAATCCTGAAGAAAAAAAATATATACAATATTGTCTTTGTATCTCAAAATCATTGTAACGTGGTTAGCCTTAAAAAATGAAATGAAAATGATTCAAATCTAAAAGATACAATTCAACCAGAGAGCACCCTTAGATCATGGGAAAAGGCCGCGCTTGACCGTTGCACTTGAATCATTCCCACCATGAATGGCTAGGTCCGCTTCGCTATGAAACCACACACTATTGTAGGGACTTTGATATTACCGCAATTGATATGGTGAAAACAATGTGTGGGGAGGCAGAGGTACAGAAACTCAACATCAATACCTTTGTCAGATAGCACCGTTAAACAAATAATTAATACTATCACTAGCAATCAAGAGCAAACTGACTGAACGACTCAAACTCCTGTTAGCTGTGAGGGCCGGAATGCCCATGCATTGACTTTTGTTCACTATACATGTCGGTGGATGCTATTCACGAGGACATATTGTCTTGTCTCACGATTCCCGAGCATGAAACGGCAGAAGGGATGTTCAGTGTGCTGCGTGGTTATATTAACGAAAAACAGATTGTATATGTGACCCAATTCATGAAACTAGGCATATGTCGCAAGTCACGACAGGAGAGCTGTTTGAACGTAAAAAATGTTTTTTAATCTAAATGCGTTTTTTGGCAGTAATGCTTTCTCGAACATGTGAACTTTCATGTGCATTAACAACAAACTTGCATGACATCTGTAAATACGACAGAAACCTTCCCACTAGCCATGACTTGCTGAGATTATGAGTGGGCTGGACATGCCAAGAGAAGAGTTCGGATTGGTCAGCCATATAGAAGGCTTCTGTCTATTTGAGCTGTGGAGTATGAGATGGATAAAACACCTGTCTCCAGATTACATCTTTAAACTAAGGGCAAATGTGGCATGGCATCAAAGACAGGGAGACGAGTCCATCATGCATGATGATGTACACAGGTAAGATAGTCTAGCGTTAGCTAGCTACATTTTCAGATATGAAATGTTTCACAGAAAGTGGTTTCATTTCAAGCTAAAGTGTACTGTTAGCTAGCTCGGTAACGTTAGCTGGCTGGCTCCCTTGCTGACGTTATTATTCGTATCCCATATCTGTTTGCTTTGCCAGATAGAGCCTAATGTTAGCTAGCTAACATTGAACCTGGTTGGTTAGCTCCCAGCATATTCATGCAGTATAGTAACGACATGATTTGGCACTATATTCATTGTTGTTTAACTGGCTAACTATAGCTGGCTGGCTCGTTAGCTAATGTTACGTGACGTGTGATTTTACACGTTGTTTGCCAAGCTAGGTTCATTGTTTACCTAGCTAGCTACATGTATTAAGCTAAAGTGTAATGTTAGCTAGCTAACGTTAGCTGGCTGGCTCCCTAGCTGACGTTGTTATTCGTATCCCAGAGCTGTTTGCTTTACTAGTTACAGCCTAATGTTAGCTAGCAAACATTGAACCTGGTTGGTTAGCTCTCACCATATTCATGCAGTGTAGGACAACATTGTCACTATGTTCATTGTTATTTAACTTCCTGGCGTTAGCTGGCTGGCTCGTTAGCTAACGTTACGTGACCTGTGATGTTACACGTTGTTTACCTAGCTAGGTTAATTGTTTACCTAGCTAGCTACATGTCTTAAGCTAAAGTTTACATCACGCGTTGAATATGGCCGATGTCAGTAAAGATCTGCAAAGAAGCGTAATGCTAGCTAGCTAGCTACATGTCTTAAGCTAAAGTGTAATGTTAGCTAGCTAGCTAACGTTAGATGGTGGCTCCCTAGCTGATGTTGTTATTCATATCCCACAGCTGTTTGCTTCACTAGTTAGAGCCTAACTTTACCTAGCTAACATTGAATCTGGGTGGTTAGCTCCCAGCATATTCATGCAGTGTACTGTAGTAACAACATGATTTGGCACTATGTTCAATGTTGTTTAATTAACTAGCTAACTTTAGCTGGCTGTCTCATTAACTAATGTTGCGTGACGTGTGTTATTTTACAAGTTGTTTACCTAGCTAGGTTAATTGTTTACCTAGCTAGCTACATGTCTTAAGCTAAAGTTTACATCACGCGTTGAATATGGCCGATGTCAGTAAAGATCTGCAAAGAAGCGTAATGAAATTGTTGCAGGCTGTTTTCATGTTGTTCATAGGTAAACAAATCATCGCCAGAGCATCAAGTGTGCGCTCTTAACGCTCCGAGGTCGAAACCAGATGGGTGGGGCTAAAGCTTAAGAGGGTGTGAACGATGCTGAATGGGTGTAGACAAAGAAGAGCTCTTCACTAGATACCAAAACATTCAAAGGTCATTTTCTCATAAGTGAGTTTACAAGTTTATCATATTTCAAAGCAGAATTACTTTCCCATTGTTCCTCAACAATGCAATATGATATTCCATTTTGTAGCTCTGAGTCTCTACTTTTATCCAATGTAAAAAACACCATTTCAAATTTTGCTACATAAGACCGAATCCAGGTGGTGAGTCACATATGGGATTGAATGGTGGTCTTTTGCACAGATGGGGATACAACTATCATGGGATGGCAGGCAGGCCTCTGCACTCTAGTTATGAATGTGTTTCCCTCTGCCATATGTACGCATTGTATGATACACTGAGAGCAACTGGCAGAAAAAGAGCGCAGCAGGTATCTTCGATTGTAAACTGCATCAAACCACATTCACTGCACGCAGGTCTGTTAGCAAACAATTGTACAGATATGGGATCAGAGCATGATAATGTTCTATTTCACACCGAGGCTTGGTGGTTATTGAGGGGGAGAGTTGGAAAGATTTTTCTCATTGAGAGAGGAACTTTTGCAATTCACATCGGATGTAAAAAAAAAACAGACTTGGTTGACGTTCTGTGTAATAGAAAATGAAATAACAGAAAACATCATCAGTAAGTGTCCCACACGAGTGATAACTGCTCACCTCCAACGCTTGGAAGAGCACTTTGGGATGGACCTACTTCACAGTCCGTTTGACTGTGATCCTGGCTCATTTGACATTCCAGTCATTTAAATCAAACAGCTGATCGAGCTGTCATGTGACCGATTGCTGCAGACAAAGCATTCACGGGCCACTACGGAGGACTTTTTGTTCCTGACTCAAAGGGAACAGCCAGGAGTCTCCCTCTGAGCATTAATGATGCGTTCAAAACAACTGGAAACTCGGAAATCTCAGACATCAGTGCCTTCAATACAACTGGGAACTTGGAAAGAAACGAGCTCCGGGTGGGAAAAAATATTTTGAACGGACATCCAACTCGGAATTCCAACTACTCTGCCTAGAGCTCCGACTTTCCAACCTAAAGATTATTGACGTCATGATTTGACCTCATATTTTTCAGAGTTCCCAGTTGTCTTGAAAGCACCATAATATTCATTGTAGGCTACCCTTCACCAGCTCATATCTGTGAAGCTGGACTCAGTGCTTTTGCCTGCATCAAACCAAATATTGATCCAGGTTGGATGTGACAGCAGAGATGAGTTGCGTACTGTCGACCATGCTCACTGACATTGAGAAGGTCCGTATCCATATCCCCAAATAAAAAAGTAAACATCGGTTGTTGATATTTTTTCACATGGGTGGGGACACGATAATTTTCAGATATCAAAATGGGGTCATGGGCCAAAAAAGTTTGGCAACCCCTGTGTTACGAATTTGAATGATACTGTATGATTGGAATTGCAATTGGTCAAATATGTTACGATTTGCAAAATGATATGTTACGAATTCCAATTTGATGCAACATACATTTTTGCCTGAAGTAACCTTCTGTCCTATGTAACCATTCCAAATGGAACATATCATACTAATTTGAGTGTCCCGGATTTACTTTTACTATGTTACGTCTAGTCTATGAGACCAGGCTTATATTTCACTCAAAATATTATGCAATATACTGTATTGATGGAAATATGTTTTCATACAAAATTATTTGGTAAAATAAGTTACAATATATAAATTATAGACAAAATGTTTGATGCATTATATTTTACAGTTCACATAAATTGCTAAATCATATATTTTGGATATGTGTGTGTGTTTGTGTGTGTGTGTGTGTGTGGATCCTCACCAGTAACGATACGCTTGCTCCACCAGCAGACTCTCCAAATATGGTGACCGACTTGGAGTCGCCCCCAAAGTTGTGGATGTGCTCCTGGACCCACCGCAAGGCTTCCACCTGGTCAAGTAGTCCCATGTTCCCTGGGGCATACTTGTCTCCTGTGCTGTATGGAAAAGATGGAAAACAAGCCCAAAACAGTGACATGTTTTATTTAACTAGACAAGTCAGTTAAGAACAAATTCTTATTTTCAATGACGGCCTACCCCTGCCAAACCCTCCCCTAACCCGGACGATGCTGGGCCAATTGTGCGCCGCCCTATGGGACTCCCGATCACGGCCAGTTGTGATACAGCCCAGGATCGAACCAGGATCAAACCAGGGTCTGTAGTGACACCTCTAGCACTGAGATGCAGTGCCTTAGACCACTGCACCACTCAGGATCCCTATTTTCAACCAGTAACTATCAGGAAATAACACTGATCACACTTTGGCAGTGTTAGTTTCATCAGCTGATGTTCAATATGATACAAAACACAAGAAAAACACATTTTGGACTGCACTGGGCCTTTATCAGTATAGCTTCTTTCCTCACAAGTCCTTACGGGCACTTGAACTTGGATCCCCTGCCTCGCAAAATCACACTACAGTATGTTCTTAGCCAGTTGCGCCATGGCAAAAATATCAGTTCAGCAACTCAAGTGGAGACAAATCCAACACTTGTATAGGGGCAACCGTGCAATGTTAAAGGCCAAATCACCACCACCATCAAACCAAAATAATGAAGTTGATTTGACCATGACATTTAGAAAATTGCACGGTTGTCCATATCAGTTCCATTGATTTCTAGTTAGCGGAGGCTAAAGTTAGCTGACATTTGTTGTGGCTGTTTAAAGAAAAGCGAACCATGGATTACAGTGTCTCCTGGTTCATAGACTACTTTCAGGGTGAGGAACCGGTTGTGAAATACTGCACATCCAAATCAAACCAAATTTTGTGCCAAATTCAACAGGTGTACACTTCACAGCGAAATGCTTACTTACGAGCACATTCCCCAAACAGTGGTGCAGAGTTTAAACAATTAAGACAAAAAAATTAATAAGCAAATAGTAACGCAACAAAAACAATAACGAGGCTATATACAAGGAATACCCCTTTAAAATGTGGTTCTGTAGTAGTTCAGTCTTACCTGAAGAACCCCAGCCATCCCAAACGGTATTGGATCAGCACTACAACCACATCCTGGTATGCAGCCAAAGCAGAACCATCATATGCTGATGCAGAACCAATGGCGAATCCGCCACCATGGATCCAAACCATGACCTGAGAAACACAAGCAATACATGCTGAAAAAAGTAAATACCAGCTGCATTTAGATTCACTTTGCACTTATCATCGTACATATGTTGTATTATATGATTTCAGGTTTTTTGTATTTTTTAACTTATTTATTTTACCTTTATTTAACCAGGCAAGTCAGTTAAGAACACATTCTTATTTTCAATGACGGCCTGGGAACAGTGGGTTAACTGCCTGTTCAGGGGCAGAACGACAGATTTGTACCTTGTCAGCTCGGGGGTTTGAACTCGCAACCTTCCGGTTGCTAGTCCAACGCTCTAACCACTAGGCTACGCTGCCGCCCCATCTTATCTTATGTTGAACTCAAATTGCCCTTCATGGACAATAAATATTTACTGAGCTGAACTATGCTTATGTGTGGCCTTGTAGCCTTTGATAATCTGGAAGTTTATAGCAGTTATCGTTAACTTTGACTAATGATGAAAACATATTTCCTGCACAGCTTCACTGCACATTGACAAGTATTCCACTTAGCATGAGTCATTCACTACGATAACTGACTGAAAAAGTATGATTATTTATCATAATACAATTCACAAACATAATACATTTCAGTAGCCTACACACACCTGACAAATTTGGATTGAAAAAGTGCGTCGCTGATGAGAATAACATTAAAGCACAAAACATTTTTTTAAACCCAGTAGGCCTACCGTAATACAGGAAATATCATCTTTATTATTAAATTCTGCCACTACCGGGGTGTGACCTAACTTTGTGGAGCCCGCAACTCTATATTGTTTCAACAGCATCACTGGGAAGTCAATCAACTGTTGACTATATGTGTCTGATATTACTTACATGAAGCCTTGTTTTCTCAGCAGGTTTAACTGGAGTGTAAATGTTGAGATAAAGACAATCTTCTGACACCTCTGGGATTTCCACTGTCATGGACACATTGGAGTAAAGGTCTTTTGTAATTTGTCTGTCTTGAAAACACCTGAAAAACATACAACTTATTGAGAAGTCTGATTTGATTAAATCTCATTGTTTGTCTAACCCTTATTCAAATAGCCAGAAACTTGAGATGTATGGTTTGTTTGTGACCTTGCTGGGTCTTACATGAGAGGCTGCTGGATGGCGTCCCTCACTCCCTCCCATCCCTCCACAGGCTGGGGCGGGGCCAGTCTCAGGGGGCCGACAGGTGGTTTGGCAAACGGAACACCCAGGTAGGCCTGAACCACCGTCTCCTTCCCCTTTACGCTCACATATTGCCCTCTCAGTCCCCCCAGTTTGGTCTGGACCACAGGTGCTGTTGAGATGTTAAGCATTACATTTACATTTAAGTCATTTAGCAGACGCTCTTATCCAGAGCGACTTACAAATTGGTGCATTCACCTTATGACCTCCAGTGGAACAGTAGTGCATCTAAATCTTTTCAGGGGGAGGGGGGGTGAGAGGGATTACTTTATCCTATCCTAGGTATTCCTTAAAGAGGTGGGGTTTCAGGTGTCTCCGGAAGGTGGTGATTGACTCCGCTGTCCTGGCGTCGTGAGGGAGTTTGTTCCACCATTGGGGGGCCAGAGCAGCGAACAGTTTTGACTGGGCTGAGCGGGAACTGTACTTCCTCAGTGGTAGGGAGGCGAGCAGGCCAGAGGTGGATGAACGCAGTGCCCTTGTTTGGGTGTAGGGCCTGATCAGAGCCTGGAGGTACTGAGGTGCCGTTCCCCTCACAGCTCCGTAGGCAAGCACCATGGTCTTGTAGCGGATGCGAGCTTCAACTGGAAGCCAGTGGAGGGAGCGGAGGAGCGGGGTGACGTGAGAGAACTTGGGAAGGTTGAACACCAGACGGGCTGCAGTTCGTTATAGGTGTGTTACTTTCAAAAAACAGGGGGGATTTATGGTTACTCCTTTTCATTGAGTAAAAATTGGTTTCAGAACACCCTTTAAAAGTGTATAATTCATTATGTTTATCCAGCTCATATACCATTCTTGTGGACAACTCATGTCAACAGCTTTGAATGTAATCTATACTGTATATACTATACTATAATCTATACTGTATATCTGTGCTATAGCAATATGCCACAGTATGTCGAAAGTACCTCTCCCATAGCACTAGCATAAAATGTGTTTTTTTATTGCATGAACACAAAGTACATTATTGCATGAGGAATAAAATCCAGGTCAAACTAGGGATTATTAGACAAAGAAAACACATAAATAACGATAAGGGGGTTATATTTCAAGGGATACCGAATTTCCATTGGAGCAGAGAATGGTCACATGAAAATAAAAAGTAGTGAGACATTGACTGACAGCAATTACTTCTCAGATGTTTTGTTAATTAATAATGATTCGAAAATGCCTTTCCGGTTGCATGTATATGATATTTACCCATATTAATGATCACATTTATTACGCCAGAAATGTTATCTTGAATACCATCCATTTAAAAACGATAGGAGTGGTATTTCAGGAATTACCTAAATCAAGTCTCCAAAAACCTTGTGCTTATTTCTATCCCATTATAAATGTGTTATTAAACTAACTTTTGGAATAGACACCGGCGGGAATGCACTTTTAACCAATCAGCATTCAGATTAGACACTAATGCATATAATGCAGGAGTCACATCAGTTAACACAATTTTAATTAACATTATACATTACCATGGAAATTATTGCAGTCATTGCGAGTGTATAAATGAGTTTACCAGTCAAATTGCCATGGTTAGAGGTTCCAAGCCTGTTCTATTCATGCTATTTTTATGTGTGCTGCTGCTGCATAGTGGTCATTCAGTCAGCTGTTCATTCTACCCCCCCCCCCCCAAAGTATATTTTTCCGGTTATGACGGTTATTTTATTTTCATGGAGTCTTCACTTCATCCATAACTATCGGTTACACGGTTATACGGTAATTGTGCCAGCCCTAGCCTATAATGTGTAAACTTAACTATCAATCTGCTACACAGCCTACGGTAGTTAGGCAACATCCTGTATCTTCTATATTTCCTGACCACAGTTGTTGGCCTATGCAATGTTTCGACGACTGTTATCAGCTTACTTACCATTGGATTCGACCAAAGTATACAGAAATAGTAGGCCAATTGACAGGGAAAGTCTCAGTAAGCCTGACGGTTCCTTCATGGCCGCAACATTCAATGATTTGAGTGCTCAGCGACACACCTATTGTTATGCAACCCCAGACCTCAACAGAATGCGGGAAAGAGTAGTACTGAAAGTATTTGCTTAGGCTTTATAGAGTTACCATTACAGGTGTGCCCTTTACCTTTGTCCCTAATAGGGAAGGTGGGGAAATTTATTGTTGGTGTGAGCTGCTGTCCTTAAATGACCAAAGCCATGACTTTGAGGTCATGTCAATTGCATGTACACTCAGCAAAAAAAGAAACGTCTTTCAAAGATAATTCATAAAAATCCAAATAACTTCACTGTAAAGGGTTTCAACACTGTTTCACATTTTATTTTACCTTTATTTTACTAGGCAAGTCAGTTAAGAACAAATTCTTATTTTCAATGACTGCCTAGGAACAGTGGGTTAACTGCCTGTTCAGGGGCAGAACGACAGATTTGTACCTTGTCAGCTTGGGGATTTGAACTTGCAACCTTTCGATTACTAGTCCAACATTCTAACCACTAGGCTACCCTGCCGCCCCACATGTTCAATGAACCATAAACAATTAATGAACATGCACCTGTGGAACGGTCGTTAAGACACTAACAGCTTACAGACGGTAGGCAATTAAGGTCACAGTTATGAAAACTTAGGACACTAAAGTGGCCTTCCTACTGACTCTGAAAAACACCAAAAGAAAGATGCCCAGGGTCCCTGCTCATCTTCGTGAACATGTCTTAGGAATGCTGCAAGGTGGCATGAGGACTGCAGATCTGGCCAGGGCAATAAATTGCAATGTCAGTACTGTGAGACGCCTAAAACAGCGCTACAGGGAGACAGGACGGACAGCTGATCGTCCTCGCAGTGGCAGACCACATGTAACATTGCCTGCACAGGATCGCTACACCCGAACATCACACCTGTGGGACAGGTACAGTATGGCAACAACAACTGCCCTAGTTACACCAGGAACACACAATCCCTCCATCAGTGCTCAGACTGTCCGCAATACATTTACATTTAAGTCATTTAGCAGACGCTCTTATCCAGAGCAATAGGCTGAGAGAGGCTGGACTGAGGGCTTGTAGCATGTGGGCACACAGGTCCTCACCAGACATCACCAGCAACAACGTTGCCTATGGGCACAAACCCACCATCAATGGACCAGACAGGACTGGCAAAAAGTGCTCTTGACTGAAGAGTCATGGTTTTGTCTCACCAGGGGTGATTGTTGGATTCGTGTTTTTCGTCGAAGGAATGAGCGTTACACCGAGGCCTGTATTCTGGAGCGGGATCGATTTGGAGGTGGAGAGTCCGTCATGGTCTGGGGCGGTGTGTCACAGCATCATCAGACTGAGCTTGTTGTCATTGCAGGCAATCTCAACGCTGTGCTCTACAGGGAAGACATACTCCTCCCTCATGTTGTACCCTTCCTGCAGGCTCATCCTGACATGACCCTCCAGCATGACAATGCCACCAGCCATACTGCTCGTTCTGTGCGTGATTTCCTGCAAGACAGGAATGTCAGGATTTTTGCTCACCGTTCTTGTGATCATTTTGACCCCACAGGGTGAGATCTTGCGTGGAGCCCCAGATCGAGGGAGATTATCAGTGGTCTTGTATGTCTTCCATTTCCTAATAATTGCTCCCACAGTTGATTTCTTCAAACCAAGCTGCTTACCTATTGCAGATTCAGTCTTCCCAGCCTGGTGCAGGTCTACAATTTTGTTTCTGGTGTCCTTTGACAGCTCTTTGGTCTTGGCCATAGTGGAGTTTGGAGTGTGACTGTTTGAGGTTGTGGACAGGTGTCTTTTATACTGATAACAAGTTTAAACAGGTGCCATTAATACAGGTAACGAGTCGAGGACAGAGAAGCCTCTTAAAGAAGAAGAAGTTACAGGTCTGTGAGAGCCAGAAATCTTGCTTGTTTGTAGGTGACCAAATACTTATTTTCCACCATAATTTGCAAATAAATTCATTAAAAATCCTACAATGTGATTTTCTGGATTTCTTTTTCTCATTTTGTCTGTCATAGTTGAAGTGTACCTATGATGGAAATTACAGGCCTCTCTCATCTTTTTAAGTGGGAGAACTTGCACAATTGGTGGCTGACTAAATACTTTTTTTGCCCCACTGTAGATGGCTCTGACACCATCTGGCTGATTACCTGTCACTCACTTACTTAACTAAACCTTTGTACTATGCCCTATTATGCAAAAGGGTACATAGACTACATGTCATTGTTTGTCTATCAGTTAATGATCCATCATTAGCCTGCCCTGCACCTTTGGCCTGCATTGTAACAGGTAGGCCTATGTCACACCACAACAAAAATTGTGATGTTTTGAAATTAATGTGATTAGACTACATGAAACTTCACATGGGCTATGCATTGCTTGAAATGACTGCATTATGTGTCATTTCAATGTCAATTCAGTCAACTGAAATTCTTTGAGGGAAATTCATAGCTTCCACCCCATATGACTTGCATGAATAGAACCAACTGTTCATGGACCTCGCCTACAATCCACTGCAATTCCTTTTGTATCTTTTGACTTCGTCTATTTTCTATTCATTTTAATTGACTTTACATTAAAAAATACTTCCTTAACTTAAATAGCTTCCATTCCATTTGACTTGCATAAATACACCCTGGTTCAGGGACTTCTTCCCTCCAATCTATGGCAAATGTTTTTTGACTTTGTAATTTTTTAATATGAATTTTAATTGAATTAAATGAGATATCTCCTTAAAGCTGCAATATTTAACTTTTTGAATGACGTGACCAAATTCACATAGAAATACGTGTTATAGGTCTGTCATTCTCCTTGAAAGCAAGTCTAAGAAGTGATAGATCTGATCTAGGTGCACTATTTCTATGCTTCCCGTTCTTAAGTTTCGTTTTTGTCTTTTACTTTTGGGTTTTGAACACCATATACAAACAGCTGAAAATACAATAGCTTTGGTTATGGAAAATATATTTCACAGCAGTTTAGATGGTACAATGATTATCTTCACAATACTTGATTGTTTTGTCACATAAACTGAAATTAGGTGAACTATTACAATTTTAGCAACCAAGAATTATGGAGCAATTTCACATTTTTGTATTTAATAACATTTTAAATTTAATGGATTTTAGCTGGAGAAGTTAGCGTATTTTTTGTTGTTGATTGGGCGCCATTTAGGTTTACACGATTTGTGACTGGATTCTGTCTTATGTAGCAAACTTTTATTTTTTATTACATTGGATAAAAGTAGAGATTCCCAGTCACAAAATGGTATATCATACAAAGCTATTTGAGGAACAATAGGAAAGTATTGTTGATGATGATATGGAGCTGTGAGGGGAACGGCACCTCAGTACCTCCAGGCTCTGATCAGGCCCTACACCCAAACAAGGGCACTGCGTTCATCCACCTCTGGCCTGCTCGCCTCCCTACCACTGAGGAAGTACAGTTCCCGCTCAGCCCAGTCAAAACTGTTCGCTGCTCTGGCCCCCCAATGGTGGAACAAACTCCCTCACGACGCCAGGACAGCGGAGTCAATCACCACCTTCCGGAGACACCTGAAACCCCACCTCTTTAAGGAATACCTAGGATAGGATAAAGTAATCCTTCTCACCCCCCTTAAAAGATTTAGATGCACTATTGTAAAGTGGCTGCTCCACTGGATGTCATAAGGTGAATGCACCAATTTGTAAGTCGCTCTGGATAAGAGCGTCTGCTAAATGACTTAAATGTAAATGTATACACTTGTAAACTCACTTTTGAGAAAAGGGCCTTTGAATGATTTGATACCTACTGAAGAGCTCACCCTCTGAAGCCAGCTCCACCCCTCTCTTTAAATCAAATCAAATGTATTTATATAGCCCTTCTTACATCAGCTGATATATCAAAGTGCTGTACAGAAACCCAGCGTAAAACCCCAAACAGCAAGCAATGCAGGTGTAGAAGCACGGTGGCTAGGAAAAACTCCCTAGAAAGGCCATAGCCTAGGAAGAAACCTAGAGAGCAACCAGGCTATGAGGGGTGGCCAGTCCTCGTCTTGTTGTACCGGGTGGAGATTATAACAGAAAATGGCCAAGATGTTCAAATGTTCATGAATTACCAGCATGGTCAAATAATAATAATCACAGTAGTTGTCGAGGGTGCAACAAGTCAGCACCTCAGGAGTAAATGTCAGTTGGCTTTTCATAGCCGGTCATTGAGAGTATCTCTACCGCTCCTCCTGTCTCTAGAGAGTTGAAAACAGCAGGTCTGGGACAGGTAGCACATCCGGTGAACAGGTCAGTGTTCCATAGCCGCAGGCAGAACAGTTGAAACTGGAGCAGCAGCACGGCCATGTGGACTGGGGACAGCAAGGAGTCATCATGCCAGGTAGTCCTGAGGCATGGTCCTAGGGCTCAGGTCCTCCGAGAGAGTGAAAGAAAGAGAGAATTAAAGAGAGCATACTTACAGTGCCTTGCGAAAGTATTCGGCCCCCTTGAACTTTGCAACCTTTTGCCACATTTCAGGCTTCAAACATAAAGATATAAAACTGTATTTTTTTGTGAAGAATCAACAACAAGTGGGACACAATCATGAAGTGGAACGACATTTATTGGATATTTCAAACTTTTTTAACAATTCAAAAACTGAAAAATTGGGCGTGCAAAATTATTCAGCCCCCTTAAGTTAATACTTTGTAGCGCCACCTTTTGCTGCGATTACAGCTGTAAGTCGCTTGGGGTATGTCTCTATCAGTTTTGCACATCGAGAGACTGAAATTTTTTCCCATTCCTCCTTGCAAAACAGCTCGAGCTCAGTGAGGTTGGATGGAGAGCATTTGTGAACAGCAGTTTTCAGTTCTGTCCACAGATTCTCAATTGGATTCAGGTCTGGACTTTGACTTGGCCATTCTAACACCTGGATATGTTTATTTTTGAACCATTCCATTGTAGATCTTGCTTTATGTTTTGGATCATTGTCTTGTTGGAAGACAAATCTCCGTCCCAGTCTCAGGTCTTTTGCAGACTCCATCAGGTTTTCTTCCAGAATGGTCCTGTATTTGGCTCCATCCATCTTCCCATCAATTTTAACCATCTTCCCTGTCCCTGCTGAAGAAAAGCAGGCCCAAACCATGATGCTGCCACCACCATGTTTGACAGTGGGGATGGTGTGTTCAGGGTGATGAGCTGTGTTGCTTTTACGCCAAACATAACGTTTTGCATTGTTGCCAAAAAGTTCCATTTTGGTTTCATCTGACCAGAGCACCTTCTTCCACATGTTTGGTGTGTCTCCCAGGTGGCTTGTGGCAAACTTTAAACTACACTTTTTATGGATATCTTTAAGAAATGGCTTTCTTCTTGCCACTCTTCCATAAAGGCCAGATTTGTGCAATATACGACTGATTGTTGTCCTATGGACAGAGTCTCCCACCTCAGCTGTAGATTTCTGCAGTTCATCCAGAGTGATCATGGGCCTCTTGGCTGCATCTCTGATCAGTCTTCTCCTTGTATGAGCTGATAGTTTAGAGGGACGGCCAGGTCTTGGTAGATTTGTAGTGGTCTGATACTCCTTCCATTTCAATATTATCGCTTGCACAGTGCTCCTTGGGATGTTTAAAGCTTGGGATTTTTTTTTGTATCCAAATCCGGCTTTAAATTTCTTCACAACAGTATCTCGGACCTGCCTGGTGTGTTCCTTGTTCTTCATGATGCTCTCTGCGCTTTTAACGGACCTCTGAGACTATCACAGTGCAGGTGCATTTATACGGAGACTTGATTACACACAGGTGGATTGTATTTATCATCATTAGTCATTTAGGTCAACATTGGATCATTCAGAGAACCTCACTGAACTTCTGGAGAGAGTTTGCTGCACTGAAAGTAAAGGGGCTGAATAATTTTGCACGCCCAATTTTTCCGTTTTTGATTTGTTAAAAAAGTTTGAAATATCCAATAAATGTCGTTCCACTTCATGATTGTGTCCCACTTGTTGTTGATTCTTCACAAAAAAATACAGTTTTATATATTTATGTTTGAAGCCTGAAATGTGGCAAAAGGTCGCAAAGTTCAAGGGGGCCGAATACTTTCGCAAGGCACTGTAAATTCACACAGGACACAGGATAAGACAGGAGAAATACTCCAGATATAACAGACTGACCCTAGCCCCCCGACACATAAACTACTGCAGCATAAATACTGGAGGCTGAGACAGGAGGGGTCAGGAGACACTGTGGCCCCATTCGATGATACCCCCGGACAGGGCCAAACAGGCAGGATATAACCCCACCCACTTTGCCAAAGCACAGCCCCCACACCACTAGAGGGATATCTTCAACCACCAACTTACCATCCTGAGACAAGGCCGAGTATAGCCCACAAAGATCTTCGCCACGGTACAACCCAAGGGGGGCGCCAACCCAGACAGGAAGACCACGTCAGCAACTCAACCCACTCAAGTAACGCACCCCTCCTAGGGACGGCATGGAAGAGCACCAGTAAGCCAGTGACTCAGCCCCTGTAATAGGGTTAGAGGCAGAGAATCCCAGTGGAGAGAGGGGAACCAGCCAGGCAGAGATAGCAAGGGCGGTTCGTTGCTCCAGAGCCTTTCCGTTCACCTTCACACTCCTGGGCCAGACTACACTCAATTATATGACCCACTGAAGAGACGAGTCTTCAGTAAGGACTTAAAGGTTGAGAACGAGTCTGCGTCTCTCACATGGGTAGGCAGACCATTCCATAAAAATGTAGCTCTATAGGAGAAAGCCCTGCCTCCAGCTGTTTGCTTAGAAATGAAATTCTAGGGACAATTAGGAGGCCTGCGTCTTGTGACCGTAGCGTACGTGTAGGTATGTACGGCAGGACCAAATCGTAAAGATAGGTAGGAGCAAGCCCATGTAATGCTTTGTAGGTTAGCAGTGAAACCTTGAAATCAGCCCTTGCCTTAACAGGAAGCCAGTGTAGGGAGGCTAGCACTGGAGAAATATGATCAAACTTTTGTTCTAGTCAGGATTCTAGCAGCCGTATTTAACACTAACTGAAGTTTATCTAGTGCTTTATCCGGGTAGTCGGAAAGTAGAGCATTGCAGTAGTCTAACCTAGAAGTAACAAAAGCATGGATTATTTTTTATTTTTTTATTTTTTATTTCACCTTTATTTAACCAGGTAGGCTAGTTGAGAACAAGTTCTCATTTGCAACTGCGACCTGGCCAAGATAAAGCATAGCAGTGTGAACAGAGAACACAGAGTTACACATGGAGTAAACAATTAACAAGTCAATAACACAGTAGAAAAAAAGGGGGAGTCTATATACAATGTGTGCAAAAGGCATGAGGAGGTAGGCGAATAATTACAATTTTGCAGATTAACACTGGAGTGATAAATGATCAGATGGTCATGTACAGGTAGAGATATTGGTGTGCAAAAGAGCAGAAAGTAAATAAATAAAAACAGTATGGGGATGAGGTAGGTGAAAATGGGTGGGCTATTTACCAATAGACTATGTACAGCTGCAGCGATCGGTTAGCTGCTCAGATAGCTGATGTTTGAAGTTGGTGAGGGAGATAAAAGTCTCCAACTTCAGCGATTTTTGCAATTCGTTCCAGTCACAGGCAGCAGAGTACTGGAACGAAAGGCGGCCAAATGAGGTGTTGGCTTTAGGGATGATCAGTGAGATACACCTGCTGGAGCGCGTGTTACGGATGGGTGTTGCCATCGTGACCAGTGAACTGAGATAAGGCGGAGCTTTACCTAGCATGGACTTGTAGATGACCTGGAGCCAGTGGGTCTGGCGACGAATATGTAGCGAGGGCCAGCCGACTGGAGCATACAATTCGCAGTGGTGGGTGGTAATAAGGTGCTTTAGTGACAAAACGGATGGCACTGTGATAGACTGCATCCAGTTAGCTGAGTAGAGTGTTGGAAGCCATTTTGTAGATGACATCGCCGAAGTCGAGGATCGGTAGGATAGTCAGTTTTACTAGGGTAAGCTTGGCGGCGTGAGTGAAGGAGGCTTTGTTGCGGAATAGAAAGCCGACTCTTGATTTGATTTTCGATTGGAGATGTTTGATATGAGTCTGGAAGGAGAGTTTGCAGTGGTCATTTTTCTGCATAATTTTTGAACAGAAAGTTTCTGATTTTTGCAATGTTACGTAGATGGAAAAAAGCTGTCCTTGAAACAGTCTTGATATGTTCGTCAAAAGAGAGATCCGGGTCCAGAGTAATGCCGAGGTCCTTCACAGTTATATTTAAAGATTCACACGAGGTCATGTGAGTAGTGTAGTAAAGAGTAATACTAAAAGTGGTGGTAGCCCACAATAAGGAAAAATTCCAGGTAAACAAAGTGTCCATTTTTTTTAAAATATTTTTTTTTTAATACATTTTAGATCAAATCAAATCAAATTTATTTATATAGCCCTTCGTACATCAGCTGATATCTCAAAGTGCTGTACAGAAACCCAGCCTAAAACCCCAAACATCAAACAATGCAGGTGTAAAATATGATGCTTACCCAGACACTATTATCTAAATTGATGGGTAATCTGAAATAAATGCTTTAAACCCAGCCACATCCAGTGGTGGAAAAATTACTAAATTGTCATACTTGAGTAAAAGTATAAATCATTTCAAACTCCTTATATTAAACCAGACAGCACAATTATTTTTTTATTACATTTTTATTGACGGAAAGCCAGGGACGCCCGGGTTTACTTCTCTTCCTGCTCCATCTGGGCCCAGTCAAAGACACCCAGAACACCACCCTTATGGAATGCTCCTTCCCCTGCCGATTTCACAATGACCCTGGTCTCCCCTCTCGGTGGACTTTGTCACTGACCTTCCCCCCTCCCAGGGCAACACAATCGTTCTCGTTGTTGTGAACCGGTTTTCCAATGTTTGTCGCCTCCTTTGCCTGGGCTCCCGTCAGACTGACATTGTGTCAGACCGTGGCCATCTTCACCTCACGCGTACGGAAAGTGTTCATGGAACGCCTGGAGGGTCACAGTCAATCTCACCTCTGTGTACCGTCCTCAAGCTAATGGGCAGGTGGAGAGGGTCAATCAGGGAGTGGGCACGTTTCTGAGGTGTTACTGTCAGGACCGACCAGGGGGGTGGGTGGATTTTCTACCTTGGGCTTACTACTCGCAGAATTCCCTCTGCCACTCCTACAGTAACCTTACTCCTTTCCAGTGCGCGTTGGGGTATTGTGTTGGGGTATCGTCAGTCGAGGATGCCTGGTCGTTCTTTAAAAGTAATTTCCTCACCATCTTAAATAAGCATGCCCCTTTCAAAGAATGTAGAACTAAGAACAGATACAGCCCTTGGTTTACTCCAGACCTGACTCCCCCCGACCAGCACAAAAACATCCTGTGGTGGACTGCACTAGCATTGAATAGTCCCCGCAATATGCAACTTTTCAGGGAAGTTTAGAACCAATACATGGAGTCAGTCAGGAAAGCAAAGAATAGCTTTTTCAAACAGAAATTTGCAACCTGTAGCTCTAACTCCAAAATGTTTTGGGACATTGTAAAGTCCATGGAGAATTAGAGCACCTCCTCCAAGCTGCCCACTGCACTGAGGCTAGGTAACACTGTCACCACCGATGAATCCACGATAATCGAGAATTTCAATAAACATTTCTCTACGGCTGGCCATGCTTTCCTCCTGGCTATCCCAACCCCGGCCAATAGCTCCGCACCCCCCGCAGAGACTTGCCCAAGCCTCCCAGCTTCTCCTTCACCCAAATGCAGATAGCAGATGTTCTGAAAGAGCTGCAAAACCTGGACCCGTACAAATCAGCTGGGCTAGACAATCTGGACCCTCTCTTTCTAAAATTATCCGCTGCCATTTTTGCAACCCCTATTACCAGTCTCTTTCGTATTGTCCGAGATCCCTAAAGATTTGAAAGCTGCCTCGGTCATCCCCCTCGTCAAAGGGGGTGACACTCTAGACCCAAATTGTTATAGACCTATATCCATCCTGCCCTGCCTTTCTAAAGTCTTCAAAAGCCAAGTTAATAAACAGATCACTGAGCATTTCGATTCCCACCGTACCTTCTCCGCTGGTCACGGTTTCCGAGCTGGTCACGGGTGCACGTCAGCCACGCTCAAGGTACTAAACGATATCATAACCGCCATCGATAAAAGACAGTACTGTGCAGCCGTCTTCATCGACCTGGCCAAGGCTTCCGACTCTGTCAATCACCGAATTCTTATCGGCAGACTCAATAACCTTGGTTTCTCAAATGACTGCCTCTTCTGGTTGACTAACTACTTCTCAGACAGAGTTCAGTGTGTCAAATCGGAGGGCCTGTTGTCCCGACCTCTGGCAGTCTCTATGGGGGTACCACAAGGTTAAATTCTCGGGCAGACTCTTTTCAATGTATATATCAACGATGATGCTCTTGCTGCGGGTGATTCGCTGATCCACCTCTACGCAGACGACACCATTCTGTATACATCTGGCCCTTCTTTGAACACTGTGTTAACTAAACTCCAAACGAGCTTCAATGCCATACAACACTCCTTCTGTGGCCTCCAACTGCTCTTAAACGCTAGTAAAACCAAATGCATGCTTTTCAACCGTTCGCTGCCCACACCCGCCTGCCCGCCTGACTAGCATTACTACTCTGGACAGTTCTGACCTAGAATATGTGGACAAGTTGTCTTACTTGAACCAAATCGGAATATTCAGGGGGGAATGCTCACGGCGGAGACCTGGTCTGGACTTTCCACCGTAGTAGCACCAACGGAAACCCCTAAACACCTCCCCGAGCACTCACGCGACCACCCCGTAAGAGCCCTCCGCTGCCATGAGACAGTGGGGTCATGACAGGCTAACCAGGGAAGGCCTAGCACCACGGGAAACGCAGGAGAGTCAATGAGGAAGAGACTGATTCTCTCCTTGTGACCCCCCTGTGTCACCATACCCAGGGGAGCGGTGGCCTCCCTAATAAACCCGGACCCTAAGGGTCGGCTATCTAGAGTGTGAACTGGGAAGGGAACAGCCACTAGAACAATAGGGATCCCTAAACTATGAGCGAATGCTCTGTCTATAAAATTCCCTGCCGCGCCTGAATCGACTAGCGCCTTATGCTGGGAATGAGGGGAAAACTCAGGAAAAATTACATGCAAAAAACTGGTGTGCAACAGAGGGCTCTTGGTGAGAATGGTCCCGGCTCACCTGTGATGAAGCTAGAGTGCCCTGCCTGCTGCCTCGACCCCCAGAGGAACCAACTCTACACCGGCTGGCAGTGTGACCTCTGAGGCCACAGATGATGCAGGCGAAGGCCCCTCCTCCGGCCTCCCTACACACAGCACCTCCCAGCTCCATAGGTATCGGAGCGTTGGTGCTGGAGGATCGAACCAACAGAGCCCGATCTGGACGTCCGCGGGTGGCCAGCAGGTTACCCAGTCGGATGGACAGGTCCACCAGCTGGTCAAATGTGAGGGTGGTGTCCCTGCAGGCCATATCTCGACGGACATCCCCGCGCAAGCTGCAGCGATAGTGGTCGATCAGGGCCCTGTTGTTCCATACAGCTCCGGCTGCCAGGGTTCGAAAGTCCATAGCGAACTCCTGGGCGCTCCTCGTCCCCTGCCGCAGGTGGAAGAGACGTTCACCCACCACTCTACCCTCTCCCAGCGGTCCATTGTTTGGACGACACGGTCCATGGCGGCGCCGAGATGGTGGAGCATCGCTGTGTGCTCCTGGACACGCTCCCCTACCCCTATAACAGGGGCACCTGCTCCTGCTGACTCCATCGAGGTGGGGTATTCTGTCATACGGTGGGTGTAGCTGGTGCATGGAAGTCAGGCGCAGGAGAGCAGAGATGAGTGGACAAAGAAGTGCTTTACTGAGGCAATAGTAAGAACAGAACAGAACTGTGTCACAAAAACAAATGCCCAAAGAACGAGTGAGGCAGCACAAAGTACAACAACCAAGTACAAAGTACCAGTTGCCACAAATCACGGGTACAAATAAAACCCGGCGCAACCCATCCGGAAGCATGCCGACATAGACAATAAACAATACCCCACACAGACATGGAGGGAACAGAGGGCTAAATACACATATTAGTCATGAGGAGATGTAAACCAGGTGTGTGGAAAACAAAACAAAACAAATGGAAAATTGAAAGGTGGAGCGGCGATGGCTAAAAGACCGGTGACGTCGACCGCCGAATGCCGCCCGAACAAGGAGTGGGACCAACTTCGGCGGAAGTCGTGACACAACTACAAATACCTAGGTGTCTGGCTAGACGGTAACTCTCCTTCCAGACTCATAATAAACATCTCCAATACAAATCTAGAATTGGCTTCCTATGCTCTAGTCGGCTGTCCCTCGCTACATATTCGTCGCCAGACCCACTGGCTCCAGGTCATCTACAAGTCCATGCTAGGTAAAGCTCCGCCTTATCTCAGTTCACTGGTCACGATGGCAACACCCACCCGTAGCACGCGCTCCAGCAGATGTATCTCACTGATCATTCCTAAAGCCAACACCTCATTTGGCCGCCTTTCATTCCAGTTCTCTGCTGCCTGTGACTGGAATGAATTGCAATAATCGCTGAAGCTAGAGACTTATATTTCCCTCACTAACTTCAAACATCAGCTATCTAAGCAGCTAACCGATCGCTGCAGCTGTACATAGCCCATCTGTAAATACCCACCCAATCTACCTACCTTATCCCCATATTGTTTTGTTTACTTTTCTGCTCTTTTGCACACCAGTATTACTACTTGAACATCATCATCTGCTCATCTATCACTCCAGTGTTAATATACTCAATTGTAATTACTCCGCTACCATGGTCTATTTATTGCCTTCTCACGCCATTTGCACACACTGTTATGCAGGTGAGTGAGGACCCAACAGCGATTCAACAGAAACAGAGTCTTTTAATGTCCAAACAGGGAAAACATAAATCCTCAATCTTTACAGGAGATGTCCAAACAGGGAAAACATAAATCCTCTATCTTTGCAGGAGAGTCCTCCTTCTAGTAGTAGAGGAGAATTGCAGGGCTAGCGGCAACAGACTGCAGGTCCCTCTGGGTAGGCGCGGGCCGTAGAGGACAGAGACACCTGCTCACACGCAGCATCTGATGAAGAGGCAGATTACGACAGGACGGGACAAGGGCAAAGCAAACAAGAATCCGACAAGGACAGAAGCAGAAACAGAGAGAGAAATAGAGACTTAAGAGGAGACAGGTGTGAGAGAGTAAACGAGGTCGTTAGGAGAATGGGGAACAGCTGGGAGCAGGAACGGAACGATAGAGAGAGAGAGAGATAGTAACCTAATACGACCAGCAGGGGGAAACGAAGAGAAGAGAAAGCACAGGGACAAGACATAACATGACACACACTGTATATAGACTTTATTTTTTTTCTGTGTTATTGACTGTACGCTTGTTTATTCCATGTGTAACTCTGTGTTGTTGTTTGTGTCGCCCTGCTTTGCTTTATCTTGGCCAGGTTGCAGTTGTAAATGAGAACTTGTTCTCAACTAGCCTACCTGGTTAAATAAAGGTTAAATAAAAAATTTAAAAAATCAGCTGACCCTGGCACCTTGGTATCTGAGCCAGACTGAGGCCCCTGCGGTGGACGAATGTTTTCGGTGCGCTGAGGAGACCTGGAACGCTGCGCACACTTGTCTCCAGCGGGCCGTGCGTCAGCACAAGGAACAGGCCGACCACCACCGCAGTGAGGCGCCTGTTTCCTCTCCAGGCGACTGGGTCTGTCTCTCTACCTGGAACTTGCCCCTCCGCCTGCCCTGCCCGAAGCTGAGCCCACTGTTTGTGGGGCCGTTTAAAGTCCTGAGGAGGGTTAATGAGGTAACGTACTGTTTGCAACTCCCTGCTGATTACTGCATTAACCCGACTTTTCATGTGTCTCTCCTCAGACCAGTGGTGCCTGGTCCCCTCGCTGAGGCTGGACCCAGTTATGCCCCGCCTCCACCTCTGGACATCGAGGGAGGTCCAGTGTACTCGGTCCGTGAAGTCCTGGATTTAAAGCATCGGGCGGGGTGTATCCAGTACCTCATCGACTGGGAGAGGTATGGCCCAGAGGAGTGTTGCTGGGTTCCTGCGATGGAGATCCTGGATGCTTCCCTGACCAGGGATTTTCACAGTTGGTGCCCTGACCGACCCGCACTGCGTCCCTGTGGTTGTCCCCGAGGCAGGTGTCGTCCCACTGCTGGTGCAGCACGTCAGTTGGAGGTACTGTCACGGATCCCCCCGCAACTGCTGCTCATTCCATTCACCAGCTCCGGAGGTCTACGTCACCGGCCTTCTAGGCGTCACTGAATTGGATTCAATACCATCGACCCTGGACTGTCTTGTCTCATTACGGACACCTGGTTCCCATTTCCCCCTGATTAGTATGTGTATACTGTATATGTGCCCTCTGTTCCCCATTGTCCTTGTCGATTATTGTCCCATGTCCGTTGGTCTTGTGAGTACCTGTGCTCTGTTGTGCTTTCGTGCTACATGTTATTGTACACTTGTTATGACGTGTCTCGTCCCGTATTATTTAGAGGTTTACATCTCGCTCTTTTGTTTGGGTTACATCCCTGTGTTATATATATATATATAACTCAGCAAAAAAAGAAACGTCCTCTCACTGTCAACTGTGTTTATGTCAGCAAATTTAACATGTGTAAGTATTAGTATGAACATAGCAAGATTCAACAACTGAGACATAAAGTGACCAAGTTCCACAGACATGTGACTAACATAAATGGTATAATGTGTCCTTGAACAAAGGGGGGGTCAAAATCAAAAGTAACAGTCAGTATCTGGTGTGGCCACCAGCTGCATTAAGTACTGCAGTGCATCTCCTCCTCATGGACTACACCAGATTTGCCAGTTCTTGCTGTGAGATGTTACCCCACTCTTCCACCAAGGCACCTGCAAATTCCTGCACATTTCTGAGGGGAATGGCCCTAGCCCTCACCCTCCGATCCAACAGGTCCCAGACGTGCTCAATGGGATTGAGATCCGGGCTCTTCGCTGTCCATGGTAGAACACTGCCATTCCTGTCTTGCAGGAAATCACGCACAGAACGAGCAGTATAGCTGGTGGCATTGTCATGCTGGATGTCAGGATGAGCCTGCAGGAAGGGTACCACATGAGGGAGGAGGATGTCTTCCCTGTAGAGCACAGCGTTGAGATTTCCTGCAATGACAACAAGCTCAGTCCGATGATGCTTTGACCCACCGCCCCAGACCATGACCCTCCACCAAATCGATCCTGCTCCAGAGTACAGGCCTCGGTGTAACACTCATTCCTTCGACAATAAATTCGAATCCGACCATCACCCCTGGTGAGACCATCACCCCTGGTGAAACTCGTCAGTGAAGAGCACTTTTTGCCAGTGCTGTCTGTTCCATCGACAGTGGGTTTGTGCCCATAGGCGACATTGTTGCTGGTGATGTCTGGTGAGGACCTGCCTTACAACAGGCCTACAAGTCCTCAGTCCAGCCTCTCTCAGCCTATTGCAGAGAGTCTGAGCACTGATGAAGGGATTGTGCGTTCCTGGTGTAACTCAAGCAGTTGTTGTTGCCATCCTGTACCTGTCACACGTTGTGATGTTCAGATGTACTGATCCTGTGCAGGTGTTGTTACACGTGATCTGCCACTGCAAGGACAATCAGCTGTCCATCCTGTAGCACTGTCTTAGGCAGCTCACAGTACTGACATTGCAATTTATTGCCCTGGTCACATCTGCAGTCCTAATGCCACCTTGCAGCATGCCTAAGGCACATTCATACAGATGAGCAGGGACCATGGGCATCTTTCTTTGTGTTTTTCAGAGTCAGTACGAAGGCCTCTTTAGTGTCATAACTGTGATCTTAATTTTATTAACTAGGCATGTCAGTTCATAACAAATTCTTATTTTCATTGACATCCTAGGGACAGTGGGTTAACTGCCTTGTTTAGGGTCAGAACAACGTTCAGCTCAGGGATTCGATCTTGCAACCTTTCGGTTACAAGTACAACGCTCTAACCACTAGGCTACCTGCCACCCCTACTGCCTATCGTCTGTAAGCTGTTAGTGTCTTAATGACCGTTCCACAGGTGCATGTTCATTAATTGTTTATGGTTCATTGAACAAGCATGGGATATAGTGTTTAAACCCTTTACAATGAAGATCTGTGAAGTTATTTGGATTTTTACGAATTATCTTTGAAAGACGGTCCAGAAAAAGGGACTTTTATATATTAAAACAAGGTGCAGCGTGGTGAACGTACATTTTCCTTTTATTAATAAAAATGACGCTGAACAAAACAATAAACACTACAAAAACAAACCGTGAAACTAAAGGCTATGTGCCCTAAACAAAGTCAACTTCCCACAAACACAGGTGGGAAAAACGGCAGCCTAAGTATGGTTCTCAATCAGAGACAACGATAGACAGCTGTCCCTGATTGAGAACCCTACCCGGCCAAAACATAGAACTACAAAACACAGAACATAGAATACCCACCCCAACTCACGGCCTGACCAAACCAAAATAGAGACATAAAAAGGATCTCTAAGGTCAGGGTGTGACAGGTTGGTGTCATTAAAACTCATTTTTCAACCACTCCACAAATTTCTTGTTTACGACTATAGTTTTTGCAAGTCGGTTAGGACATTTACTTTGCGCATGACACAAGTAATTATTAAAACAATTGTTTACAGACAGATTACTTGTAACGGCTTTCTTCCTGGGAAGGAGAGGACCAAAGCGCAGCGTGGTAAGTGTCCATGGGTCTTTAATGACAGAAACTCAACATGAACACACTACAAAACAATAAACGTGGCAAAACCCGAAACAGTCCTATTTTTTTTATTTTTATAAAAAATAATTTATTATCTTCAATACCATTCATTCTTTACAACTCATAATTTTCATACATACTCAAATAATGGTATTTTAATTAAACTAATTTAACTAAACATAAACCCCAAACAAAACCTCAGGGGAGCATCTTCCCTCCCCGTCACCCTACAAAATACCTTTCCCTATCTCCCCGTCCCTAATCTATCCCCTTACAAATCTAAATGACACCCAGCCCTAAACCCCCCTTCCACCTCTCCCGAGCAGCATGCTGCCCCCACTTCCTCTCCTCCCTCTTCATCCTCCCCCTCAAATCTCCTTCCACCCTCCTCACTATCCCTTCCACCCCCCAATCTCTCCCTGTCTTCACCATGTTCTGCCTGCCACAGCCCCCGTTTAAAGAGACTCATGAGAAGCCAAAGCAGAAACCTGTCCCTATCCGTCCCTCTCACTCTCCCTACACCTCTCTCTAACCTGGCCCGCGTCAATACAAAATCCCCCCTTACCAAACCTAACAACACCCGTGCCCTAGCCCATACTACTCCGGCAAAGGCACAGTCCCAAAAGACATGGCGCACAGTCTCCTCCCTGCCACAAGAGGATCTTGGACAGGTGGGGGATTGCACCAAACTATACCGGTACATGATGGAACGTACCGGCAAGCACTTATGGAGGCTCAACCAATTCAGGTCCTTGAGCCTGTTGTCCAGACTACCGGTGAGAACACCATCCGTAATCCCGACATCCCCCCCTCTTCCTCCATCACACCCTCCCAGGATGCAGGAATAGTGTTTGGCTCCGGAGTGCCCTGCACCCTGGGTCTACCACCACAATCCTCCCCCTCCCCAGTGTTGCAGCTGGTTTGGAAAAAAATTGGGGAGGCTGAGTCCCCAAACAAAAAACTCCCCACCTCCTCTTGTACCCAGTCCTGAGTCTTGTTATGTGTGTCCCCACCCAACAGAAGTTGAGGGCCTGGGGAAACCAGCAGCAACCCAGAGGTTTCTCCCGCCCCCATCACTCTCTTGGCCATCCCTTCCCCCTCACTGTCGGCCAATCGCCCCCTCCTCTTCATACTCTTCTTTGGTGATGGCGGCAGTGAAGAGATACCACCATACCCCTCATCTCTTCCACCATGGCACTTTCCCCCCAGTCCACTTTCTCTTCCACCGTCTCCTTCTCCACCACTCCTCCCTCGCTTTCTTCTCTCTCATGCTCCTCCACTCGGTTGCCTTCTTCCGCCGCTTTTTCTGGTTCTCCTACTCCCGTGCCTTCCGTTTCCTTCTCTCTTCCATCCGCCACTTCTGGCTCCTCCTCCTTCCTTGTGGCCTTCCCCTCTGGACCTGAACTCTGGTCATGAGGCGTGCTTCCTTCCCCTCCTCTTCTTCCCCCATCCCCCGCTCCTGCTCCCCCCAGCCGCAGACGCATATGACCTCTGACGGGCCGGGCACCCTCCACAGGTGTGCTGACGAGCCACACCCATGGCACGTCTTAGGCTTGTCACAATCCTCGCCTCGTGATCCTCAGATGCACAAAATCTGCATTTTCTTGCACTGCATGAGGCGAATATGTGACCATAGGCCATACAGCGTCTGCAAAATGGGGCTGACGTGCATAATACAACGTCCCCTGTCAGCCCCTAGGGAGAACATAGCAGGAGGATGGAGGTAGCCACCATGTCCCCTTGGGTCCTCTCTGAGGAGGGCCTGGAAGCCTCTCCTCCCATTCCAAAACCCAAGGGAGTCTTTGAGGTGCCTTGCTGAGGAGACGTTATCCATGTATCTCCCCAGAAAAGCCCTCACCTCTTCGTCCTTAACGTAAGGGTTGTAAATGTTCACAGTTACAACCCTAAAGTTATTCTTCGCCAGGCTTGTTATTTCGTAGTGGCACATCGGCCTCTCACCTCCCACTGCTCTTGCCCTTCTCAGGATATCATCGTGTTTTTCCTCTGTATATAGTGCAACGTCGTATGCTCCCTCCAACGAGTTGCCTTGGAAACAAAACACGTCCTTCACCGTCAGCTTTAGAATCCCCATCAATATTATCCTTCCAAAGGATTCCCGTCCTAAAGGCTCAAACTCCTTTTCCTTCCAAGCAAACCGAATCGTGTTGGCCAGCCCAATCCCAGGGACCGACCGTGTTGATGTATTTAGCACCATCTCCGCAAGGAGAATGGCGCTCGTTCTCTTCTCTTCCAAAACAATTGAAAAGAAAAAACCAAGTGACTGAGCCTATCTTGTGACAACAAACACAGAGACAGGAACAATCACACACCAAACCCAACACAAAACAGGCTACCTACATATGGTTCCCAATCAGAGACAATGACTAACACCTGCCTCTGATTGAGAACCATATCAGGCCAAACATAGAAATAGACACACTAGACACACAACATAGAATGCCCACCCGGCTCACGTCCTGACCAACACTAAAACAAGGAAAACATACAAGAACTAAGGTCAGAACGTGACATTACTTCACTAATCATTCACTGTATCACAATTCCAGTGGGTCAGAAGTTTATATACACTAAGCTGATTGCCTTTTAAACAGCTTGGAAAATTCCAGAAAATGATGTCATGGCTTTAGAAGCTTCTGATAGGCTAATTGACATCATTTTAGTCAATTGGAGGTGTACCTGTGGATGTATTTCAAGGCCTACCTTCAATCTCAGTGCCTCTTTGCTTGACATCATGGGAAAATCTAAAGAAGTCAGCCAAGACCTCAGAAATAAAACTGGAGACCTCCACAAGTCTGGTTCATCCTTAGGAGCAATTTTCAAACGCCATTAGGTACCACGTTCATCTGTATAAACAATAGTACGCAAGTATAAACACCATGCAGCCGTCATACCACTCAGGAAGGAGACGTGTTCTGCCTCCTAGAGATGAATGTACTTTGGTGCAAAAAGTGCAAATTAATCCCAGAACAACAGCAAAGGACCTTGTGAAGATGTTGGAGGAAACGGGTACAAAATTATCTATATCCACAGTAAAACGAGTCCTATATCGATATAACCTGAAAGGCCGCTCAGCAAGGAAGAAGCCACTGCTCCAAAACCGCCATAAAAAAGCCAGACTACGATTTGCAACTGCACATAGGGACAAAGATTGTACTTTTTGGAGAAATGTCCTCTGGTCTGATGAAACAACAAAATAACTGTTTGGCCATAGTGACCATTGTTATGTTTGGAGGAGAAAGGGGGAGGCTTGCAAGCAGAAGAACACCATCCAAACCGTGAAGCACAGGGATGGCAGCATCATGTTGTTGGGGTGCTTTGATGCAGGAGAGACTGGTGCACTTCACAAAATTGATGGCATCAAGAGGATGGAAAATTATGTGGATATATTGAAGCAACATCTCAAGACATCAGTCAGGAACAGTACATCACAGCTTGGTCGCAAATGGGTCTTCCAAACGGACAATGACCCCAAGCAAACTTCCAAAGTTGTGGCAAAATAGCTTAAGGACAACAAAGTCAAGGTATTGGAGTTGCCGTCACAAAGCCCTGACCTCAATCCTATTGAAAATTTTTGGGCAGAACTGAAAAAGTGTGTACGATCAAGGATCCTACAAACCTGACTCAGTTACACCAGCTCTGTCAGGAGGAATGGGCCAAAATTCAACCAGCTTATTGTGGGAAGCTTGTGGAAGGCTACCCGAAACTGAAATGAATCATTCTCTCTACTATTATTCTGACATTTCACATTCTTAAAACAAGGTGGTGTTTCTAAGTGACCTAAGACAGGGACTTTTTACTAGTATTAAATGTCAGTAATTGTGAAAAACTGAGTTTAAAAGTATTTGGCTAAGGTGTATGTTAACTTCCGACTGTATATATACACGTGTTTGGTTTGTGCTTCGTCCCTGTCGTTTTCATGACATACTTTTTTGGGGGTGGAGATATAAAAAAACCTATGTATTCCTGCGCCTGTCACCTATCATTTTACAGCGTGACATTCTTATCTGCTTGTCGTCCCCTTATGCCAAATTTTGTACATCTCAGTTGTCAGTAGAAACCACATTCTTTTAAGCTTGTCAGCCATATCAGCTATGTTTTTTAGAAGGCAGTATATGAGGCTGAATGAACTATTTCACTGCCAGACAAGGCTCTTCTGAGAGCCAGGTGTAGCAGTGGTAAGGTGTTGGGACTGCTGTTTAGACTCTTCTGTTGGGACAGCTTTATGTAGGCCCTAACAGTTTGTGGGCAATTCATGTGCAATTAATGTATTGTTTAGTGTTGTGTAGTGGCTTTGCTGGCATGCATCCCTCACAATTTTTTTTTGTTTGCCCCACCAAGATTTACATGCTAAAATCGCCACTGTGTAGGAACAATAGTGTATCAATATATTAGTAATCTGTTTTATTCTTGACTTGCAGTGTATACAGATGGTTTAAAGGATCCCATAACTGGGAAGACAGGACCAGGTGTTAATGTTAATCTATGCAAGAGACTGACAAATTATATATCTGTATATTCAACAGAAATGGTTGTGATAATTGTTGGATTGCAGTGGATAGGAGGTGCAACCAAGAATATGTTAATATTTTGTGAAATGTATGATGTAGAAAGATTGAGGTTGTTCACAGGGTCAGACAGGTTGGACAGGAATGGGGAGTGGGTGATATTTTGGGTGGGGGTGATGGGAGTAGTTAAGTTTGTAGGTAAGTATCACATTTTTGTTAGAAAATCAGGGTTAGTTAAGAGAATATAGTGGTATAGATTGGTCGTGATCGGCCTCACACTCCTGTACAGTAGGTGGCGTTGTATGCACATGTCAGTTGGTTGCGACCCCCCCCCGAAAAAAAGTCGAGGAAGCGAGCCGACGTTCAGCCTTTTTCTCTCGCGAGGAAGGACGCCGTTATCGGAATCCCTACAAACAACACGAGAATTCATCATTCACACGGTAATATAACCCAATCTAACACCGTACATATCTCGTGAGCCAGAAGTGAAGTTACTGGGTGCTTTCAACCCGCATTCAAAATGTTATTTCACAGGACTATTAATATGGTACCAACTGCAACATACATCTATTCCGCTGCCACGGACGGACATTGAGGCCTAGCTAGCTACCATTGCGCGATTGTGTCTTCTGGCTAGTAGCACGCTGCAGCTATTCCATCTACAACTCGCTAATGTGCGCAAGCTAGTTAACCTGATGGAATGGCAATGGTTTTGCCCGGATACATCACATTTAACTACACTGTTATCTGTGACTGAATTTGTAGCCTGTTCTGGAAGATATGTCAGCTATGTTTCCCTATTTACCCTGCACAGATACTAGCCCAGCTAACTAGCAACGTAGCGCACGCCTGCTGACATTTTATCTAAGAACAACTTATCTAAGAACCAATAGCAACTACAGTACATCACAATGTATTGACTAATCTAGGCCTATCTAGAGTATAAATGAGACTTGTCAGCGAGTGAATGTACAGGTCACAAGCTAGCTAACGTTACATGCTATGGTAGACAATCATGATTTAGGACAAGGCGGGACTCTTAAAACACGCCACTTCGATACTGCTACGACCGGAAGTGACTTTCCGTTACAGATTAGGAGAGCATTTTCGCGAACCCCTTAACTAACCATAATCTAACCTAATTATCCTAACCTGCTGCATATGTTCTCCAAACCAACTGTAAATTATAACCTGCAACGAAAAAGTAACATCCGGTCGTAGATCTGTCGAAGTGGCATGTTTTTAAGGAGTCCCGTTTTAGATGGCTAATAATCAATATCAAGAAGACTTATAATACTTGTATCTGAAACTTTGTCTTAAAAGTGAGCTGTCTAGCTAACATTGTCTTCAACCATGATCTAGCTAATGTACATGAACAGCTCGTTGTCTGGAGCCTCTGGTCCATTTGTCCGTTTGATCAAGTTCAGAAATTATTTGAGTGCCTGTCATTTATAGTTATGTTGATATTGTCAACATGATAATGACCATTACTCAGTTTAAATTGTTAATGAATAAAGTAATTTATTTTTATACCCATTCACCAAAATCCACAAACTTATTTTAATTGAGGTTGTGGTTGACTTTTTGTGCCACTAGGCATTACACAATATCCCACGATTAGCAGGCAAAGTTAGACCATGACACATGCACTCACTGAACCGTTCTCCAGTATATTCAACTAGTTAAACATCTGTGGAACTGTGAAAGAAGAGCAATTAATGTGCAAACTGAACTTTTCAAATATGTTTATTTCAAGAAACCATAAGGTACATCATTCTCAGTAGTATAAAGTAACTTCCTTTCCAGATGCACCCACATTAGGAATCTTGCTCAACAAGAAGCCAACACGATTGAGAAGCTTATAAATAATAAATACAGTTATTTGTCCAATGACTCAAACCCACTCAGGTAAAACTTCACCCCAGCACACAGTGAACAGAGCGGAGAAAAGAAAAGGTTCTTTCTCAATTGTCTTCGATTCCAGGGCCCTATCCAGAAACACCCCCTACCCTCTGGACACTTCTGGAGATTTGAGAGGGTTGAATAGGTGTAAGCAATATGGCAAACATTTCTTCTAGCATGTCAGAGGTCAAGGTGGATCTATCACCATGTATACAGTACCAGTCAAAAGTTTGGACACACACCCACTCATTCCATTTTTTTTACTATTTTCTACATTGTAAACTATGAAATAACACGTATGGAGTCATGTAGTAACCAAGAAAGTGTTAAACAAATAGCCACCCGTAGCCTTGACAGCGTTGCATACTCTTGGCATTCTCTCAACCAGCTTCATGAAGTAGTCACCTGGAATGCATTTAAATGAACAATTTGCCTCAATTTGTAGTTCCAACCACCGTGTCTTTGAGACGCATAGTAGGTGAAAGGATGATCCCTGCATGTGTGGTTCCCTCTGTGAGGCATGGAGGAAGAGGTGTGGGGGTGCTTTGCTAGTGACACTCAGTGATTTATTTAGAATTCAAGGCACACTTAACCAGCATGGCTACCACAGTATTATGCAGCAATACTCCATCCCATCTGGCTTGCGCTTAGTGGGACTATCATTTAGTTTTACAGCAGGACAATGACCCAAAACACACCACCAGGCTGTGTAAGTGGTTTTGACCAAGAAGGAGACTGGTGGAGTGCTGCATCAGATGACCTGGCATCATAAAACAGCTCCCTAAAACACTTCTGCGAGCAGGCCTTTCTAATCAACCTGGCCCGGGTATCCTGGAAGGATATTGACCTCATCCCGTCAGTTGAGGATGCCTGGTCATGCTTTAAAAGTAACTTCCTCACCATCTTAGATAAGCATGCTCTGTTCAAAAAATGCAGAACTAAGAACAGATATAGCCCCTGGTTCACTCCAGACCTGACTGCCCTCAACCATTCTGTGGCGGACTGCAATAGCATCGAATAGTCCCAGCGATATGCAACTGTTCAGGGAAGTCAGGAACCAATACACGCAGTCAGTCAGGAAAGCAAAGGCCAGCTTTTTCAAGCAGAAATTTGCATCCTGTAGCTCTAACTCCCAAAAATTCTGGGACACTGTAAAGTCCATGGAGAAAAAGAGCACCTCCTCCCAGCTGCCCATTGCACTGAGGCTAGGTAACACGGTCACCACCGATAAATCCATGATAATCGAAAACTTCAACAAGCATTTCTCAACGGCTGGCCATGCCTTCCTCCTAGCTACTCCAACCTCGGCCAACAGCTCCGCCCCCCCCGCAGCTACTCGCCCAAGACTCCCCAGCTTCTCCTTTACCCAAATCCAGATAGCAGATGTTCTGAAAGAGCTGCAAAACCTGGACCCGTACAAATCAGCTGGGCTTGACAATCTGGACCCTCTATTTCTGAAACTATCCACCGCCATTGTCGCAACCCCTATTACCAGCATGTTCAACCTCTTTCATATCGTCTGAGATCCCCAAGGACTGGAAAGCTGCCGCGGTCATCCCCCTCTTCAAAAGGGGAGACACCCTGGACCCAAACTGTTACAGACCTATATTCATCCTGCCCTGCCTATCTAAGGTCTTCGAAAGCCAAGTCAACAAACAGATCACTGACCATCTCGATTCACACCGTACCTTCTCCGCTGTGCAATCTGGTTTCCGAGCCGGTCACCGGTGCACCTCAGCCACGCTCAAGGTACTAAACGATATCATAACCGCCATCGATAAAAGACAGTACTGTGCAGCCGTCTTCATCGACCTGGCCAAGGCTTTTGACTCTGTCAATCACCATATTCTTATCGGCAGACTCAGTAGCCTCGGTTTTTCTAATGACTGCCTTGCCTGGTTCACCAACTACTTTGCAGACAGAGTTCAGTGTGTCAAATCGGAGGGCATGTTGTCCGGTCCTCTGGCAGTCTCTATGGGGGTGCCACAGGGTTCAATTCTCGGGCCGACTCTTTTCTCTGTATATATCAATGATGTTGCTCTTGCTGCGGGCGATTCCCTGATCCACCTCTACGCAGACGACACCATTCTGTATACTTCCGGCCCTTCCTTGGACACTGTGCTATCTAACCTCCAAACGAGCTTCAACGCCATACAACACTCCTTCCGTGGCCTCCAACTGCTCTTAAACGCTAGTAAAACCAAATGCATGCTTTTCAACCGTTCGCTGCCTGCACCCGCACGCCCGACTAGCATCACCACCCTGGATGGTTCCGACCTAGAATATGTGGACATCTATAAGTACCTAGGTGTCTGGCTAGACTGTAAACTCTCCTTCCAGACTCATATCAAACATCTCCAATCTAAAATCAAATCTAGAGTCAGCTTTCTATTCCGCAACAAAGCCTCCTTCACTCACGCCACCAAACTTACCCTAGTAAAACTGACTATCCTACCGATCCTCGACTTCGGCGATGTCATCTACAAAATAGCTTCCAATACTCTACTCAGCAAACTGGATGCAGTTTATCACAGTGCCATCCGTTTTGTTACTAAAGCACCTTATACCACCCACCACTGCGACCTGTATGCTCTAGTCGGCTGCCCCTCGCTACATATTCGTCGCCAGACCCACTGGCTCCAGGTCATCTACAAGTCCATGCTAGGTAAAGCTCCACCTTATCTCAGTTCACTGGTCACGATGGCAATACCCACCCGTAGCACGCGCTCCAGCAGGTGTATCTCACTGATCATCCCTAAAGCCAACACCTCATTTGGCCGCCTTTCCTTCCAGTTCTCTGCTGCCTGTGACTGGAACGAATTGCAAAAATTGTTGAAGTTGGAGACTTTTATCTCCCTCACCAACTTTAAACATCTCTCTGAGCAGCTAACCGATCGCTGCAGCTGTACATAGTTCATCGGTAATAGCCCACCCAATTTACCTACCTATCCTACCTATCCAATTTACCTACCTATCCCCATACTGTTTTTATTTATTTACCTTTTTGCTCTTTTGCACACCAGTATCTCTACCTGCACATGACCATCTGATCATTTATCACTCCAGTGTTAATCTGAAAAATTGTAATTATTCGCCTACCTCCTCATGCCTTTTGCACACACTGTATATAGACTCTTTTCTTTTCTTTATTGACTTGTTTATTGTTTACTCCATGTGTATCTTTGTGTTGTTGTCTGTTCACACTGCTATGCTTTATCTTGGCCAGGTCGCAGTTGTAAATGAGAACTTGTTCTCAACTAGCCTACCTGGTTAAATAAAGGTGGAAAAAAAATCTACATTCACCTGACCTCTACCCAATTGAAATGGTTAGGGATGAGTTAGACCGCAGAGTGAAGGAAAAGCAGCCAACAAGTGCTGAGCATATGTGTGAATTCCTTTTAAGACTGTTGGAAAAGCATTCCTAATGAAGCTGGTTGAGAGAATGCCAAGTGTGCAAAAAATATATTTTGATTTGTTTAACACTTTGTGGTTTCTACATGATTCCATGTGTGTTATTTAATAGTTTTGATGTCTTCAGTATTATTCTACAATGTAGAAAAGTCCAAATAAAGAACCTTTGAATGAATAGGTGTGTCCGAACCTTTGATATTGTCTCAACGCTGCAACTACCCAATGGGTTCAGGAGAGGCAAAAACATGACCCGCCTAACGGCGTTCCTTAACACCCGCCTGCTTAACCCGGAAGCCAGCCACACCAATATGTCGGAGGAAGCACCATTCAACTGGCAATCTGTGTCAGCCTGCACCCTGTCCGCTAGGGCGCGATCAGCCAAGTAACATGACCCAACCACTATTCAAACAAATGCATACCAGATCCCAATCAAATTGTAATTGTCACGTGTCCACTTTAGTGAAATTCTTAATTACATTTACATTACATTTACATTTAAGTCATTTAGCAGACGCTCTTATCCAGAGCGACTTACAAATTGGTGCATTCACCTTATGACATCCAGTGGAACAGCCACTTTACAATAGTGCATCTAAATCTTTTAAGGGGGGGTGAGAAGGATTACTTTATCCTATCCTAGGTATTCCTTAAAGAGGTGGGGTTTCAGGTGTCTCCGGAAGGTGGTGATTGACTCCGCTGTCCTGGCGTCGTGAGGGAGTTTGTTCCACCATTGGGGGGCCAGAGCAGCGAACAGTTTTGACTGGGCTGAGCGGGAACTGTACTTCCTCAGTGGTAGGGAGGCGAGCAGGCCAGAGGTGGATGAACGCAGTGCCCTTGTTTGGGTGTAGGGCCTGATCAGAGCCTGGAGGTACTGAGGTGCCGTTCCCCTCACAGCTCCGTAGGCAAGCACCATGGTCTTGTAGCGGATGCGAGCTTCAACTGGAAGCCAGTGGAGAGAGCGGAGGAGCGGGGTGACGTGAGAGAACTTGGGAAGGTTGAACACCAGACGGGCTGCGGCGTTCTGGATGAGTTGTAGGGGTTTAATGGCACAGGCAGGGAGCCCAGCCAACAGCGAGTTGCAGTAATCCAGACGGGAGATGACAAGTGCCTGGATTAGGACCTGCGCCGCTTCCTGTGTGAGGCAGGGTCGTACTCTGCGGATGTTGTAGAGCATGAACCTACAGGAACCTACAGGAACGGGCCACCGCCTTGTACATAATTACAAGCCCTTACCAACAGAGCAGAGTTAAAAAATTATAACACAAAGCATAAAATGCACAAGAATGAAGCCATATGGAGGGTGTACCAGAAACATATCAATGCGCAGGGGTACTTGAGGTAGATATGTACAGTTGGAAGTTTATATACACCTTAGCCAAATACATTTAAACCCAGTTTTTCACAATTCCTGACATTTAATCCAAGTAAAAGTTCCCTGTTTTAGGTCAGTTAGGATCACCACTTTATTTTAAGAATGTGAAATGTCAGAATAATAGTAGAGGATGATTTATTTCAGCTTTTATTTAATTTCTTTCATCACATTCCCAGTGGGTCAGAAGTTTACATACACTCAATCAGTATTTGGTAGCATTGCATTTAAATTGTTTAATTTGGGTCAAACGTTTCAGGTATGAATTTTGTCCCATTCCTCCTGACAGAGCTGGTGTAACGGAGTCAGGTTTGTAGGCTCCTTGCTCGCACACGCTTTTTCAGTTCTGCCCACAAATTTTCTATAGGATTGAGGTCAGGCTTTGTGATGGCCATTCCAATACCTCGACTTTGTTGTCCTTAAGCTATTTTGTCACAACTTTGGAAGTATACTTGGGGAAGACCCATTGGTGACCAAGCTTTAACTTCCTGACTGATGTCTTGAGATGTTGCTTCAATATCCACATAATTTTCCTACCTCATGATGCCATCAATTTTGTGAGGTGCACCAGTCCCTCTTGAAGCATTGTTTTTTCTTCGGACCAGAGGACATTTTTCCAAAAAGTATAATATTTGTCCCCATGTGCAGTTGCAAACCGTAGTCTGTCTTTTTTATGGCGGTTTTGGAGCAGTGGCTTCTTCCTTGCACTTTTCGCACCACATCTCTAGGAGACAGAACGCGTCTCCTTCCTGAGCGGTATGACGGCTGCGTGGTCCCATGGTGTTTATACTTGCGTACTATTGTTTGTACAGATGAACGTGGTACCTTCAGGCGTTTGGAAATTGCTCCCAAGGATGAACCAGACTTGTGGAGGTCAATTTTTTTTCTCCCAGAGATCTTGGCTGATTTCTTTCGATTTTCCCATGATGTCAAGCAAAGAGGCACTGAGTTTGAATGTAGGCCTTGAAATACATCCACAGGTACACCTCCAATTGACTCAAATGGTGTCAATTAGCCTCAGAAGCTTCTAAAGCCATGACATCATTTTCTGGAATTTTCCAAGCTGTTTAAAGGCTCAGTCAACTTAGTGTATGTAAACTTCTGACCCACTGGAATTGTGATACAGTGAATTATAAGTGAAATAATCTGTCTGTAAACAATTGTTGGAAAAATGACTTGTGTCATGCACAAAGTAGATGTCCTACCCGATTTGGCAAAACTATAGTTTGGTAACAAGAAATTTGTGGAGTGGTTGAAAAAGAAGTTTTAATGACTCCAACCTAAGTGTATGTAAACTTCCGACTTCAACTGTACATATAAGCAAGCGTAAAGTGACTAGGCATCAGGATAGATGATTATAAGAGTAAAATGAAGAACAGGGTAGCGACACTATATGTTTACTGTGTGTATGTCTGCGGCATCTATGAGCATGTGTGTGTTATGCGTTTGTGTGAATGTGATTTAGTCAGTGCAAGATGGAGTCAATGCAGTGAGTGGTGGTGTCTGCCAAACTTGTTAAATAACTCCTTCTTGAATCAAGAGGTCCAGGTAAACAAAAGGCACAACCTGTGGTTTGTTTTCTTTTAAAACAAGCCCCTTTGTTTTGTTTGCTTATTACTGTCAGTGATAAGTTCACCGATGTTGAGGTTGAACAGCCTGAGAATGTCAATTCTCTTTTATTTGCAATAATGATTTGTTTTGTGGTTCTCTGGATTTACAGGTCTGAGTGATGTCGGACCAAGATTTGGCAGAGATGGTACAGATAGCAGTGGAGGACTTGGGCCAAGGCGACCAGACTGGTAAGATCTTTATTAAAGACCACAAAACTCTGTCTGATCACCATAACCAGGGCCATGTGACCTGATCAGGAAAACAATTAGGGGGAAATTGCTGGCTCAAGATAAATGTAATGCTCATCCCTCTGAAGTTGTCTCTTTATAATCATTTGCCTGTATTGTAAAGGACCACTGACTGGCCAATGGTTCAGCTTTACTTCTGGCTTAAGTTGTTTTATCTTCATGGTAGCTATGAACCATTTGTGTACATTTGGTTAAATCGCTTGATTTGGAAGAGCTACTTATAAGCGTCAACAGTGCATCTGGTAGTTTTTTTCATGATCGTGTGTATGTTTTACTGTGCTTGACTGCATTTGGGATTTGTTTTAGATGTTTTGGACAATCATGAAGATTGTGATGACAAGCCTGACAGGAAAAGGCCAAGGGTGGACAACAGCTCCCAAGACGCATCTCTAAAGGTAGTTACTCCTGCACTACATCGTGGTCGTGGGTATACTCACCTTGCTGTGAGTGATTGGATTCAGTATGTACTTACAAGCTGAATCAGTCATGTGAGCATGCCAGCTGGTTTGTCCTCTGAAAATAAAGCATAAATTGCATTTATAAAGGCCTACTTTAGTGATTTTTACAAGGTCTCTAAGCTCTGCATTGTAAAAGGGGAGCTCACTTCATCAACCACCAATGTGTAACATGTAGCACCCACCTTTTCTTACACACACACAATGAACTGTCTTTCCCTCTGCCTCTTTCCCTCTTCCTCTCTCCAGACCTTGTTGTACTCCATTAGCCAGACGATCTGCCAGCGTCTGGACAACATGGAGGCTAAGCTGCAGATGGTGGAGGCGACGTGCCGGGCCCTGGAGAGGAAGCTGGATGCTGTGGTCAACAAGAACCAGGCGCCCATCCAGGTCCCCATGGTGGCCGGCTCCCCTCTGGGTGCCACCCAGACCTGGAATAAAGTGCGTTGGTGAGTTGAGGTTTGCACCTGGGCCCATACTCGTTAGGGCACACCGTAGCACACATTTTGCAACAGACAAGTTATTGGACAAGTTCGGGTAGTCTTTCCCTGTCATTTTATTCTGCTTTGTGCCTAATGAACACAA
Source organism: Oncorhynchus nerka (assembly GCF_034236695.1). NCBI lineage: Eukaryota > Metazoa > Chordata > Actinopteri > Salmoniformes > Salmonidae > Oncorhynchus > Oncorhynchus nerka. The sequence continues at coordinate 26,749,985 of NC_088404.1, read as the reverse complement.
CCCTGGTTAGGACTGAGGATCGTGGTGGGATAAAATGCTGGGACTTAGACTGGGGGATGATGACACTGGTTGATTGGTGCTTTGAGGGTTAGGGAGTTGTGGCGTAGTACTCATTCTCTTACAAGTGAGTGCTAGAGTAGAATAGCTAGAGTAGCACCTATTCCCATGAACACAATTTGACACTGGAGCCTGTTGAGATATTAGACACTGAAGAATTCCCTGTCTGCCCCTGCAGTGTTGTTCCACAGACCAATGTGATAGTGAGCCAAGATCGACCGAAGGGCCAGGAGGAGCCAGTAACTCGAGGGGCAGATTCCCTGGAGAACCTCCTCAGCAAGTGAGTGACTGATACCTGTTTTCTTCTGTCATCATGCAGAATGTAGAATTGAGTATAGAACAAACACTGTTGTGCATGAAACTGATCCCCACTAAAGTTTGTTCAACACAGAACCCTCATAAAACAATGGTACTCTGAACCCTGCAGAGTTTAGTAGCTCACACAGAACACAATGGAACACATATGAGCTCGGCTCACGTCCCTGTGTTGATACGGGGCTGTAACTCAGCCTGTGTGTGATCCGTCAGCACGGTGGGCGGGCGGAGGCAGAACACGTTCCTTGTGAAGGTGCCGGCGCCGGAGGACAGCCAGGAGGACCAGGAGAGCGGTTCAGAGGCCAGTGACTCTGTGTCCAACAGCGGCCAGACCAACAACGCCCAGAGCACCCAGAACGTCACCCTCATCACCCTCAACTCAGAGGGTACGGCCCTGTCAGAATACGTGCACACATACACAGAAACCAAGAAACACACACACAAACACATCCATATATTTATATGTACATATTCTTATTCATTCCTTTACACTTGTGTGTATAAAGTAGTTGTTGTGAAATTGTTAGATTATGTGTTAGATATTAGTGTATGGTTGGAACTAGAAGCACAAGCATTTCGCTACACTGGCATTAACATCTGCTAACCATGTGTATGTGACCAATAAAAATTGATTTGCTTTGAGAAACACATGCATGTCCCAAACATGGCTTAAAAAGTGTAAAGAAACAAGTCACTTACTGAACTGTTCATCAATGTGAATCCTACTTCTTGCTTAACGCCCAAATAGCACAGTCGTGGCCAAAAGTTTTGAGAATGACACAAATATTAATTTTCACAAATTCTGCTGCCTCACTTTGTATGATGGCAATTTGCATATACTCCAGAATGTTATGAAGAGTGATCAGATGAATTGCAATTCATTTCAAAGTCCCTCTTTGCCATGCAAATGAACTGAATCCCAACAAATCATTTCCACTGCATTTCAGCCCTGCCACAAAAGACCAGCTGACATCATGTCAGTGATTCTCTCGTTGACACAGGTGTGAGTGTTGATGAGGACAAGTCTGGAGATCACTCTGTCATGCTGATTGAGTTCAAATAACAAGACTGGAAGCTTCAAAAGGAGGGTGGTGCTTGGAATCGTTGTTCCTCGGTCAAACATGGTTACCTGCAAGGAAACACGTGCCGTCATCATTGCTTTGCACAAAGAGGGCTTCACAGGCAAGGATATTGCTGCCAATAAGATTGCACCTAAATCAACCATTTATCGGATCATCAAGAACTTCGAGGAGAGTGGTTCAATTGTTGTGAAGAAGGCTTCAGGGCGCCCAAGAAAGTCCAGCGAGCACCAGGACCGTCTCCTAAAGTTGATTCAGCTGCGGGATCTGGGCACCACCAGTACAGAGCTTGCTCAGGAATGGCAGTTGTGAGTGCATCTGCACGCACAGTGAGGAGAATACTTTTGGAGTATGGCCTGGTGTCAAGAAGGGTAGCAAAGAAGCCACTTCTCTCCAGGAAAAACATCAGGGACAGACTGATATTCTGCAAAAGGTACAGGGATTGGACTGCTGAGGACTGGGGTAAAGTCATTTTCTCTGATGAATCCCCTCTCCGATTGTTTGGGGCATCCGGAAAAAAAGTTTGTCTGGAGAAGACAAGGTGAGCGCTACCATCAGTCCTGTGTCATGCCAAAGGTAAAGCATCCTGAGACCATTCATGTGTGGGGTTGGTTCTCAGCCAAGGGAGTGGGCTCAATCACAATTTTTCCGAAGAACACAGTCATGAATAAAGAATGGTACCAACACATCCTCTGAGAGCAACTTCTCCCAACCATCCAGGAACAGTTTAGTGACGAACAATGCCTTTTCCAGCATGATGGAGCACCTTGCCATAAGGCAAAAGTGATAACTAAGTGGCTCGGCGAACAAAACATCAATATTTTGGGTCCATGGCCAGGAAACTCCCCAGACCTCAATCCCATTGAGAACTTGTGGTCAATCCTCAAGAGGTGGGTGGACTAACAAAACCCCACAAATTCTGACAAAGTCCAAGCATAGATTATGCAAGAATGGGCTGCCATCAGTCAGCATGTGGCCCAGAAGTTAATTGACAGCATGCCAGGGTGGCTTGCAGAGGTCCTGAAAAAGGGTCAACACTGCAAATATTGACTCTTTGCATCCACGACTACCACCTGTCTTGGTGTATAATGGTGCTGTGTTGATGTGTTGGGATGTTTCACTCTTTATCATTACCAGCATAGACATCTGTGGCGAGGTATCTTTGGTAGCTATTGTCTCACTCGGACAGTTTTGAAGTCCTCGAGGATGATGTCTCACTCTGTCGGGACTCAGTGGCTTTCCCGGTGGTCATGGAGAAGCCTGAGGAGAGGAAAGCTTTCTGACTGCAGCGCATGCTGTTGTTTTTGTTATTGTTGTTTGGGCTGTTTTGAGTGGTTTCTTGGAGTTCCTTCGTTAGCATCAAAGACATCTATTTTGGCATACATTCATTCATTTGCAGATGCGAGTTTCCATGACAATGTGTTTTAGTCAGCATTAGTCGAAGGGCACCATGTTTTTCTTAAAAAGGAAACATGCATGCCTGGGTGTGTGTGCGCGATCCTTTGACTTCCTTGCATTTTACTCTCAATGTCACTGTCAGCTGTCTGCCTCTCCACACCTCTCCAAACCTCTCCATAGACAAAGTGAGCTCTCGGGTTACTACTCTTTATATAGATTTAAAATAGGCAGTCGGTTGTTTCACTGATAGGTTCCTTGTTGAACTCTGTAATGCTCCATGGAGGTGTCATGCTAATGTTTGAGAATGTCACAACAACGCTCATAATTACCTCCAGAACTGTATGCCGGTGTAGTCTTGATGCTCACCAGAAGGCTGTGCTGTGGTATCAGCAAATCAGAGATTAGGAAGGTGTAGGCCTATGAAGTTTCAGTGCATGCACTGTGGGATCTGTGACTACAAAAATACATATTCATAAAACATTGAGCCCAAAAACCCTCACACATGAGGCGTTTGATATATTACAGTTGCTCTCCCTGATACAGACAGACAGTACCAGTACCAGTACCGGTCAAAAGTTTGGACACCTACTCATTCCAGGGTTTTTCTTTATTTTGACTATTTTCTACATTGTAGAATAATAGTGAAGACATCAAAACTATGAGATAACACATGAAATCATGTCGTAACCAAAAAAGTGTTGAACAAATCTAAATATATTTTTGATTCTTCAAAGTACCACCCGTTGCCTTTGTTGACAGCCTTGCACACGCTTGGCATTCTCTCAACCAGCTTCACCTGGAATGCTTTTCCAACAGTCTGGAAGGAGTTGCTGAGCACTTGTTGGCTGCTTTTCCTTCACTCTGTGGTCCATCTCATCCCAAACCATCTCAATTGGGTTGCGCTCGGGTGATTGTGGTGGACAGGTCATCTGATACAGCACTCATCACTCTCCTTCTTGGTAAAATAACCCTTACACAGCCTGGAGGTGTGTTGGATCGTTGTCCCTATAAAAAAACAAATGATAGTCCCACTAAGCGCAAACCAAATGGGATGGCGTATCGCTGCAAAATGCTGTGGTAGCCATGTGACTTGAATTCTAAATAAATCACAGACAGTATCACCAACAAAGCACCATCACACCTCCTCCTCCATGCTTCATGGTGGGGACCACACATGCAGAGATAATCCGTTTACCTACTCTGTGTCTCACAAAGACACAGCGGTTGGAACCAAAAATCTCACATTTGGACCAAAGGACATATTTCCACCGGTCTAATGTCCATTGCTCGTGTTTCTTGGCCCAAGCAAGTCTCTTCTTCTTATTGGTGTCCTTTAGTAGTGGTTTATTTGCAGCAATTCGACCATGAAGGCCTGATTCACACAATCTCCTCTGTACAGTTGATGTTGAGATGTGTCTGTTATTTGAACTCTGTGAAACATTTGTTTGGGCTGCAATTTGAGGCTGGTAACTCTAATGAACGTATCCTCTGCAGCAGATGTAACTCTGGGTCATCAATTCCTGTGGCAGTCCTCATGGGAGGATGGTTTTTGATGGTTTTTGCGACTACACTTGAAGAAACTTAAAGTTCTTGACATTTTCCGTATTGACTGACCTTCATGTCTTAAAGTAATGATGGACTGTTGTTTCTCTTAGCTTATTTGAGCTGTTCTTGCCATAATATGAACTTCGTCTTTGACCAAATAGAGCAATATTCTGTATACCACCCCTACCTTGTCACAACACAACTGATTGGCTTAAACACATTAAAAAGGAAAGAAATTCCACAAATGAACTTTTAAGAAGGCACACCTTTTAATTGAAATGCATTCCAGGTGACTACCTTGTGAAGCTGGTTGAGGGAATGAGTGTGCAAAGCTGTCATTGAGGCAAAGGATGACTACTTTGAGAAATATCAAGTATATTTGGATTTGTTTAACACTTTTTTGGTTACTACATGATTCCATATGTGTTATTTTATAGTTTTGATGTCTTCACTATTACTCTACAATGTAGAAAATAGTACAAATAAAGAAAAACCCTTGAATGAGTAGGTGTGTCCAAACATTTGACTGGTACCATATATACTATACTATACATTCAGTCAGTCAGTTGAAGTCGGAAGTTTACTACATACACCTTAGCCAAATACTTTTTTCATAATTCCTGACATTTAATCCTAGTAACAATTCCCTGTCTTAGGTCAGTTAGGATCAACACTTTATTTTAAGAATGTGAAATGTCAGAATAATAGTAGAGTGATTTATTTCAGCTTTTATTTCTTTCATCACTTTCCACATTCACAGTGGGTCAGAAGTTTACATACACTCAATTAGTATTTGGTCGCATTGCCTTTAAATGGTTTAATTCGGGTCAAACGTTTCGGGCAGCCTTCGACATGCTTCCCACAGTAAGTTGGGTGAATTTTGGCCCATTCTTCCTAACAGAGCTGGTGTAACGGAGTCAGGTTTTTAGGTCTCCTGCTCGCAGCACACGCTTTTTCAGCTCTGCTCACAAAGTTTCTATGGGATTGAGGTCAGGGCTTTGTAATGGCCATTCTAATATCTTGACTTTGTTGTCCTTAAGCCTTTTTGTCACAACTTTGGAAGTATGCTTGGGGTCATTGTCCATTTGGAAGACTCATTTGCGACCAAGCTTTAACTTCCTGACTGATGTCTTGAGATGTTGCTTCAATATATCCACATCATTTTTGGCTTCTTCCTTGCTGAGCGGCCTTTCAGGTTGTCAATATAGGACTCGTTTTACTGTGGATATAGATACTTTTGTACCTGTTTCCTCCAGCATCTTCACAAGGTCCTTTGCTGTTGTTCTGGGATTGATTTGCACTTTTTGCACCAAACTGCGTTCATCTCTAAGAGACCGAGCCCGTCTCCTTCCTGAGCGTTATGACGGTTGTGTGGTCCCATGGTGTTTATACTTGCGTACTATTGTTTGGTATCTTCAGGCGTTTGGAAATTGCTCCCAAGGATGAACCAGACTTGTGGAGGTCTACAATTGTTTTTCTGAGGTCTTGGCTAATTTCTTTTGATTTTCCCATGATGTCAAGCAGAGAGGCACTGAGTTTGAAGTAAGGCTTTGAAATACATCCACAGGTACACCTCCAATTGACTCAAATTATGTCAATTAGCCTATCAGAAGCTTCTAAAGCCATGACATAATTTTCTGGAATTTTCCAAGCTGTGTAAAGGCACAGTCAACTTAGTGTATGTAAACTTCTGACACACTGGAATTATGATACATTGAATTGTAAGTGAAATAATCTGTCTGTAAACAATTGTTTGAAAAATTACTTGTCATGCGCAAAGTAGATGTCCTAACCGACTTGCCAAAACTATAGTTTGTTAACAAGAAATTTGTGGAGTGGTTGAAAAACAGGTTTTAATGACTCCAACATATGTGTATGTGATCTTCCAAATTCAAATGTATATACTACTGTTCAAAATGTTGGGGTCACTGAGAAATGTCCTCTTTTTTTTTTTAAAGGAAAGCACATTTTTTTTGTCAATTTTTAAAATTAACATCAAATTGGTAAGAAATACAGTGTAGATATTGTTAATGTTGTAAATTACTATTGTATCTGGAAAAGGCATCACTGGTTACACACTTAATGAAGCTGCCAGTTGAGGACTTGTGAGGCGTCTGTTTCTCAAACTAGACACTCTAATGTACTTGTCCTCTTGTGCACTGGGGCCTCCCACTCCTCTTTCTATTCTGGTTAGAGCCAGTTTGCACTGTTCGGTTAATGGAGTATTACGCAGCGTTGTACGATATCTTCAGTTTCTTGGTAATTTCTCGCATGGAATAGCCTTCATTTCTCAGAACAATAATAGGCCGACAAGTTTCAGAAGAAAGTTCTTTGTTTCTGGCCATTTTGAGCCTGTAATCAAACTCACAAATGCTGATGCTCCAGATACTCAACTAGTCTAAAGAAGGCCTGTTTTATTGCTTCTTTAAATCAGCACAACAGTTTTCAGCTGTGCTAACATAATTGCAAAAGGGTTTTCTCATGATCAATTAGCTTTTACAATGATTAAACTTGGATTAGTTAAGACAACGTGCCATTGGAACACAGGAGTGATGGTTGCTGATAATGTGCCTCTGTACGCCTATGTAGATATTCCATTAATAATCTGCCGTTTCCAGCTACAATATTAATTTACAACATTAACAATGTCCACACTGTATTTCTGATCACTTTGATTTTATTTTAGTGGACAAAAATGTGCTTTTCTTCCAAAAACAAGAACATTTCAGAGGGACCTCAAACTTATGAACTGTAGTGTGTGTGTGTTTTTTAGTATAGAAACAGACCCACACATACAACAGGCTGGGAGCAGCTTTAGGGGTTTTATCATTACCATTATTCTCCCACCCATGCCCCCTCTTTCTTTATAGATGACTACCCAGCAGGTACGTGGCTTGGCGACGAGAACAATGCAGAGATGCGCGTGCGCTGCCCGGTGTCGCCGGGCGACATGCTCCACATCAGCACCAACTGCCGCACGGCAGAGAAGATGGCACTGACACTGCTGGATTACCTATTCCACCGTGAGGTGCAGGCTATCTCCAACCTGTCGGGCCAGGGCAAGCACGGCAAAAAGCAGCTGGACCCACTCATGATCTATGGAGTACGCTGTGAGTCACGCACACCTATTCACTCCAATACTCACACTGCTGTTTAACCCTGTACAGACTAAGCTGGTGCAGGGGGTCATACCAAGGGTCATTTAGCTATTTGAATTTTGAAGACCCCTTTAAGTATTACAAAAAAAATAATATATATATATATATATACATACATACACAACCGTTCAGAAGTTTGGTGTCACTTAGAAATGTCCTTGTTGCTTTTCTTTCAAAAACATTTTTTGTCCATTTTAAAATAATATCAAATTGTTTAGAAATTTTATTTCACATTTATTTAACCAGGTAGGCAAGTTGAGAACAAGTTCTCATTTACAATTGAGACCTGGCCAAGATAAAGCAAAGCAGTTTGACACATACAACGACAGAGTTACACATGGAGTAAAACAAACATACAGTCAATAATACAGTATAAACAAGTCTATATACGATGTGAGCAAATGAGGTGAGATAAGGGAGGTAAAGGCAAAAAAAGGCCATGGTGGCAAAGTAAATACAATATAGCAAGTAAAACACTGGAATGGTAGATTTGCAGTGGAAGAAAGTGCAAAGTAGAAATAAAAATAATGGGGTGCAAAGGAGCAAAATAAATAAATAAAATAAATACAGTAGGGAAAGAGGTAGTTGTTTGGGCTAAATTATAGGTGGGCTATGTACAGGTGCAGTAATCTGTGAGCTGCTCTGACAGCTGGTGCTTAAAGCTAGTGAGGGAGACAAGTGTTTCCAGTTTCAGAGACTTTTGTAGTTTGTTCTAGTCATTGGCAGCAGAGAACTGGAAGGAGAGGCGGCCAAAGAAATAATTGGTTTTGGGGGTGACCAGAGAGATATACCTGCTGGAGCGCGTTCTACAGGTGGGTGATGCTATGGTGACCAGCGAGCTGAGATAAGGGGGGACTTTACCTAGCAGGGTCTTGTAGATGACATGGAGCCAGTGGGTTTGGCGACAAATATGAAGCGAGGGCCAGCCAACGAGAGCGTACAGGTCGCAATGGTGGGTAGTATATGGGGCTTTGGTGACAAAACGGATTGCACTGTGATAGACTGCATCCAATTTGTTGAGTAGGGTATTGGAGGCTATTTTGTAAATGACATCGCCGAAGTTGAGGATTGGTAGGATGGTCAGTTTTACAAGGGTATGTTTGGCAGCATGAGTGAAGGATGCTTTGTTGCGAAATAGGAAGCCAATTCTAGATTTAACTTTGGATTGGAGATGTTTGATGTGGGTCTGGAAGGAGAGTTTACGGTCTAACCAGACACCTAGGTATTTGTAGTTGTCCACGTATTCTAAGTCAGAGCCGTCAAGAGTAGTGATGTTGGACAGGCGGGCAGGTGCAGGCAGCGATCGGTTGAAGAGCATGCATTTAGTTTTACTTGTATTTAAGAGCAATTGGAGGCCACGGAAGGAGAGTTGTATGGCATTGAAGCTTGCCTGGAGGTTTGTTAACACAGTGTCCAAAGAAGGGCCAGAAGTATACAGAATGGTGTCATCTGCGTAGAGGTGGATCAGAGACTCACCAGCAGCAAGAGCGACATCATTGATGTATACAGAGAAGAGAGTTGGTCCAAGAATTGAACCCTGTGGCACCACCATAGAGACTGCCAGAGGTCCGGACAGCAGACCCTCCGATTTGACACACTGAACTCTATCAGAGAAGTAGTTGGTGAACCAGGCGAGGCAATCATTTGAGAAACCAAGGCTGTCGAGTCTGCCGATGAGGATGTGGTGGTTGACAGAGTCGAAAGCCTTGGCCAGATCAATGAATACGGCTGCACAGTAATGTTTCTTATCGATGGCGGTTAAGATATCGTTTAGGACCTTGAGCGTGGTTGAGGTGCACCCATGACCAGCTCTGAAACCAGATTGCATAGCAGAGAAGGTATGGTGAGATTTGAAATGGTCGGTAATCTGTTTGTTGACTTGGCTTTCGAAGACCTTAGAAAGGCAGGGTAGGATAGATATAGGTCTGTAGCAGTTTGGGTCAAGAGTGTCCCCCCCTTTGAAGAGGGGGATGACCGCAGCTGCTTTCCAATCTTTGGGAATCTCAGACGACACGAGAGGTTGAACAGGCTAGTAATAGGGGTGGCAACAATTTCGGCAGATCATTTTTGAAAGAAAGGGTCCAAATTGTCTAGCCCGGCTGATTTGTAGGGGTCCAGATTTTGCAGCTCTTTCAGAACATCAGCTGACTGGATTTGGGAGAAGGAGAAATGGGGAAGGCTTGGGCGAGTGGGGGATACAGTGCTGTTGACTGGGGTAGGAGTAGCCAGGTGGAAAGCATGGCCAGCCGTAGAAAAATACTTATTGAAATTCTCAATTATGGTGGATTTATCAGTGGTGACAGTGTTTCCTATCTTCAGTGCCGTGGGCAGCTGGGAGGAGAGTTAGTGTTGCAGGAAGCAAATTTCTGCTTGAAAAAGCTAGCCTTGGCTTTTCTAACTGCCTGTGTATAATGGTTTCTAGCTTCCCTGAACAGCTGCATATCACGGGGGCTGTTCGATGCTAATGCAGAACGCCATAGGATGTTTTTGTGTTGGTTAAGGGCAGTCAGGTCTGGTGAAACCAAGGGCTATATCTGTTCCTGGTTCTAAATTTCTTGAGTGGGGCATGCTTATTTAAGATGGTTAGTAAGGCATTTAAAAAAAATAACCAGGCATCCTCTACTGATGGGATGAGATCAATATCCTTCCAGGATACCCCGGCCAGGTCGATTAGAAAGGCCTGCTCGCTGAATTGTTTCAGGGAGCGTTTGACAGTGATGAGTGGAGGTTGTTTGACCGCTGACCCATTACGAATGCAGGCAATGAGGCAGTGATCGCTGAGATCTTTGTTGAAGACAGCAGATGTGTATTTAGAGGGCAAGTTGGTTAGGATGATATCTATGAGGGTGCCCGTGTTTAAGGCTTTGGGGAGGTACCTGGTAGGTTCATTGATAATTTGTGTGAGATTGAGGGCATCAAGCTTAGATTGTAGGATGGCTGGGGTGTTAAGCATGTTCCAGTTTAGGTCGCCTAGCAGCACGAGCTCTGAAGATAGATGGGGGGCAATCAATTCACTTATGGTGTCCAGAGCACAGCTGGGGGCAGAGGGTGGTCTATAGCAGGCGGCAACGGTGAGAGACTTGTTTTTAGAGAGGTGGATTTTTAAAAGTAGAAGTTCAAATTGTTTGGGTACAGACCTGGATAGTAGGACAGAACTCTGCAGGCTATCTTTGCAGTAGATTGCAACACCGCCCCCTTTGGCAGTTCTATCTTGTCTGAAAATGTTGTAGTTTGGGATGAAAATTTCAGAGTTTTTGGTGGTCTTCCTAAGCCAGGATTCAGACACAGCTAGAACATCCGGGTTGGCAGAGTGTGCTAAAGCAGTGAATAGAACACATTTAGGGAGGAGGCTTCTAATGTTAACATGTATGAAACCAAGGCTATTACGGTTACAGAAGTCATCAAAAGAGAGCGCCTGGGGAATAGGAGTGGAGCTAGGCACTGCAGGGCCTGGATTCACCTCTACATCGCCAGAGGAACAGAGGAGGAGTAGGATAAGGGTACGGCTAAAAGCAATAAGAATTGGTCGTCTAGAACGTCTGGAACAGAGAGTAAAAAGAGGTTTCTGGGGGCGATAAAATAGCTTCAAGGTATAATGTACAGACAAAGGTATGGTAGGATGTGAATACAGTGGAGGTAAACCTAGGTATTGAGTGATGATGAGAGAGATATTGTCTCTAGAAACATGATTGAAACCAGGAGATGTCATCGCATGTGTGGGTGGTGGAACTAATAGGTTGGATAAGGTATAGTGAGCAGGACTAGAGGCTCTACAGTGAAATAAGCCAATAACACTAACCAGAACAGCAATGGACAAGGCATATTGACATTAAGGAGAGGAATGCTTAGTCGAGTGATCAAAAGGGTCCAGTGAGTAGTGAGGTTGGTTGGGGTAACGGCGATTTAGACAGCTAGCCGGGCCATCGGTAGCAAGCTAGCATAGGATGGAGGTCTGTTATTAGCCACCTCGTACGTTTCCATCGGTAGGATTAGTGGGGTTCCGTGTGGTAGAGGGGATGAATCCAATTCACACACACACAAAAAAAGCAATAGATATAGTTAGAGGCCCAATAATAAAAAAATATAATAAAAAAAATATATATATATATATATATATATATATAAAATAAATTGTCCGATAGGTCTATTCAGAAAGCTGTCTTATCGGCTGATTGTTAATGGAATATCTACATAGGCTAACAGAGGCACATTATCAGTAAACATCACTCCTGTGTTCCAATGGCACGTTGTGTTAGCTAATCCAAGTTTATAATTTTAAAAGGCTAATTGATCATTAGAAAACTCTTTTGCAATTATGTTAGCACCTCTGGAAACTGTTATGCTGATTTAAAGAAGCAATAAAACTATCCTTTAGACTAGTTGAGTATCTGGAGCATCAGCATCTGTGGGTTCGATTACAGGCTTGAAATGGCCAGAAACAAAGACTTTCTTCTGAAACTCGTCAGTCTATTCTTGTTCTGAGAAATTAAGGCTATTCCATGTGAGAAATTGCCAAGAAACTGAAGATCTCGTACAACGCTGTGTACTACTCCCTTCGAAGAACAGCGAGAGAACAAGTATATTAGAGTGTCTAGTTTGAGAAACAGATGCCTCACAAGTCCTCAATTGGCAGCTTCATTAAATAGTACCCGCAAAACAAGGTCTCAAGGTCAACAGTGAAGAGGCGACTCCGGGATGCTGGCCTTCTAGGCAGAGTTGCAAAGAAAAGGCCATATCTCAGACTGGCCAATACAAATGAATGATTAAGATGAGCAAAAGAACACATACTGGACAGAGGAAGATTGGAAAAAAGTGTATTGGACAGACTAAAGTTTGATGTGTTTGGATCACAAAGAAAAACATTTGTGAGACGCAGAAAAAAATTACATTTGCTGGAGGAGTGCTTGATGCCATCTGTCAAGCAATGTGGTGGTCTGGGGGTGCTTTGGTGGTTGTAAAGTGGGAGATTTGTACAGGGTAAAAGGGATCTTGAAGAAGGAAGGCTATCACTCCATTTTTCAATGCCATGCCATACCCTGTGGACGGTGCTTAATTGGAGCCTATTTCCTCCTAGAACAGGACAGTGATCAAAAGCACAGCTCCAAACTATGCAATAACTATTTAGGGAAGAAGCAGTCAGCTGGTATTCTGTCTATAATGGAGTGGCCAGCACAGTCACCAAATCTCAACTCTATTGAGCTGTTGTGGGAACACCTCCCTATCCAACTTGTGGGAGGTGCTTCAGGAAGCATGGGGCTGTAGACCACACTATCTACCAAGGGAGTTCTCATCTATATTATTTGTAGCCGTCTATTTAGCACCACAAACCGATGCTGCCACTAAGACAGCATTCAACGAGCTGTATAAGGCCATAAGCAAACAAGAAAAGGCTCATCCAGAAGGGGTGTTCCTAGTGGCCAGGGGACTTTAATGCAGGCAAACTTAAATCCGTCTTACCAAATTTCTACCAGCATGTCACGTGCAACCAGAGGGAAAAAAACTCTGGACCACTTTTACTCCACACACACAGATGCATACAAAGTTCTCCCTCATCCTCCCATTTGGCATATCTGACCATAATTATATCCTCCTGATTCCTGCTTACAAGCCAAAACTAAAGCAGGAAGTACCAGAGACTCGCTCAATACGGAAGTAGTCAGATAACATGGATGCTACGCTACAGGACTCTTTTTCTAGCACAGATTGGAATACGTTCCGGGTTTCATCCAATGGCATTGATGAGTATAACACCTCGGTCATCGGCTTCCTCAATAAGTGCATTGACAGTTCCCACAGTGACCGTATGTACATATCCCAACCAGAAGCTATGGATTACAGGCAACATCCGCATCGTGCTAAAGGCTAGACCTCCCACTTTTAAGTAGTGAGACACAAATCCGGACCCTTATAAGAAATCACGCTACACCCTCAGACGAACCATCAAACTGGCAAAGCGTCAATACTACATCGGCTCTGACGCTCGTCGGATGTAGCAGGGCTTGAAAACTATTACAGACTCCAAAGGAAAACCCAGCCGCGTGCTGCCCAGTGACACAAACTTACCAGACGAGCTAAATGCTTTTTATGCTCTATTCGAGGCATGCAATGCTGAAGCGTGCATGAGAGCACCAGCTGTTCTAGACGACTGTGTGATAACGCCCTTGGTAGCCGATGTGAGCAAGACCTTAAAACGGGTCATCAGGTTTCTTGGCCCAAGCAAGTCTCTTCTTATTGGTGTAGTAGTTTCTTTGCAGCAATTCGACCATGAATGCCTGAATCACGCAGTCTCCTCTGAACAGTTGATGTTGTGTCTGTCACTGGAACTCTGTGAAGCAGTTATTTGGGCTGCAATCTGAGGTGCAGTTAACTCTAATGAACTTATTCTTTGCAGCAGAGGTAACTCTGGGTCTTCCTTTCCTGTGGCAGTCCTCATGAGCGCTAGTTTCATCATAGCGCTGGATGGTTTTTACGACCACACTTAATTTTCCGTGTTGACTGACCTTCATGTCTTAAAGTAATGATGGACTGTTGTTTCTCTTTGCTTATTTGAACTGTTCTTGCCATAATATAGACTTGGTATTTTACCAAATAGGGATATATTCTGTATACCACCCTACCTTGACACAACACATCTGATTGGCTCAAATGAATTAAGAAGGAAATAAAAGATTGCACTATTTAACTTTTAACAAGGCACACCTGTTAATTGAAATGCATTCCAGGTGATTAGCTCATGAAGCTGGTTGAGAGAATGCTATGAGTGTGCAAATCTGTCATCAAGGCAAAGGCTGGCTACTCTGAAGAATCTCAAATATAAAGTGTATTTTGATTTGTTAAACAGTTTTTTGGTTACTGCATGATTCCATATGTGTTAACATCCTAGTGTTGATGTCTTCACTATTATTCTACAATGTAGAAAATAGTAAACATCAAGAAAAACCCTTGAATGAGTAGGTGTGTCCAAACTTTTGACTGGTACTGTGTGTGTATATGCCTATTTGACATGTATTTACAGTGCATTTAAAAAGTTTTCAGACCCCTTCCCCTTTTCCACATGTTGTTACATAACAGCCTTATTGTAAAATTGACTACATACTATTTTCCTTTTCAATCTATACACCCCATAATGACAAAGTGAAAACAGGTTTCTAGACTTTTTTGCAAATTTGTTAAAAATAAAAAACAGCTACCTTATTTACATAAGTATTCAGACCCTTTGCTATGAGACTCAAAGTTGAGCTCAAGTGCATCCTGTTTCGATTTATCGTCCAAAATTAAATGAATTGGACATTATTTGGAAAGGCACACACCTGTCAATGTAAGGTCCCACAGTTGACAGTGCATTTCAGAGCAAAAACCAAGCAATGAGGTCGAAGGAATTGTCCTTAGAGCTCCAAGACATGATTGTGTTGAGGCACAAATCTGGGGAAGGGTACCAAAAAATGTGTGCAGCCTGGCCAAACTGTGCAATCTTGGAAGGACCTTGGTCAGGGAGGTGACCAAGAACCTGATGGTCACTCTGACAGAGCTCCAGAGTTCCTCTGTGGAGAATGTTGTCCTTCTGGAAGTTTATACCACCTCTGCAGCACTCCACAAATCAGGCCTTTGTGGTAGAGTGGCCAGACGGAAGCCACTCCTCAGTAAAAGGTATATGACAGCCCGATTGGAGTTTGCCAAAAGGCACCTAAAGGACTTTCAGACCATGAGAAACAAGATTGCCAAGCGTCATGTCTGGAGGAAACCTGGCACCATCCCTATAGTGAAGCATGTTGATGGCAGCATCATGCTGTGGGGATGTTTTTCAGCGGGAGTGACTGGGAGACAGGATCCAGGGTAAAGTGCAGAGAGATCCTTGATGAAAACCTGCTCCAGAGCACTCCGCTCCAGTCTGAGGTCCTAAGGTTCACTTTCCAACTGGACAACGTCCCTAAGCATACAGCCAAGACAACGCAGGAGTGGCTTCGGGACAAGTCTCTGAATGTCCTTGAGTGACCCAGCCAGAGCCTGGATTGAACCATATCAAACATCTTTGAAGAGACCTGAAAATATTTGTGCAGCGACGCTCCCAATCAACCTGACAGAGCTTGAGAGGATCTGCAGAGAAGAATGGGAGAATCTCCCCAAATACAGGTTTGCCATGTTTGTAGCATCATACCCAAGAAGACTTGATGCTGTAATCACTGCCAAAGGTGCAAAGTACCGAGTAAAGGGTCTAAATGTTATATTTGAGTTTTTTAATTATTTTTTAAAATAAATTTGCAAACATTTCTAAAAAACAGTTTTTGCTTTGTCATTATGGGGTATTATTGTGGGTAGATTGATGAGGATTTAAAAAAATCTGTTTTAGAATAAGGCTATAACGTAACAAAATGTGGAAAAAGTCAAGGGGTCTGAATACTTTCCGAATGCACTGTAATCCCTTATTCTTAAACGATCTCCATATATACTTCCAGACATTTTTTAAAACTGGTACCGGGGGACCTTCAGACGAGTCTTGTGAGGCCTATTGATCGTCCTGGAGCTAAACATGTTCATGAGAGTCTCACCTTTCCACAGAGGAGTCATATTAGTGTTTAGCTCCAATTGTTTGAACGCTACGTACAGAAGTTAGCAGATCGGATCTTCCGTCAGACGAGTCCCAAGACACTTGTGGTGGTCTAAAAACAAAACTGAGGACACCATCGTGTTCGTGGGAGTCTTTCTTTACATAGAGGGGTCATAATAGTTTTGTAGGCCAAACCGTTCAGATGTTAGACAATTCTTTTGAGAAGAACGATTTTTGGGATATCTCATGGTCTGACAAACACCGCTCTGTCACCTTTCACCGTGGAAGTGCGACTTCGACGGAGGAGATGGGTTGAGACGCATCCAATGCAAAAAAAAGTTTTCTCTAGCTTAAACTGACAGATTTTTATGGGGATTTTTTTATTATGCTAATAAGATATCTACAGGGGCGTGGACATTGACTCTATGGGTTAACCAACTGACAGAAAACCAACCAACTGACAGAAAACCAACTAACTGCATCAAATTCCCTTCCATTGACCAACTGACCATCTCAACCCCTGCCATTGAGCATCTGACCAATCTATCCCCATAGATGTTTCATAGGCAGGGTTCAATCACTTCACCCTTTAGCCCTTAGGTTCCCAGCGGAGGGAGACAGCAGATCGGAGGGGAGCCAGGGAAAGGGAGGGCAGACAGCAGAGCCAACGGAGGGGAGACAGCGGAAGGGAGGGAGGGGATGGAGTGGAGACGGGAGGGAATCCAGTGGAGGGGAAGGGAGCCAGCGGACAGGAGGGAGGGTGGACAAGGCTGAAGGAGTTTTTATTGGGAGTGTGTGTGTGTGTGTGTGTGTGTGTGTGTGTGGGGGGGATGCACAGGAAATGGACTCTGTCACCCCACATGTATTACTGTCTGCTGATCGCAGGTGCTGTGTGTGTGTGTCTACTTGCCTTGTGTGATGCAGGTGTCTTGTTTTGTGTGTGTATGTAATTCAGGTGTGTGTGTGTGTGTGTGTACCGGTTTCCTCATGCCTTAGTGGATTGGTCACAAACCTTTTCTGAGCCAAGATTATTTTCTGAGTCAAAATGAAGGCCGAGATCTATCACTCAGATTTGTTTTTAAAACATTACTTAAACTTAAGCCTATGTAACATTAACCTCTTAAAAACGGGCCTGTAGCAATGAGGTTTGTGTAGTTGGCTATAGGCTCAATATTGGCTATTCTTAAATAGCCCTGGCAATGTTGTTCCTCTCAGACGATTTTAAAATGATTTTTTAACTATATATTATATCCTATTGCTAAACAACCGACATGTACGTGTTTGTGAGAGTCTCACCTTTCCACAGAGGTTCATATTAGTGTGTAGTTCAAACTGTTTGGATGCTGCAGACAGAAATTGGCAGATTATATTTTAAAAGGTGAGGTATATGATCACACTGGTCATCGATCGTTTATTGCATTACTTGAGGCATAAATTGAAGTCATTTGCATTTAAAAAAAAAAAAATGTTGATAATAAGATCCGCTGCACCAAGTCATGTTATACATACAACGGGAAATACTCCTCGTTGTTAGAAAGACACATCTGACTTGACCCTCTTTGCACTCTCACAGGGCCCTACACACTCACTGACACTCCAACATACAAACACTCAATTCATCATTTGCTCACACATACATAATATGCACATATGATTTTACACACACACGCACAGCCAACCCACTTACATACAATCATCATATACACTGCTGCAGCTTCATTTATCATATATCCTGATGCCTAGTCACCTTACCCCTATACATATCCACCTCTATCACTCCAGTATCCCTGCACATTGGAAATATGCTGCTGGATCTGACTGACCTTGTGTATAGTATGCTTACTAACTTTTTCTTTGTTATTTCTAGTATTACATTGTTATTGATTACTGCACTCTTGGGTTTAGAGCTTGCAAGAAAGGCATTTCATTGTACTTAACCAAGCAAGTCTATCGATACACTTTGTGGAGTGAGTGGATAAGGAGAGGGCGTTTTATGGCTTGTAAGTGTTGAATAAAGTGTTGACAGTGCTGAATAAAATCTTAATCATGAACTCACTCATAAATACAGCAGCCATTTGCTGAATTCGTTGATAGTTTTGCTCTAGGCATGTTTTGAAATCTCACACAATAGAGATGACTATCAACTTCGCTGTGGGCTGGTGGAAGCTGCAGACACTGATCTGAGCTATCTGATTGGCCAGCGGTAGGCCTATAGGTGCACTTGATTTGCTTTCCGGGTCTGCCGGGTAGGCGGAGTTTATACTTTCAGATCCATGAAACGCCGTGCATTGCATTTGAAGTGTGTGTGTTGGGAAATTTCTCTGACCCCAACATTTTGAACAGTTGTATATACAGTTTAAGTCGGAAGTTTACACACACTAAGGTTGGAGTCATTACAACTCATTTTTAAACCACTCCACAAATGTCTTGTTAACAACTATAGTTTTGGGAAGTTAGGACCTCTACTTTGCACAAGTCATTTTTCCAACAATTGTTTACAGACAGATTATTTCACTTATAATTCACTGTATCACAATTCCCGTGGGTTAGAAGTTTACATACACTAAGTTGACTGTGCCTTTAAACAGCTTGGAAAATTCCAGAAAATGATGTCATGGCTTTAGGAGCTTCTGATGGGCTAATTGACATCATTTGAGTCAATTGGAGATGTATTTCAAGGCCTACCTTCAAACTCGGTGCCTCTTTGCTTGACATCATGGGAAAATCGAAAGAAATCAGCCAAGACCTCAGAAAAAACATTGTACACCTCCACAAGTTTGGTTCATCCTTGGGAGCAATTCCCAAATGCCTGAAGGTACCACGTTCGTCTGTACAAACAATAGTACACAAGTATAAACACCATGGGACCACGCAGCCGTCATACCGCTCAGGAAGGAGACAGATTCTGTCTCCTAAAGATGAACGTACTGTGGTGTGAAAAGTGCAAATCAATCCCTGAACAATAGCAAAGGACCTTGTGAAGATGCTGGAGGAATCCGGTACAAAATTATTTATATCCACAGTAAAACGAGTCCTATATCGACATAACCTAAAAGGCCGCTCAGCAAGGAAGAAGCCACTGCTCCAAAACCACCATAAAAAAGCCAGACTATGGTTTGCAACTGCACATAGGTACAAAGATCGTACTTTTTGGAGAAATGTCCTCTGGTCTGATGAAACAAAAATAGAACTGTTTAGCCATAATGACCATTGTTATGTTTGGAGGAAAAAGGGGGAGGGTTGCAAACTATAGTTTGTTAACATGAAATTTGTGGAGTGGTTGAAAAATGAGTTTTAATGACTCCAACCTAAGTGTATGTTAACTTCCGACTTCAAGCGTGTGTGTGTCTGTGTGTGTGACTATATGTATGTATATACAGTATTTCCTGAGCTTTTAAAAATATCCTAGCTATAGAACAGACCCCTGTTTCTTATGATTTATTTTTTACTGTCTTTTTTGCCATTTTATGAATGTATTATTCATTGTTTCTCTGTGCTATAGAAGTAAAAGTCAAATAAAATATTTTAGCACTTTAACATATATATTTTTTAAACTAAAGTGGGCTTAAAATTCAAAATCTAGAGTTAATGTGCTTCTGACATTTTGACAGCTCCGGCAGAGTTGCATTGATAGTGGGACAAGGTTGCACTGTTCAAACTATACACACAGACTTGGTATGAACTGCTGTCCATCCTAAGCAAGGAATGTGACTTATTATACCTTGTCATGGTGATTTAGCTTAAGTTTAAGATTTCAATGGTTCTTAAGATTGTTAAATTACATGACCCTGAACTCATGTGCCCTCTGTCATTGGTTTCCTCAGGTCACCTGTTCTATAAGTTTGGCATCACTGAGTCAGATTGGTACCGTATCAAGCAGAGCATCGACTCCAAGTGTCGCACTGCATGGAGACGCAAGCAGCGCGGCCAGAGTCTGGCGGTCAAGAGCTTCTCCAGACGTAGTGCCAACGCACCGGGAAGCTCAGGTAATTTCTGGAAATAGCAAGTGTGTGTGTGTCTCACACGCACACATCTTTTCACTTATTTGTATGTAATGAATCCAGTGAGTAATGCAGAGTGTAGCAGATGGTTATAATCTCCACAACACAACAACGCCTCCTGTCCTCCCCTCCCTGAGATCCATCACCTCTCAACCCTGACCGGAGAGAGTGGGACAACAAGGGAAACCCAAATATCCTGTGAGCCCACTGTGTGTACATTGTAGAATCACAGCCCGCTCTCCTCCCAGGCCACACGCACCCCACCAGAGCACACACACCACTATAAAGTAAACACACACACACACACACTCCAGAGCAAGTTCTCTCATACTCCTCTTTATAAAACTGCTTTGGAATTAAACTAATAGGTTGGAAAGAGGTGGCTGGGACTGTTTTTAAACAGTTATTTATTAATGAATGGGGAGAGAGGGCTAACACAAAGTACCGTCTCCACGAGCTACCTGGCTCTCACCTCACTACCAATGATTGGGCTGTGGAGGATTTATATACTGCAATACTTGGACTGTGTCCCAAATGGCAACCTATTCCCTATATGGTGCACTACTTTTGACCAGGGCCCATGGCTCTCTCTGGTCAAATGCAGTGCTCTATAGGTAACTGACATAATAAAGGAAACTCCAACATAAAGTGTCTCAATAGAGCATTGGGCCACCGTGAACCAGAACAGCTTCAATGCACCTTGGCATAGATTCTACAAGTGTCTGGAACTCTATTGGAGGGATGCGACACCATTGTTCCACAAAAAATCCATTATTTGGTGTTTTGTTGATGGTGGTGGAAAACACTGTCTCAGGCACCGCTCCAGAATCTCCCATAACTGTTCAACTGTGTTGAGATCTGGTGACGGAGACAACCATGGCATATGGTTTAGATCGTTTTCATTTCAGTGAACACTCGTGCCCTGTGGATGTGGGCATTGTCATCCTATGGGGGCAAAGTCATGCATGGTAGCCAAAATAATGGCCACAAATAATGACTGGCAGGTCATTATTTGTGGCCATTATTTTGGCTACCATGCATTTTTATATATGACCCTAAGCATGATGAGATGTTAATTGCTTAACTCAGGAACTCAGTGTGGAAGCACCTGCTTTCAATATACTTTGTATCCCTCATTTACTCATGCGTGTCCATTATTTTGGCAGTTACCTATATATTTCTTTTTTTTTTAACCTTTATTTAACTAGGCAAGTCAGTTAAGAACAAATTCTTATTTTCAATGACGGCCTAGGAACAGTGGGTTAATTGCCTGTTCATGGGTACGGATTTGTACCTTGTCAAGCACGGTGGTTTGAACTTGCAACCTTCCGGTTACTAGTCCAACGCTCTAACCACTAGGCTACCCTGCCGCCCCAAGGTAAAGGGTGTCATTTGGGACATGTTTATGCTGTAGGATGGGAGAAAGAACTCTCACTGGCAGGAAACACAACACATGTCTATGATATGAGCTGCACCAAGCAGATATCTGTGCTACATGTTTTGTCTATCATGATATAATTATTTTGAGTGAATTCTTTAGGCCTACTTTGTCACTTCTCAGTGTGGTGTGATTTCCTCAATGTAGGCCTCCATCAATCTAGCAACAACAAAAAAACATTCTCATAGCGAGCAGGGACACACGCATGCACCAGTGTAAACACACACACAGTGAGATAATAGATGAAGCTGTGGTGGGCCGATGGGGGACGTTATGGTGTGTGATTTAGACTGAGTTGTGGGTGTTTAGACTGAGGCAGGGGGTTTATGTTTGACGGCTCATTCATATGTGTGTGTGTGTGTGTATGTTTTGGATTACTAGCTTGAGCGTCCTTGTGTTATTTAGACATGCTTGATACAGTGTAAACACACCACATCACCCAGCAGATGGCCTGTGCTCAGTTTTCCAAAATCCTCTTAAGGCTAAGTTCATCGTTAGAACCTTCGTAGGTGCATCGTTTCCCAAAACCATTGTCACTAAAGTTGCAATTGAACGCTTGTTAATCATCAACTGCCTTAGACCACTCGTTGAGCAGTTAAGTGCATGTTTAGATGCATTTTCCGCAGATCTCTACTAAACAGAATCAAGATGTTTATCTGTCTCTCTGTGACTGCCGATAACTTCAAAACGAAGTTGATTACAAATACAAAGTTACCAATGTCTTTGCAGTTGTTACAAACAAGTGAATGATAAAAAGATGCTAGAAAACCAAGAATACTGCATTAAAAGATAAATAGCCTACCAAAAGTATAGGCTACATGAGCCTATATATTTCAATGATATTGATATCAATTTCATGTCCATTCAATTTAGTTTTATTTGGCTACTGTCTGTATTTTGTTGCCTCAATATATTTGATGACGTGTAGCTAACAGGTGTGCCATATCTTGATATAGTGCAATATTATTGGGTAAGCATTAGAATAAGCTGCCTCAATATTTGCTGCCATAAGTGCTAATATCTCTCTAGGAGCTGATCCGTCATCAGTATTGTGGAATAATTCTGATGCGCTGATCAGATAGCAGCACTGCCTTTTCTTTGGAACCTATCATTATCAACACATGCCTCAACAAGGCACTTAGCAAACATTCTTTCGGCGTGGTGTTTTGGAAAACACATGTTACATCTTCGGCCATTGCAAGAAAGATACATTGTTAAAACACTCGTAAGCCTAAGTTCCTTCGCTATTGTGAAACCAGGCCATGGCCCGTTGCCAAGTGTTCCTTCAGAGGTGAAAGGGGCTCTTCTTTCAGCCTCCAGGTGTGTGCTAACCCCCCTCCTCCCTCCAACTAATGGATCTGGGGGAGTCTTATCAATTTTCTGATCCTAGATCTGTGACTAAGCTGGGCAACTTCTACCACACCTTACTGTTGTTAACTCATCTGCCCTGTGCTCATGCCCCTCCTCCCTAGAGGGTGGCGCTGTGGTGGAGGCAACCCAGCAGACTCTACACTACACCCTGGCCAACCAGGCTGTCCAGCAGGTCCAGATCCATCGCATAGGAGAGGACGGACAGGTGCAAGTGGTGAGTGTCACTGTCTCCACCCTCTATCTGCGTCTCCTCTCTCATTCCTGCTCTACTGCCTGATTTCTCTGTTAATCTCTCTCATCCTCTTTCACTTTCCTCTGTCTCTAACCAGACCTATTTCTCTCTCGGGTCTTATTCTCTTTTTCTCCCCTCGTGACCCATCTCTTTCATGTCTATCTGTCACTCCTTTCTCTTATCCTCTTTTTTCCCTCTCCTTTTTTGCACTCCCTATCTCTCTGCCTTCTGTCTCGATTCTCTCTGTCTTGTTCTCGTTCTATCACTCTCTCCTCTCCACACACACACACAACCCTCCTCCAGTTTCTTAGTCATCTGAGAGTCCCAGAGTGAGTCTCTTTATCTGTGTTGTGTGGGTAGATCACCTCACCCTACTATACTGAGACTGTCCACCACTCCACAGGAAGACAGTGTGTCAATGAAGCAGAGTTCCATCATGCTCAGGGATTCGATTGAACAACCTTATACAGCTGTAGGTGCCAGAGGTCACACTCAGGCCCACCACATCACTATGGGTGGGTGGGCCAACAGTGATCACTTTCTGTTCCCTGTGCACCTTCATTGAGTCACACTGTGGCTCTATTCCAATGTCCACACTATTACTTACTATCAAGAAATGTTCTTTGACCTTTTCAGTGTTAATGAGGGAAAGAACCTACAAGTAAATCTTATGTATCCCATTCAAATGTGTTGAAGCCCAACTAATAAAAAAAAAATGTTACCTTTATTTTACTAGGCAAGTCAGTTAAGAACAAATTCTTATTTTCAATGACGGCCTAGGAACAGTGGGTTAACTGCCTGTTCAGGGGCAGAACGACAGATTTGTACCTTGTCAGCTCGGGGATTCGAACTTGCAACCTTTCGGTTATTAGTCCAACGCTCTAACCACTAGGCTACCCTGCTGCCCCAATTAAGGAGCAAATACTATAATCTCACCACTTCCACCGGGCTGGACTGTGTTACTGAGGGAAGCAGCTGCTTGATAGCCTGAATGCCAGTCTGTTTGTGCTATCATGCCAACTCATGCCAAAATTATGTGTATAAGCTATTTGAAGATTGCTGTGAGGCCAGTCAGACTGTTTGGCTTGATAATGACAGCAAAATAGTTGGCAAGAGCACAAACAGATCTGAAACCAGGCTAGCAGGTTGAATCTATCGTAAATGTTTATACTGCGGTATAGAGGCAGAGAGCGTTGCGGAAAGTGCTGTTAACATTATAATCTCTATCATGTCCGTGACCTGTATATACTCCAACGCTTTCTCAAAAGTCTGGAACCGGTTTCTCAAAAATGGCGAGTGTAGTAATGCATAAAAAGACAGGATAAGGCTGGAATTCCACTCTTGTGGACCAAAAAAAAGAAAAAAAAGTAACAATCATTATTTGTGTTTCAAATGAAAAGTCCATTTTAGTTTTGAGTCAAAATGCAACATTACACAATTGTCAGACTTTTCGATTGATCTTCTTGGTAAACTCCTACTCTGCTTTTATTCAAAGATGATCAGTCCCTCATGTGTTATTAAAGAGGAAGGGGGAGGAGAGGAAGTGGTATGAGGGAGTAGACCTGGGTTCAAATACTATTTGAACTAATGTAAATACTCAAACTGTTTTTAATTGAGCTTGTCTGGCTTAATGGACAAATGTAGTAGGTGGAGTTTGCAGTTTTAGGACTATCTGGCACTCTAGAGCAAACGTTCAAAGTACATTTTGAAAGATTTAAAGTAGTATTGGACTCCAGTCCTCGAGTACCCTCAACAGCACATCTTTTTGTTGTTGCCTGATTCAACTCATCAAGGGCTTGATTAGTTGACAAGTTGAATCTGGTGTGTTGTACAGGGCTACAACAAAAATGAGTGCTGTTGGGGGTACTCAAGGTCGGATGATAGTTGGTAAACACCGTTCTAGAGTATTAGTTGGTGCAGCCGAGCTTAAGATGTACGAGTGCTGCTAAAAACCTGACAGCAGCGAGGTTCAGACTAGGGTCTGATGGTGGAGGGGGGAAAGTGGACTCACTAACTGTATGTGTTAATGGTGCCAGAAGAGTAGTGCACATTATAGTACACACATACACACCTCATATTGTGAGCTCTTTCTCTTTTCTTTCTTTCTCTTTTCTTTCTTTCTTTGTCTGTCTGTGCCTTTCTTTCTTTCATCTTGTTCTCTCTCTCCATTATCAGATCCCTCAGGGACATCTCCACATTGCCCAGGTGCCACAGGGGGAAGAGGTGCAGATCACACAAGACAGTGAGGTAAGTGTTTCTGTCAGTCCATCCGTTTGTCTGTCTGTCTATGCGGTCTGTCTATCCGGGTATCCCAGTCAGTAAATCGGAAGTGCACGGTAATAGTCAGTAATGGTAGCAAGTATTAAAGTCATTAGGCAGGAGTTCACCGCAAGCAGATGTTAAATGTTAAGAGTGCTTGTTTATATCTACTGCCTGCTTATGCATGGGTCATTATACTATTTGTTTCCACATAATACCCAGATGGCCTGTCTCTCTCACCAGGCAGCCTTGCATGCACACAATGGCTTGACTCTATGAGAATCTGACCCAAAACCACACCAAGTGTCTGAGAAAGAATTCTCTGCCTCAGCATCATAGTTAAACATTTTGTTTAATAATATGTGGGGGGGAGAGAGATTTATTTCAAGGCGCCACTGCATGCACGCACACACACACTCTTGAGTAGACACATACATACGCTCATACACACACTTGAATACTCACTCATGCACAAAAGCATACCTAAACAAAAACATACCAAACAAATAAATAAACACTGGCACTCATGAAAATAGGGCTGACACACTGACCAGGTATTCTTAGAGGTTCTTAACCTGTACAAGCAAGGAGTAGCGAGAAGCGAGAAGGAGTAGCGAGAAGGAGAGAGCAAGAGAGACGGAGGAAGAAAAGCTCCAAAAGCCTTTCTGCTCTTTGTGATTGGATGACAGAAATGTTTTTGCTGTTGTCTCTCCTTCCCAATCAATGATCTTGTTTGTTTTGGGAGTTCATTACATAGCAACAAAATCCCTCTTCTCCCAATTGCCACTCAGTGTGTGGAACAGGGCACTCCTCATCAAAGCCATTGGCATGTTGGAGAAGGAAATTAGGCTATTTGGGAGAGATTACTATGCTGCCTGTCCATATGGCAGCTGAGACGGCATTGGATATGTATGAAATACAATTACAAATGAAAAATAGCGCAGAGGGAATGAATGTGGCTTATTTGGGCTTGTTTTTAATGTGGTGTTGCTAATGTCATGTGACTGTGATGCTGTCTGATTGATCTCGCTCTCTCTCTCGCTCAGGGGAACCTTCAGATCCACCAGGTGCATGTTGGGCAGGATGGACAGGTAAGTCCCTTCACTCCCGATAGTAACTCTCCCCTCAGGTTTTACCCCCAAATTTCTTCACAGAAAATATTTGCAATGAAACACGAACTAGCGGTTGTTATTGGACGAGTCCATGTTGCCCATCCCTGTTTCAGGTCGTTTTGTTCTGTTTGGTGCCTAACAGAACAAAATGACCCATGGAGGTTTAGTTTAGTTCCCACAAATTCTTCATTACTTCTGGGTTACCTCCATGTGCTGGTCCTCCTCTTTCCTGTGGATCCTTCAAACACACATAGAGAGGAGCTACAGCATTTATCCATCCCTGTCTGATCTTTCTCTCTCTCGAATGTCTTTCTTTCTCTCTCAAATGTCGTTCTCTCTCAAATGACTTTCTCTCCTTCCCTCTCTCTCTCACTTACCCAGCCTCTCTCGCTGTCTGTCTCACATGCTTTCTCAACTTCCTGTCAGTCTTTCCCCTCTGTCCATCACTCCCTTCTCTCTTTGTGGGTAGAGGAATGGATGGTGTGTTTGGTGCCGAGGGCCCTGTTCTTCCTGTTTCTCTGTTCTTTCCTCTGGGATCAAATAGAGACTCCTGATCAAAGCACAAGGGCTGTGTGATGATCACAGATCACACATCACAGATGGGCGCTGTGCAGACCAGCCATTATTTCATATTCATGATCTCATTGCGATCGTCTAGAAGCCTGGCCGTAGAGGAAGTGTCTCACTCTCTGTCTCTCGCTCCCTAGACTGTTTTTCTCTCTCGTGTGTGTGTGTGTGTGTGTGTGTGTGTGTGTGTGTGTGTGTGTACAGGACCGATTGTGTGAAGTTAAGTCTTTCTCAGCTTATGAGAACTGTTTTTATTAAACCCAAGCTATTTTTAAGCCAATTAGCTCACCCCTTATTCCAAGGTGCTCTCTGTGTTTGGAGAGGAGCAAGAGTTGGGTAAGGAACTCCAACAGCCATACCAACTCTAGACTAGACTAGAGTTAATGGCCCTAGGGCTGCCAATGGTACTTTCCACAATATGGTAGTTTATCAGTTATCAACCGATATTCAACTCCAGCTGTTCTCAGTATCTCCATAACTCCTTGAACTCAGTGACTCTCAAATGAGTGTAAGTTGAAGTCTAGCCTTGTTGACTTTGAAGGCAAAAGCACTAACACATCTGGGACCAGGCTAGCTTGGATCAAGAGTTATTGGATCCATTTGTCTGTTCTAGACAGGGCCTCATTGTGAGTCTCTGTAATGACACCTGTGTGTGTTTGTGCGTGTGGCATGGTTTTGGTTTGTATTAGATCTGCATTTCAAGCGGCATTGTTTTTTACATGTGTTCTCATTTCCACAGATTAGGTATTTGTCCCTTACCCGTTTACAGAAACACACACACACACACACACACACACTCCTCAGATGAACCGGTCATTGAGTCCGGTGGGCGTGATGGCACAGCAGCATTCCGGACTGTTTATCTTTTGTATCTTGGCTCCGGTTACGACTCTGTTCTGGTTCTGATTTTGAAGCCTCCTTAACCCAAGTTCTACAGTAGTTTTACAACCCTGTTTCCGATGTTATTCAGCAATAACCTGTTATTAACTCTTAGGCTTTCTGCCAGTACGTTTCACTTGTCAGGATAGGGCTAGTTCCTCATCGGTTTACTATCAAATGTGCACACACACACGCTCACACTCATCCACCACCACGGCATGTAGCCTAGCGGTTAAGAGCGTTGGGCCAGTAACCGAAAGGTCGCTGGTTCGAATCCCTGTGCTGGCAAATCTGCCGTTCTGCCCTTGAGCAAGGCAGTTAACCCCCAACAACAACTGCTCCCTGGGCGCTGATGACGCGGACGTCGATTAAGGCATCCCCCCACACCTCTGATTAAGAGGGGTTGGGTTAAATGCAGAAGGCACATTTCAGTTGAGTGCATTCAGTTGTGCAGTTGACTAGGTATCCCCCTTTCCCACCCACACACCGCAACACACACCCCCACACACTCCTCTGTAAGCCTGATGTATAACACCAACTCCTGCCGTTAACCCTAGATCCTGCCATACTATGCAAACATTTGACTAAGTCCCTCTGAAGAGCAGAGTGTGTGTTAGAGCTTGGGTTGCAAAATAGAAAAGTTAGCTTATAACAGTGAACCTTTTTTGTGGGATACACAAGGCAATTCTAGGTTTTGTGGCATATTTTGGTTAAACTTTCCCAATTCATTGGAATTGCAACCCTCTACATGCACAGTGAATCCTTCCATCACATGTGCAGTGCGTTCTTCCATCACATGTACAGCTGATTCTCAAGATCTTGCACACTAATGAGATGCTATTGACCCCACACTACTACACTGTCTGAGCCAAGGACTACATGCTTTCTGGTAAGTTTTGATTACAATACTGGGTGGGGTGAATATATTTTATGACATACATGCTTTTTTGTTAACTAGTAAATAGTAGCCTACAGCAGTGTGTTTAAATCATTTCTAACTTGTTAACAATTTCTGCTTGTTAGTTTTTGCTACCATGGGGGTTTTTAGCTTGCTTGAGACTGCTGAGGAGTGTTAATTCACTTGTTTTCCATACATGTTTCATTTTAAAACCATTTATCTTACAAGGAGTTGTTTAATCTAACTGCTTAACTGTTTATCTGTACATGGAATTGTATTTGGGAGTTTTTGACACTTTTCCCCCCTACTCTTTACAGGAAAATGCCACGGGAACTATCTGATGTGTGGAGACATTTCACTGCAGCTAATGTAGATGGAAAAGCTGTGTACATTTTCAAATACTGTGCCAAATCATATGTGAAGACTGCAACAAAGATGCAGAATCATCTGGCCAAGCGCATAAAGTCTCCACAGCGCTCACAACAAGCAACCTCTGACAAAAGTCCCTCTACTTCTATTCAAGGTGAAAATTATGAATCAGACACCTTATCAATAGCAACAGCTCATGGTCCTCCCGGAATCAGATGTTTTTTTTTACTCAATGGAGGAACGTAGTCAAAGATGCTGATGAATGTCTTGCTCGAGCTGTGTATGCAACTGGCTCACCTCTGATGATCACAGCAATGTGTATTGGAAGAGATTTCTGAATGTTCTTCGCCCAGCATACACCCCTCCAACCAGACATGCTTTATCTACTAATTTGCTGGATGCAGAGTTCAACAGAGTTCAAGTGAAGGTCAAGCAAGTCATAGAGATAGCAGACTGTAGTGCAAACATCTCTGATGGGTGGTCGAATATTCGTGGGCAAGGAATAATTATCGACATCTCCACCCCTCAACCAGTATTCTACAAGAGCACAGACACGGGACAACAGACACACAGGTCTTTACATTGAAGATGAGCTGAAGGCAGTCGTCAATGACCTTGGACCACAGAAGGTATCTGCACTGGTGACAGACAATGCTGCGAACATGAAGGCTGCTTGGTCTAAAGTGGAGGAGTCCTACCCTCACATCACACCCATTGGCTGTGCTGCTCATGCATTGAATCTGCTCCTCAAGGACATCATGGCACTGAAAACAATGGATACACTCTACAAGAGAGCCAAGGAAATGGATAGGTAGGTGAAGGGTCATCAAGTTATAGCAGCAATCTACCTCACCAAGCAAAGTGAGAAGAATAAGAGCAGCACATTGAAGCTGCCCAGCAACACACATTGGAGTGGTGTCTTCATGTTTGACAGTCTCCTGGAGGGGAAGGGGTCTCTCATATCACAGTCTGCTGATATGGACCGCACCATCAATAGGATCCTCCTGGATGTATTTTGGGAGAGAGTGGTAAGCAGTCTGAAACTCCTGAAAACTGCAGAAATAGCCATTGCAGTGATTGAGGGACACAATGCCACTCTGTCTGATGTTCAGACTGCTTGCAGATGTAAGAGGAGAAATCCATACTGCCCTGCCCACTTCACTGTTGCTCCAAGCAGAGGAAACTGCAGTTCTGAAATGCATCAAAAAGTGTCAAGACTTCTGCCTGAAGCCCATACATGCCGCAGTGTACATGTTGGACCCCAAGTATGCTGGCAAGAGCATCCTGTCTGGTGCAGAGATCAACAAGACCAGTGGTGTCATCACTACCGTGTCTTGCCACCTTGGCCTGGATGAGGGCAAGGTTCTTGGCAGTCTGGCGAAGTACACTTCTAAGCAAGGGCTTTGGGATGGAGATGCAATATGGCAGTCGTGCCAACATATCTCAGCCACCTGGTGAACGGGACTTTGTTGAATTGAGGCTCTTTTCCCTGTTGCCTCCATCATCCTCCAAATGCCACCAACATCAGCCACCTCAGAGCACAACTGGTCCTTGTTTGGGAACACACACACCAAATCATATAACAGGCTGACCAATACAAGGGTTGAAACATTGGGGGCCATCTGGGCAAATCTGAGTCTTTTTGAGCCTGACAATGAGCCATCCTCAACAAGATAAGTTCTCAGAGTCTGATGTTCAAGAGGTGAACATTGAGGAGGTCCAGGGAGAAGACATGGAAGCCTGAGAGGAAGACCACCAAAGCTTTAGTGTCTAGACTATCATTTTACAGATGTATGTTGAAAACGTTTTTGGGAGATGCGATGGATCATTCAATATTCCCTTTCTTTTGTTGTTTAGTGAAATCATCCCATGTGAAGAGTCAACTCCATTTAATTTATGTTCAATTTGTAACTAAATAGTTTTTTATATTATTTTTGGAAGGATTTAAGCATTTTCAAATATGTCTACTTATGATAAGGTTAAACGTTTGTTTCTTGTGGAGCAATAGAGCAGGAGTGGTAGAGATACTCTGAATGATCATCCATGAAAAGCCAACTGACATTTACTCCTGAGGTGCTGACCTGTTGCACCCTCAACAACCACTGTGCTTATTATTATTTGACCCTGCTGGTCATCTATGAAGATTTGAACATCCTGGCCATGTTCTGTTATAATCTCCACCCGGCACAGCCAGAAGAGGACTGGCCACCCCTCATAGCCTGGTTCCTCTCTAGGTTTCTTCCTAGGTTCTGGCCTTTCTAGGGAGTTTTTCCGAGCCACTGTGCTTCTACATCTGCATTGCTTGCTGTTTGGGGTTTTAGGCTGGGTTTCTGTACAGCACTTTGACATCAGCTGATGTAAGAAGGGCTTCATAAATATATTTGATTGATTGATTTCTGTCTCCGTATGGTAAGTATATCCAATGCAAAAAACATCTAAATTGAAATGCTATTAATATTAATTTGCATATATTTCCATTATTTCCCATATTCCCGTTAATTCCCATATATTCCCGTTAATTCCCATGGAAAGTTTCCACCTTTGAATTATTCCCCAAAATGTGCAACCCTAGTTAGATTTAAGTGTCCCTCCCAGTGCCCGAGTGTCGCTGACTAGGGTTGTGTCCCAAATGGCACCCTATCCTCTACTATATAGAGTACTACTTTTGACCAGCCCTGCTCAAAGGTAGTGCACTACATAGGGAATAGGGTGCCATTTGGGAGGCACACTAGCTGTGTATAGGGACTTAACGAGACAGGACCTCTATCCCCCTGGCAGAACATGAGACCCTTGTCCAATAAAGACCCACTCTTTTCTTTTCCCACTTAACTTTATAGGTCCTATTTTGATTGTGTCTGTAAAATGATATGAGGCCAGCGCCAAAACAAACACACACTGACTTATTCTTCTAACCTTGTGTCCCAGGTCTGGCTTTTCACACACACACACACACACACACACACACACACAGATATGGACATACACACAGTGACTCAAGGGTATCTTCCCCTCCTTGCTAGTGTGTTTTCCCAGGGAGTGAGACAGGAATAGCACTAGCTAACTCTTGTCAGTATTGTTCTCGTATGAGCCTGGTGAGTTTTTATGTGTGACTGATTGCTTTGAACGTTGATGCAACCCAGATCAGATTAAAGGATACACACACACACACACACACGGAGAAAGGCACAGAGGAACGGAGCGTGAAGTTGTTTCACTTCTGACTTATGAGTCACTTACTTATAAGTGAAGTCAGGTTTGTCAGATTAACTCGATTTGATTGCATCCCGGATTGTGTTCTGTTCATTGTGCGTCGGTAATGATGATTACTCTAACATGGTGAGAGCACAGCACACATTGCCAAAGGACCAAGGCACTGCATCTCAGTGCTCGAGGCGTCACTACAGACCCTGGTTTGATTCCAGGCTATATCACAACCGGCTGTGATTGGAAGTCCCATAGGGCGGCGCACAATTGGCCCATTGTTGTCCGGGTTTGGCCGGGGTAGGCCGTCATTGTAAATAAGAATTTGTTCTTAACTGACTTGCCTAGTTAAATAAAGGTGAAATAAATAAATAATAAATGAATCTACTACAATATACAAGGCCTGTTTCTGAGTACGTAGGCTACAGCTACACTTAATATCTGTGTGATGTCATTGTTGCTCCAGCGCAGTAGGATACTGCTCACTCTATGTTAGGGTAGCCTATATCACACTGCTCCACATCTCCTCCCTCTCTCTCTCTTATCCGTGGCTCTCCTCTTCCCTCTCTCCTCTTCCCTTTTGGTTATAGATAGGGCCTGTCTATCAGGCAGCAGGGTGCTTCCTTCTGCAACGCTCACTACCTCTCGTCACAGCTGCAGACTGCTGCCCCCTAGTGACGGGATGGTTGATGAGTGTGTGAGGGTGGTGGGAGGGTGGGTGCGTATGTGTGTGGTGGCGGGGATGCTATGTTTCAATGTGGTGACTGGTGTTTCTGTGGCAGTGGGATCCACTGTGGTCGCTTGGGAGATTGTGGCTTGTGTAAGGGGTGTGTATTCTTGGTCCAGACAGAGCAGTTGTATTATAGGCCTGTGTCATTGCAGTGTTGTGTGTTTACATACTGGGGTTGTGACTCCCTGTTAGAGGTCTGCAGGCTAGTTGATGGGTGAGGGTGGAAGAAGGGCTTTGGGGTTAAAGGGGAACAGAGAGAGGGGAAGACAGCGATAAGACAGTTTTAGCCAAACAGAGAGAGTTTAAAAAGCTGAGTGGGATGCAGACTGACCCCCATGTCTGCTCCCTCCTTGCCCTCTACCCTTCTGTGACGGTACAAAGTCTCCGGACATTTACTGCTTGTAAAGGTACAGTGGCACGGTATAAAACTCACTGTGTGTGTGTTGGTCTGTGCGTTTCTATGTGTATGTATCCCTCCTATTGGAGAGGGAAAGAAATTCTTGAAAAGATGTTCATGCTGACACTGAGGGGAAATAGAGAGTTAGGCAGAACTCTGTGTCACGCACACACAGAGCTAGATACGAACACACGATACCCAATACCTGTGTGGAACTCCTCTCTCACACACACACACACACACACACACACACACATACACACACACATAAAAGGAGTGACAGTAAGTGCACCTGCTATATGGTCATACAGTTGAAGTCGGAAGTTTACATACTTAGGTTGGAGTCATTAAAACTCGTTTTTAAACCACTCCACAAATTTCTTGTTAACAAACTATAGTTTTGGCAAGTCGGTTAGGACATTTACTTTGTGCATGACACAAGTAATTTTTCCAACAATTGTTTACAGACAGATTATTTAACTTATAATTCACTGTATCACAATTCCAGTGTGTCAGAAGTTTACATACACTAAGTTGACTGTGCCTTTAAACAGCTTGGAAAATTCTAAAAAATGATGTCATGGCTTTAGAAGCTTCTGATAGGCTAATTGACATCATTTGAGTCAATTGGGGGTGTACCTGTGGATGTATTTCAAGGCCTACATTCAAACTCAGTGCCTCTTTCTTTTACATCATGGGAAAATAAAAAGAAATCAGCCAAGAGCTCAGAAAAAACATTGTAGACCAGCACAAGTCTGGTTCATCCTTGGGAGCAATTTCCAAACACCTGAAGATACCACGTTCATCTATACAAACAATAGTACGCAAGTATAAACACCATGGGACCACGCAGCCGTCATGCCGCTCAGGAAGGAGACGTGATCTGTTTCCTAGAGATTAACGTACTTTGTTGCGAAAAGTGCAAATCAATCCCAGAACAACAGCAAAGGACCTTGTGAAGATGCTGGAGGAAACAGGTACAAAAGTATCTATATCCACAGTAAAACGAGTCCTATATCAACATAAACTGAAAGGCCGCTCAGCAAGGAAGAAGCCACCGCTCCAAAACCGCCATAAAAAAAGCCAGACTATGGTTTGCAACTGCACATGGGAACAAAGATCGTACTTTTTGGAGAAATGTCCTTTTGGTCTGTTGAAACAAAAATAGAACTGTTTAGCCATAATGACCATTGTTATTTTTGGAGGAAAAAGGGCGAGGCTTGCAAGCCTAAGAACACCATCCCAACTGTGACGCATGGGGGTGGCAGCATCATGCTGTTGGGGTGCTTTGCTGCAGGAGGGACTGATGCACTTCACAAAATAGATGGCATCATGAGGCAGGAAAATTACGTGGATATATTGAAAAACATCTCAAACATCAGTTAGGAAGTGAAAGCTTTGTCGCAAATGTGTCTTCCAAATGAGCAATGAGCCTAAGCAAACTTCCAAAGTTGTGGCAAAATGGCTTAAGGACAACAAAATCAAGGTATGGGAGTTGCCATCACAAAGCCCAGACATCAATCTTATAGACAATTTGTGGGCAGAACTGAAAAAGGGTGTGTGAGTGAGCAAGGAGGCCTACAAACCTGACTCCGTTACACCAGCTCTGTCAGGAGGAATGGGCCAAAATCCACCCAACTTATCGTTGAAGGCTACCCAAAATGTTTGACCCAAGTTAAACAATTTAAAGGCAATGCTACCAAATACTAATTGAGTGTATGTAAACTTCTGACCCACTGGAAATGTGATGAAAGAAATAAAAGCTGAAATAAATCATTTTCTCTACTATTCTGACATTTCACATTCTTAAAATAAAGTGGTGATCCTAACTGACCTAAGACAGAGCATTTTTACTAGGATTAAATGTCAGGAATTGTGAAAATCTGATATTAAATGCATTTGGCTAAGGTGTATGTAAACATCTGACTTCAACTGTGTTTGTATGCATTCCTTAAGTGATACCGAGGTGACCCACTTGGTGCTCAGGCAGGAGGAAGTGGCTTTGAAACCCCACATCCTCTCTTCCTGTCTTTCGCTCTCCCCCTTCCATGCAACCTCCGGTAGAGCCCTCGGGCCAGGCCTCATCCTGTCAGGCAGATGTTGCATAACACCTGGAACGTCCTGAGGTTCAACTGTTGTGTTCTTGTGGATAAGCAGTGTGGGAACCGGGTCAGGGAACTCAGTGGTCCCAGCCGGGCCGGACGGCTCAGTTTGTCCTGGAGTGGGTCAAGAACCCCAAGCCCCTCTCACTTCCCCAGGCCTGTCTGTCAGTCAGGGGCTTTAATCACCAGAGAGCGGGAGGGAGGGAAAGGGAGCAGGAGTGAGGGAACGGGAGCAGGAGTGAGGGAACGGGAGCGGGAGTGAGGGAAAGGGAGCGGGAGTGAGGAAAAGGGAGCGGGAGTGAGGAAAAGGGAGCGGGAGTGAGGGAAAGGGAGCAGGAGTGAGGGAAAGGGAGCAGGAGTGAGGGAGCGGGAGTGAGGGAACGGGAGCGGGAGTGAGGGAAAGGGAGCAGGAGTGAGGGAACGGGAGCGGGAGGGAGGGACGGGAGCGGGAGGGAGGGAGGGAAAGGGAGCGGGAGGGAAAGAGAGCGGGAAGGAGGGAAAGGGAGCGGGAGGGAGGGAGGGAAAGGGAGCAGGAGAAGTGGATGGGAGGGAGGGGGGAAGATGCAAAGTAAGTGATGGGGAGGATGGGACAGGTGGAGTTAGTGACAAAGAAAGGAACAAGTGGAGGTGGAGTACAGAGAGAGAGGGAGAGAGGGGGGGTGGATGGGACAGATAGAGGGAGAGGTAGAGGTAGAGAGGTGAGAGGTAGAGGTATTAGAGGTAGAGGGATGAGAAAAGGGAGAAGCAGTACCATACTGTTGCAGGGCTCTTTGGAGCTCAGCTCCCTCTGCTTCTAACACTGGAGTTCTGGGCTGGACTGCACTTAGCTCATTTCCCAGAGAACATAATTAAAGCACCAGGAGATTGCACTCGAACAAGTAAATGCCATTGGCAGCGTGGTGTGTGTGTGACACTGACCATACCAATCACTCATTGCAGGCATTTTGCTGTTATTGTTCAGTTTGATAATTAGCCTGTACTAGAGAAATGTGAAGTTTGAAATGAAATACATTTGCTAATGTTGATGGGACTGGTGGTGGTGGAAAGGATAGTAATAAAAGAACAGTGGTGCACAATGTTTTAAACTTATTGTTGAGGCAATTTATCACAATATACATTTTTGTCCAGCACTACCATCACTCTACTGTTCCTGATGTCTAACACATAGAGCAGATGCTGTGGAGGTCTACAGGGTTAAGAACATAGAACACTCCGGATCGAACCGCTGGGCCACAGCCGGAATTTGTATTTAATCGTCCTATTTCTCCCTGTCCAAGAATGTTGTTGATAATATCATGGGAGGGCTTGTTGAGTATTTTGGGATCCAAAATGGAGGAGAGAGAGAGTGAATGGAGAAGACAGGCAGCGGCTCCCCCCGTAAATTATATCCACAAGGGGAGTGGAAAGCGAGTGAGAGTTGCATACTTGGAAACAGTGATGTACATACAGAAACATGTATGTTTTGTATCCATGTTTAGTGTTTGTGTAATGCATGTTAGTGGTGTAGGATTTAAAGCTTGTGCTATTAAAGAGGTTCACATTTCAAAGGAGCAGTGTTTTAATAGGGAGTCTGCACTGTCTCCTATAGACCTATGGCATTATAGGAGGAAGATAAGGGGCTTTCTTCTCAGATCACAGATCATTCTGTAGATATCCAAGATCAAATATGGAGATCACAGATTGCATGTCAAAATGTGTCTGTCTACTGTCTAGATGGTGTATGCTTTGCCTTGCTGTGTAAGTGTTGGTGTTCATATCATTGTGTGTGTGTGTGTGTGTGTGTGTGTGTGTGTGTGTGTGTGTGTGTGTGTGTGTGTGTGTGTGTGTGTGTGTGTATATATATATATATGAGAGAGTGAGTGAGTGAGGAATGGATAGTAAAGAGGTTCTCTATGTCCCTTGTAGTGGTACTTTATGCCCCTAGTAGTGTGTCTGGGTAGATAAGATCTGTGGAGCCTGCCTGGTTCCCTGGTAGTGTGTTAACAAGAACAAGATGTCTCTGGTAACAACTTCACTGTGCCTGGAGCATCACTACCACACCAGACCTCCAGACTCCTGCTGGGTTTGAGCCCACAGCTACCCCAGGAAGATGCACCACAGCAGGGCTTAGAGAGGGATGGAGAGTCTCTAATTATACCCTATTCCCCATTTTTGGGGGGGTTAATTGTAGCTACCACTTAAGTCAACAATTTCCTCAGTCTCCCATTGACATCAATTCATGAATAAGGGAAAATGTGACACAAAGTTGTCTGTAGGCAAGTAGTGACAGCATGCAGAATAATTTGTTGTGTACTTTTGTCGCAGCTAGGAGGTAGCATGAGAAGCATCGTCCCAAAAAATGAATGTAATCCATTGTACCGATATTAGCAAAGCTGCATTGCAAGCCGAAACCTCAAACACTTGCAGTGGGCCACAGTCCACTGCTGCTAAATTTATACAGGGGAAACACTGACTTCAAACTAAGTTTTGTAGCGTCAATATTCAAGAAGAATCTGTCCATGTTTTCTTTTCAGTGAGAATGTTGTTATTTTTTGCATCAAGCCACCTGTGAGTTTGTTCACAGCTCTGGTAATCAATCTGCGATACACCTTATTGTCTATGTTACAACAAAAAACAGACAGATGTGGCTGTGAGACTGCATAAGGAAGTAGTTCCAGTTTTGAGTTTAAAAAAATCAAACTACGGTACCAAACTTAGTTTGAAGTGTTTTTCGGCTGGCAATGCAGCTTTGCTTACATCGGTACTATGAATTACATGCATTTTTTGGGATGATGCTAATAATGCTAACACCTGGCTGTGGCAAAAGCAAACTATTTAAACCGTTTGTGGATACTGTCACTACTGGCCTACAGACACAGTTCATCCACAATTGAGTTATCTCGTTAAGAATATACACGGCCAATAGACACACCTTATCCCATCACACTTTGATGACACAAGCAATTAAAGATGATCCAGAGGATCCCTGTAAAGGGTCTGTTTTATATTTATACAGTGTATATATATAGCCATGTTATTTTTTACTAGTTATTCAATGTGTATTTATTCCTCGTCACATGTTTTATTTATTTTTTAAATCTTTAATCATTGTTGGAAAAGGACCCGTAAGTAAGAATTTCACTGTTTAGTCTACACCTGTTGTTTACGACAAATGTGACAAATATAATTTGACTAGATGTTTTGTTTCCTTTTCTGATAAAGACTACTCTTATAAACAGCAGTAAAACACCCTGAATGGTGGATAAAGAGGCTTTTATTTACACATGTACATAAACCAGAGATGTCCTTTCATGGAAGATATGAAAACCCAGCAGGGAGGGTTGTAATCGTGGACAATGTGGGCTGCGTGTGAAAGATCAGAGGTGAGGGTGTTGCTCCCTCACAGTGGGTTGGTGGGAGGTCAGGACCAGTTTTTGCTCACTACAATATTTTGTTCTGTGGAGTGTGTATATCAGGTCTACACACTCAATCTAAAGAAACAATCTAATTCGAACCATCGTAAAGTCATTGTGGAAAATGGAGACTGGCTGCAAATGCCAGAGCCCATGTGTGTCTGTGTGTAGGTCGATTTATGGGTGGAAAGGAAGAGCGGGGCAGAGGTGTTTGTTTGGGTGGGGTGACTGTATGCCTCTTTTGACAAAAATGTAGAATTCCTACTAAAGGCCGTTTTTACCTATAATAAATATTACAGACATCTACATACACTTCAACTGTGAGAGATGGAATCTAAAACAAAAATCTAGAAAATCACATTGTATGATAAGTAATTAATTTGCATTTTATTGCATGACATAAGTATTTGATCACCTACCAACCAGTAAGAATTCCGGCTCTCACAGACCTGTTAGTTTTTCTTTAAGAAGCCCTCCTGTTTTCCACTCATTACCTGTATTAACTGCACCTGTTTGAACTCGTTACCTGTATAAAATACACCTGTCCACACACTCAATCAAACAGACTCCAACCTCTCCACAATGGCCAAGACCAGAGAGCTGTGTAAGGACATCAGGGTAAAATTGTAGACCTGCACAAGGCTGGGATGGGCTACAGGACAATAGGCAAGCAGTTTTGTGAGAAGGCAACAACTGTTGGCGCAATTATTAGAAAATGGAAGAAGTTCAAGATGACGGTCAATCACCCTCGGTCTGGGGCTCCATGCAAGATCTCACCTCGTGGGGCGTCAATGATCATGTGGAAGGTGAGGGATCAGCCCAGAACTATACGGCAGGACCTGAAAAGAGCCGGGACCACAGTCTCAAAGAAAACCATTAGTAACACACTACGCCATCATGGATTAAAATCCTGCAGCGCATGCAAGGTCCCCCTGCTCAAGCCAGCGCATGTCCAGGCCCGTCTGAAGTTTGCCAATGACCATCTGGATGATCCAGAGGAAGAATGGGAGAAGGTCATGTGGTCTGAGACAAAAATAGAGCTTTTTGGTCTAAACTCCACTCGCCGTGTTTGGAGGAAGAGGAAGGATGAGTACAACCCCAAGAATACCATCCCAACCGTGAAGCATGGCGGTGGAAACATCATTCTTTGGGGATGCTTTTCTGCAAAGGGGACAGGACGACTGCACCGTATTGAGGGGAGGATGGATGGGGCCATGTATTGCGATATCTTGGCCAACAACCTCCTTCCCTCAGTAAGAGCATTGAAGATGGGTCGTGGCTGGGTCTTCCAGCATGACATGACCCGAAACACACAGCCAGGGCAACTAAGGAGTGGCTCCGTAAGAAGCATCTCAAGGTCCTGGAGTGGCCTAGCCAGTCTCCAGACCTGAACCCAATAGTAAATATTTGGAGGGAGCTGAAAGTCCCGAAACCTGAAGGATCTGGAGAAGGTCTGTATGGAGGAGTGGGCCAAAATCCCTGCTGCAGTGTGTGTAAACCTGGTCAAGAACTACAGGAAACGTATGATCTCTGTAATTGCAAACAAAGGTTTCTGTACCAAATATTAAGTTCTGCTTTTCTGATGTATTAAATACTTATGTCATGCAATAAAATGCAAATTAATTACTTAAAAATCATACAATGTGATTTTCTGGATTTTTGTTTTAGATTCCGTCTCTCACAGTTGAAGTGTACCTATGCTAAAAATTACAGACCTCTACATGCTTTGTAACCTGAAAAATCGGCAGTGTTTCCTACTTATCAAATACTTGTTCTCCCCACTGTATATACACCTAATTGTTTTTATTCAAATAACTAGATGCAGTACAACCCAGGCGAGGGCGTTCGAAATGATGCTGGCTGCGGATCTGGTTCAGTACTGTAGGTGGCACCATGTGCTCTTTTTAAAGGCCCTAGGATCTATGTACAGCAATGGTCAGCCAGTCAGTGGGACGACAACCCAATTTGGTTTGAGGGGAGGTTTTAGTGGGTGGAAAATTGGAGGACAATTAAAGCTTTATATCGTCGCAGCTACAGTATGCGTAACAGTGCAAATATCACGCAACAGCTATATGGACACTAAATGATCATGGTACTTAATGGTAAGTTTACAAACGTATAATTGCAACTTGTATCTCATTATGGTAAGTGGTGAAATAAGTATAGCTAATTGTAATGGCTTAGCAGATAATAAGACTATCAGTCTTTACCTGGCTAAAAGATAAGGAATATTATATCAATTGTTTACAGTAAACTCATTCTGCACATTTAGATGAAGTTGTAATGGAAAAAGGACTGTGGGGGGGGTCTATTTTTCACATGGGCAAAGAAACTCAAATAAGCGATGATATTAATTAGCAATAACATTGATCTGAATGTTCAAACTATTCAAACAGATCCGCAAGGAATGTGGCCCATTAATCTATATGGTCCAAATAATGATGATCCATGCTTCTTTGTAAATAAATATATTACTTTATCGAGCTTAGAGTCAATACATGACTCAATTATTATGGTGTGAGATTATAATACGGGTTTAAATACCTCAATGGACCGTAAAGGAAATCGCACTACAAACTATCACCCTCATGCACTTTAAGGAAATCACGAATATCATGGATTTATTGGAACTAGTGGCTATATGGAGGCTTAAATATCCTGACCTAGTGAGATAAACATGGCGGAGCTTCAATCAAGCTAGTCGTCTTGACTACTTATGTCATTCTCGCTGGCACTAAAAAAAATGTAATTGTTGATGGGGGACAGAATGCGGTTGGACCATCAAATAATTGGTATACACATTACTTTTACAGAGTTTCCACATGGGCGAGGATATAGGACATTTAATCAAAGCCTACCAGATGACAACTTGTTTTTAACCAAGACAGAAGAATTTATGACTGACTTTTTCCTACATAACATACAGTGCATTCTGAAAGTATTCAGACCCCTTCCCCTTTTCCATATTTTGTTACGTTACAGCCTTATTCAAAAAATCCTCAATCTACACACACTACCCCAGAATGACAAAGTGAAACTTGACTTGGAAAAGCACACGTGTCTATATAAGGCCCACAGTTGACAGTGCATGTCAGAGCAAAAACCAAGCCATATGGTCAAAGGAATAGTCCATTAGAGCTCAGAGAGAGGATTGTGTCCTGGCACAGATCTTGGGAAGGGTACCAAAACATTTCTGCAGAATTGAAGTTCCCCAAGAACACAGTGGCCTCCATGATTTCATAAATGGAAGAAGTTTGAAACCACCAAGACTCTTCCTTGAGCTGGCCGCCCGGCCAAATTGAGCAATCGGGGTAGAAGGGCCTTGGTCAGGGAGTTGACCAAGAACCCGATGGTCACTCTGACAGAGCTCCAGAGTTCCTCTGTGGAGATGGGAGAACCTTTCAGATGCACAACCATCTCTGCAGCACTCCACCAATCAGGCCTTGTGGTAAATTGGCCAGACTGAAGCCACTCCTCAGTAAAAAGGCATATGACAGCCCGCTTGGAGTTTGCCAAAAGGCACCTAATGACTTTCAGACCTTGAGAAACAAGATTCTCTGGTCTGATGAAACCAAGACTGTGAAGCATGGTGGTGGCAGCATCATGCTGTGGGGGTGGTTTTCAGCGGCAGGGACTGTGAGACTAGTCAGGATGGAGGTAAAGATGAATGGAGCAAAGTATAGAGATCCTTGAAGAAAACCTGGTCCAGAGTGCTCAGGACCTCAGACTGGGGCGAAGGTTTGCCTTCCAACAGGACAACGACTCTAGCACACAGCCAAGACAACACAGGGGTGGTTTCGGGACAAATCTCTGAATGTCCTTGAGTGGCCCCGCCAGAGCCCGGACTTGAACCCGATCGAACATCTCTGGAGAGACCGGAACAAAGCTGTGCAGCGCGCTCCCCATCCTACCTGATAGAGCTTGAGAGGATCTGCAGAAAAGAATGGGAGAAACTCCCCAAATACAGGTGTGTCAAGCTTGTAGCATCATACCCAAGAAGACTCAAGGCTGTAATAATTTCCAAAGGTCCTTCAACAAAGTACTGAGTCAACAGTGAAGAGGCGACTCCAGGATGCTGGCCTTCTAGGCAGATTCCTCTGTCCAGTGTCTGTGTTATTTTGCCCATCTTAATCTTTTATTTTTATTGGCCAGTCTGAGATATGGCTTTTTCTTTGCAACTCTGCCTAGAAGGCCAGCATTCCGGAGTCGCCTCTTCACTGTTGACCTTGAGACTGGTGTTTTGTGGGTACTATGTAATGAAGCTGCCAGTTGAGGACTTGTGAGGCGTCTGTTTCTCAAACTAGACACTCTAATATACTTGTCCTCTTGCTCAGTTGTCCACCGGGGCATCCCACTCTCTATTCTGGTTAGAGCCTGTTTGCTCTGTTCTGTGAAGGGAGTAGTACACAGCGTTGCACGAGGTCTTCAGTTTCTTGACAATTTCTCACATGGAGTAGCCTTCATTTCTCAGAACAAAAAGAGACTGACGAGATTCAGAAGTTCTTTGTTTCTGGCCATTTCGAGCCTGTAATCGAACCCACAAATGCTGATGCTCCAGATACTCAACTAGTCTAAAGATGGCCAGTTTTATTGCTTCTTTAATTAGGACAACAGTTTTCAGCTGTGCTAACATAATTGCAAAAGGGTTTTCTAATGATCAATTAGCCTTTTAAAATGATACACTTGAATTGGTTAACACAACGTGCCATTGGAACACAGGAGTGATGGTTGCTGATAATGGACCTCTGTACACCTATGTAGATATTGTGTTTAAAAAATCTGCCGTTTCCAACTACAATATATGTATTTCTGATCAATTTTATGTTATTTTAATGGACACATTGTTTAGCTTTTCTTTCAAAAACAAGGACATTTCTAAGTGACCCCAAACTTTTTAACGGTAGTGTATAGATATTATATTTATAAAAAATATATTAACCAAAAAATATATGGGGGATTGGATATGATACAGTCAATTTTACACTAACATAAGCCACAATCTATCTGCAAAATGAAAGCTAATCTACCCCATAAAAATTATAATAATAACATTTAAAAAATGTAACCTTTATTTAACTAGGTTATTTCAGTCATCTCAGAGACCAACCGAAGACCTTTTGATTCTACTGGTCCTGGATCAGAATTCAAATTGATCTGGTCATAAAACCACACTAGCCTCT
Organism: Oncorhynchus nerka; assembly: GCF_034236695.1. Taxonomy (NCBI): domain Eukaryota; kingdom Metazoa; phylum Chordata; class Actinopteri; order Salmoniformes; family Salmonidae; genus Oncorhynchus; species Oncorhynchus nerka. Next base: position 26,705,760 of record NC_088404.1, on the reverse strand, counting down.
ACTGACTGTTTAGGAATGGTGTCACTGAGTGGGTTGATGAGAAACCGTAGATGGAATGGAGAGTGTGGGAGTAAGTGCATTTTAGGACAAATACAGATATACAAAGATTAGAGCTTTATTTCAATTTGTGCGATTCCTCACATCCTCTTTCCTCGCATCCTTCTCTTTCAGATATGAAGTTGGTGGTTACATGACAGTGCCAGGAGTTTTCGACTCAAGATTTAGGTAGAACTGTTTCCTTGAGTCTACCTACTTAGTTACAATTTTTTTTTGGTCAGGTCATGTGGTTAGGAATAACTCTGGGCCTTAGTTATGACTTGAACAGAGTCCCTCCTGTAGGCATTCCACTAAGACTAAAAGCGAAATATTAAATGTATAGTTTGGGATTTTGGCAATATCTACTTCCTCAGAGTCAAATGAACTTGTGGATAACAGTTTTCTGTCTCTGCTTCCAGTATGAAGGAATTTAGAGGATGTTGTGTGAGCCAATGCTGGAAATCTTTGGGATCACTAGCATACTAGTTGGTCCGGAAGACTTAAGCTGTGTTCGAATACCCATACTAACATACTGTATACTACATACTTAATGAGTATATACTACATACTGTATACTATTAGTTCAATTTAGTATACTGTAAAGGAACGGTATCCTCTCAGTTGAGCATGCTAGCGCTTCGCCTGTCTACCTGAAGTTGTTGCTATGAAACCTCTTGCTTGCTATTTAGCATAACAAATGACTATCTAGACATTTTACGATTTCGGATGTGTTCATAAATTCAATCTGGAGTGCCAGAGTGTGCTTAGAGTGCCCCCTGGGCGTTCATAAATCCAGAGCGTGTAGGTGAAAATTCATGACTATGGTTGATTTTCCAGCCGCTCCCTCTATGTCCTTTTGTCCCCCTCACACCCCAAATCATATTTGTCCTGGCTGGCTCAGAAAGGCTGCAGCAGTTGCAGATGTTGTTGACGGCTGTGAAGTAGGGAGGAAGTTCCAAATACTCCAGAATTCTCTTCTCTTTTTACATGTTTGATCTGAGAGGATAGCAGTGATTCCACTGAGGCTGATAGAAAGCAGATTGGAGTGGTGGATTTATTTGAGCTGTGCCTTGTAAAAGTGTGCTGTGTGTGTAGGTCTTTGTGTGTTTTTAGGTTTGGTTGAGCCAAGTGGGCTGCAATGAGACAGAGGTGGAATGACCTGTTGAGAGTGTGAATGAGGGCTCTGACAAAACATACATGCATGTAGATAAACACAAGCACCTCCACACAGATACTCAAAAACATACACACACACACAAAGCATTATATAATTATTGTTATCTAAAGAGATTCTGATGCAATTACACCACAGTCCAAAACTGTAACAGTTGAAGACCGAGGGGTAACATAACAAATATGCTTTTCTTTTGTTTTCGAACAACTATCTTATTGTCCTCTATCTTGCATTATTCAATCTGAACCATATTCACATGCACCCAAAAGTACCATTCAGATTGCAACAACAGAAAGGGCCTTGTTTGCACAGTTGGTTATTGTGTTTCAATCTGGCCTTCTCCAAATGTTCTCCAAATGTTCTCCAAATGTTTTTTTGCATTAAGCCACTGTTGTTTAGTTCTGTCTTCTTTGGCCCATTGCTGTATTTCTTCAGTATCTTGGCTCCATTACTGTTGAAATCATTAAAAAAAAGATTGGCATCAACAACAAAAAAGAAAGCTTTATCCACTTTTTTGTTATTTTCAGGTCATAGCAACTAGCAAACTCTGCTGAGTTGAATTTGAGATGCCTCTTTATTGTTCAGCGTATTTTCTTCTCCAGCTCGTCTTGGCACGGAAACAGCGTGGGCTTGTCTGATGCAGCCTTCTAATCCTCCCCACACACACACACACACCTCAGTGAGCCCTGCTGGTACAGTACTGGTGTGATCAGCCAGTTCTTATTATTTAGGGACCCAAATCCTGCAAGCCGGAGTTTAACAGTAACTAATGCACTTAAGAGCCAAACCACCACGGTCTATTCTGATTTGTGCTGCTTCTCTCTCGCCAAGTTTTATATTTCTTACTAGGCATTTCTTTGACAACTCATTGCAAGTTGATGTGATTTCGACTTGTGCGAACTTGGGCCTAAACACGAATTAGGCTATTGAAAGCATTGGAAAAATTGTGTGCCTGTGTATAAGTCAGAATATGGCACCGAATGGTGTGTGTCACTCGGACTGTGTGCCAGTGTTTGTCAAAGAGTGTGAGATGGTGTGTTGTTTGCTTCATATTGCTTACAGATCTCCGTCATGTGTTTGGGTTATATGTGGTCATTGTGTATCTTGTGAGTGTCAGATCCATAATTTCATACGACAGTTTGTGTTTTTGATCGGAACACATTCTCCTTCCAGACATATCAGTCTAAGCCCAGATATGGGAGATGATGGCTCTTTCTCTATTCGTCTTTCATTAATGACTTGTCCTCTCCTCACCTCTTTCTCAAACCTCATTGGAGGAGAAGCCCTCCCCTCTTACCTTTTCCTCCAATGAGTTCTGAGAAGTAGGTGAGGAGAGGTTTTGAGGAATCAGAAGTGGTTCCTGGGAGACTTCCTGTAGTGATGAACCCTCTGCTCTCTGTGTGCTCAGATCCTCAAAGCTGAGAATGCTAACAGCTCTCTCATGAAGGGTTAAAGTCCCAACCTTTTAGTTGAATCGGACAAGTGGTAGTCAACCCTTGAACCCCGTTGTCCTTAAATATACTAGTAGATTTAGCAGCACACAATCAAACACTACACTTAGCAAACTCAATCACACTTAGAATTTCTCTTAAACTGACAAGACCAGAATCATTTAATAGTTATTCACTCATCATTAAGCACACCCGCAGTCATAAATCATTTTAGTCCACATAGACAACATATAGTGCATTCGGGAATTTTTCAGACCCCCTGACTTTTTCCACATTTTGTTACGTTACAGCCTTATTCTAAAATTGATTTTTTTTTTAAACTCATCAATCTACACACAATACCCCATAACGACAAAGCGAAAACCGGCTATATAACCTGTCTATATAAGGTCCCACAGTTGACAGTGCATGTCAGAGCAAAAACCAAGCCATTAGGTCTAGGTAATTGTCCGTAGAGCTCAGAGGCAGGATTGTGTCGAGGCACAGATCTGAGGAAGGGTACCAAAACATTTCTGTAGCATTGAAGGTCCCCAAGAACACAGTGGCCTCAATCATTCTTAAATGGAAGAAGTTTGGAACCACCAATACTTTTCCTTGAGCTGGCAGCCCGGCCAAACTGAACAATTGGGGGAGAAGGGCCTTGGTCAGGGAGGTGACAGAGCACCAGAGTTCCTCTGTGAAGATGGGAAAACCTTCCAGAAGGACAACCATCTCTGCAGCACTCCACCAACCATGCCTTTGTGGTAGAGTGGTCAGACGGAAGCCCCTCAGAAAAAGGCACATGACAGCCCGGTTGGAGTTTGCCAAAAGGCACCTAAAGGACTCTCAGACCATGAAAAACAAGATTCTCTGGTCTGATGAAACCAAGATTGAATTGTTTGGCCTGAATGCCAAGCATCACGTCTGAAGGAAACAGTTTTACTTTAATTATTTGTCTCTCAGATTTAGAGGCCTGTTCAGACAGAAAGTGTGTATCCCTAATAAACAGATTAGCCTAGTGCGTCTTTCTACAGAGTTCATATGACTGATGGTCTATCCGCATTTATTTCACAGCTGTTTTGTCTTTTTGTACAGAGCTGGGCTGACTTGCCTGAAGAGTGGAAAAGGGTTGAACTTTTGATGGACCGCAGATAGATATGACAGAATGTGTAGATGAATATGACAGAACGTGTAGCTGCAGATGAATATGACAGAACGTGTAGATGCAGATGACAGAACGTGTAGATGCAGATGACAGAACGTGTAGATGCAGATGACAGAACGTGTAGATGCAGATGACATAACGTGTAGATGCAGATGACAGAACGTGTAGATGCAGATGAATATGACAGAATGTGTAGATGCAGATGCATATGACAGAACGTGTAGATGCAGATGCATATGGCAATGTCTCTGTGGTCAGTGTATTTATTTTCTCACAGAAGGGTCAGTTTCCCTGTGGTCAGTTTTTGTATAGTCTGTCTGTGATTACCGTTATTCAGACTACGATCTATTGCCCTTCAGTCAGTCAGTGTATGTTCACTCAGCAAGACCCCTCAGATCAAGGCTATTTATTGCCCTCTAAGTGGTCAGTATATACACGGACCCTTTGTCCAATCACATACACTCCCTGTCAGTGTGTGTTTATAGTCCCACAGACCATTACAATAATTACAATACCACAGAGCAGTGGTCCTGGAGCAGATTTGAGGAGTTAAGTGCCTTGCTCAAGTGCACAATGTCAGTAGGTAGCACATGGAATATTGAAGCCAGGAAGCCTCCAGCTGCCGGCTCATTCCCTGCCGAATTCCTCCGTCAGCCTTGGGATTTGAACCGGCAACTCTCTGTTTACTGGCCCCCCTTTTCAAGACTACCTTCACCCCCCCCAATCACCCTCTCTAGTTCCCTATGTTGCATCCGTTTTGTGGCTCTTATCCGGCTAGTGTAGCCAGGGAGTCTTCCTTCTCATCTAATAGTTCCCATCAGCCCGGCTGGGACTGGCGTGTCCTGGTGAGTCGGCATCAGACATTGTGGTGAAAAAGAAAAATCTGGCAAAATCTCCCGGAGCCTGACACAACCCACCAGGCTCCAGGGGGGTTAACACGACTCACGAAACACGTAACCGAGTCACCAACTTCAAAGCGAAGGTTGTGGTTTGGTGAGGGGGTGGAACAGGGCGGGTTGATACGGTAAGGGGGGCACAAACAGCATCTGTAATTGGGGTTTGAGGTTTGGGTTTTTTCTGCAGACAAGCAGATTCTGATTCATCCCCAAATTGGGAATGTCTGTTAAGCCTGCACCCAGCTGCTCTGCTCTACTCCACTCCACTGGCATGGGAGTAAGTCAGACTGGTTAAAGCTGGAGACAAATCACACATGGGAGTAAGTCAGACTGGTTAAAGCTGGAGACAAAGCACACATGCAAGAGGACATGTAGGTCATGCAAGGTAGAGAGAGAGACATGTTGTAGTGCTGTGTAAGGTAGTAATCGCAAGAGAGATGCATGGTTTTATTTAAACGCACACACACACAGTTCACTTAATATTTTCCTTCATCAGTCTTGCTGGGTCAGGTGTGACAGTATGATTGTATGTTAGCTTTGCATGTCTGTTCAAATATTCCACAACTTATTACAGTTGGCCTACTGTATGTTATTAAATTAGGCCTAGACATCATAGCTCTTACACTAGGGCCTTGGGGCTATAGGTTGTGTGTGTGTGTGTGTGTGTGTGTGTGTGTGTGTGTGTGTGTGTGTGTGTGTGTCAATGTAAATCTACAGGAATACTCCATACCATGTTGCAGCTGTACTATCCTGCTCTGTTATTAGTGAGTGTGTTAAATGCTGAGCTTTGGCACAGCTTGGCTGTAGTTCAACAGGGTTTAGGGGTCTCCCCTTCTCTAGATGTTTCGCTCATTCCCTCTCCTCCATCTCTATCTCAGGTGGCAATGAGAGTGACATGTTCAGTGATCTGTGTGTCCCGGTACGCTAGCCTGTGCTTGTTACACCCTGATAGCTGTGTCTAATGAAAGAATGTAAACACACATCAGATCGGGCATAAATACTTCTGTCTGCTGTTTATTGTTAATCGGCCTCTCTTCAGGGAAGTGTAGCCAGTCAGTGAGTTAGAGAGCAGATCCAGATCCTGGCAGTAAACTCTTGATTCAAAGCATTAGCTAGTTGGCAGAGGCAGCTAACGATGGCTGCATCTGAAATGGCATCATGTTCTCTACATAGTGCACTACGTTTGACCAGAGCCCTATGGCAGTACACTATAAAGGTAATAATAGGGTGCCATTGTGGGCACTGTAATGCTAAGCAGACGTCTAATAGGGTGCCATTGTGGGCACTGTAATGCTAAGCAGACGTCTTCAAAACCATAGTGGCTGCTCTCTCGCTCTCTCGAAGATGATGTGATATCATTGGCGAGAAAGCTAGGGGTTGTGTGTGTGTTAAGGTTTGAAGTCATGTTTGATGTACAAACAGACACATTGGCTGACCCTTGCACAAGCTCTCACCAGAGGCAATATTTTTCTTGCAGTGAAATTAATCATAGTTTTGTTATTAATTAGACAAATCATAGCCTTGCCATTGTGATAATAAATATTTGCTCCAATTGAGCATTTTTCCAATTCCATCTTATATTAATCATTTTCCCTCCCTCCCTCCTCCTTCCCACTCTCCTTCCCTCCCTCCCACTCTCTTTCCCCTGGTCAGGTGTTGCGTGGGGCCCAGCTGATAGCGGTGGCGTCAGCTGACGGGGGGGCCACAGCAGTGGAGGGCTCCCCCCTACAGGCCAGTGACATACAGGTGCAGTATGTCCAACTGGCCCAAGTCAACGACCACACCACTACTGTACAGGTGAGGAGCACAACCTGTCGTTGAGTCTGGCAGGCCTGACGGCAGCATTCCTGACTGTTTCTGTTTTGCATCTCAGCTACGGTTCCGACTTAATGTTCGCTCAAACTCCTGAGACACACCTGTGACATTTACATTTCCACACATCCAGTAGAGTAGACTTCAAACATACATGGTGTATATAATTGTCTATTTTCTATGCTATTCTGTACGTACCTGTGAGACGTATCTCCCCAGCCCAGGCCATATCTGTGAGCTCACCCAGAGGCTACATTTGTATTTATTAAGGATCCCCATTAGCTGCTCCCAAGGCAGCAGCTACTCTTCCTGGGGTCCAGCAATATTAATGCAGCTATATACAATTATTTTTTAAAGAACACATTAAGTTTACACGTTACAGGGCTGTACGGAGATTAGTCAGCCAGCCCAGTTGACTGAGCATTCCAAGGGAGTGAACACAGCTCCCTTGCGGTGAGGTGAAACAGGTCCTCAACACTAATCTACACCAATCGCACTACACAATGCATTTTGTTTTTTTAAACAAAGCATAATAAATATCCTCTCACACCCTCTCTCTATCCATCCATCCCCCAGGAGATCATTAATCATTCCCCGATGGTGCCATTAAAGAGTATCAAAGGCAGGGCGGCGGGCGGTTTACACTGGTGTTCTCAGACATCAGGAGAGAGCAAGGGGCTGATGGAGCCATCACAGGTTCTGGGTCTGAAGTGGAGGGGGGTGGATTAGTGTAGGATATTGTGGAGGTGAGGGGGAAATGGGTGGAAGGTGTAAGCGTTTACAGATGTAAGGGGAGGTTAGAGTGGGTGGTTGATAGTTATGGGTTTTATGTGTAGGGGGTGTTTCAGATGAGATGTGACAATTTTGTCAAGTGTTGGGGATGTTTGGGGGTGGTTGAGTTGAGGGAGACCGAAGTATAGAGGGTTGGGTTCTAAATATACCTGAGGACAGTTAAGGGCTCACACCAGGACATTCTGGGCTCTATTTAAACAAACCTAATGCATTAGCGTTATAGGTTCGGGGATGTGTCAAGTATTCTTTTCTATTTTCTGAACCAGAATCATGGTCGCACTAGCTGGCGCAAAAGGGTTGGGTTTTGATGAATAAACAAGTTTCTGGCCAATCAGAACATGTTCCATGGCTAAATACAGTGTATACATACAAAATTATGTGGAGACCCATAGATGCCACGTTTCCAACAAGTCAGTTCGTCAAATGTCTGCCCTGCTAGAGCTGCCCCAATGAACTGTGTTATTGTGAAGTGGGAACGTCTAGGCGCAACAACGGCTCAGCCGTGAAGTGGTAGACCACACAAGCTCCCAGAACGGACGGGAGCACTGGGTGCTGAAGTGCGTAGAGAGTGTAAAAATCATCTGACCTCGGTTGCAACATTCACTACTGAGTTCCAAACTGCCACTGGAAGCAACGTCAGCACAAGAACTGTTTGTCAGGAGCTTCATGAAATGGGTTTCCATTGCCGAGCAGCTGAACACAAGCCTAAGATCACCATGCGCAATGCCAAGTGCTGGAGGGGTGTAAAGCTAGATGCCATTGGATTTTGGTCAGGCTAGGCACCTTAGTTCCAGTGAAGGGAAATCTCAATGCCCGATGCCATTGGACTCTGGAGCAGTGGAAACGAGTTCTCTGGCAGTCCGAGTGGACTGCAGTCACCATCTGGCAGTCCAATGGACGCATTTGGGTTAGAAGGATGCCAGGAGAACGCTACCTGTCCGAATGCATAGTGCCAACTATAAAGTTTGGTGGAGGAGGAATAATGGTCTGGGGCTGTTTTTCATGCTTTGGGCTGGGCCACTTAGTTCCAGTGAAGGACAGCATACAATGATATTCTAGACGATTCTGTGCTTCCAACTTTGTGGCAATAGTTTGGGGAAGGCCCTTTCCTGTTTCAGCATGACAAGGACCCCGTGCACAAAGTGAGGTCCATACCGAAATGGTTTGTCGAGTTCATTGTGGAAGAACTTGACTGGCCTGCACAGATCCCTGATGTCAGCCCCATTGAACACCTTTGGGATGAATTGGAACGCCGACTGTGAGCCAGGCCTAATCACTCAACATCAGTGCCAACCTCACTAATGCTCTTGTGGCTGAATGGAAGCAAGTCCCTGCAGCAATGTTCCAACATCTAGTGGAAAGCCTTCCAGAAGAGTGGAGGCTGTTATAGCAGTAAAGGGGGGACCAACTCCATATTAATGCCCATGATTTTGGAATGAGATGTTTGACGAGCAGGTCTCTAATATACTTTTGGTCATGTAGCGTATGTGGTTGCTTCAAGTTGTCTTTACATTATTTTATGTATTGCGTTGTCATCAACTCCAATTCAAATGTTAGTCTGTTACAGCCTAGTTGGTTAAAAAGCCTGCCCCATATTTGTTAAACATGTTTTGTTCTAATTGTATTGCTTCAATATAGAAATACATTGTTAAATATAGGCTATAGCATTCACACTCATAGGGGCTAGGCCTACTGTAAATTGCAGTCTGGAACTGGACATGCCACTTATAGTCAATAAGCAAGATTAAATTCACTAGGCTATTGATAAAGCCCAAAAAATTGAATATAAACATAACGACAACTTATTTTAAATAAGCTGGGCATATATTAGAGACATGGCATCTTAGACTACAGAGGGTTGTACTTAAATCCAAACTTTTCACAGGAGCCGGGTAAAGCACCAAAATATAGAGAAAGGGGGCATGTCTACTCATCGCTATACGCAAATGTAATGTTTAGAAATATCAAGGAACCATCTTACATGTCGTATTTTCACTTCTCCAGACGAAAGTGCATTGCATTCGAGTCATGTACCATAAACCCATGGACGGTTAATCTTTCTAATTCATTTGATTAAAAAACAAAAAAAACAAATCTATTTTTTAAACCAACAATAATATTTCTAAATAGGATTTGGTCCGAAGCATGATATCATAAATCGCTTCTCGTTCCATGGCACTGTGTGCACACGTAGGCCTAAATGTCTATACATAACATTCGCATGTCTACAAAATATTAGGCTTCTGTCAATTGTATCGTTGTCTATGTTCGAGACCGATTCAGAAAATAATTTGATGTTGATATGGCATTATAGGAGGACTGAATAGTGTGGAGGGGCACTCCTTGAAAATTGGGATGGATAGCCTACTTGAACAAGCGAAATGCAGGTATGTGAATTATGAATAATGAAAAAGCATGGAGAGCAAAATATTTCAACGCACACTCAGTTGACCATTTAAAAACCCTTTATTCATAGGCTACTTTTGGCTAATGGCCAGTATAAAAAGACGCAACTATGCAATGCTAAACCAGCCTTGATTAAGGGGAGGGTAGGCTATGCTTGGTTTTCAATCAAATTGAACTAAAAATGGGGAGAAGCCAATCGTGTTTTTATGTTTCTAAATACGAGATTCACCGACACATCTCTCCTTCAATGGGCACTGCGAATCATGGCTGGGTAGGCGGCGCTTCCGTTGTCAAAATCCATGCCATTATCAACTGCGTTACCGTCAAGCCCTGCTTTTATGGGTCTTTTGCACTTGTTTTTAAGGACACGCCTCAAATATTGCCACCCCTCCCACCTGTTAGACAGGTAAATTGCCGAACCTGATGTCAGGGCTGGAAAAGGCCAGCCCGCCACTTTTTACTCGATCAAACTAACGTGCTTTTGACACTTGCGCCTCCTTAGCACCAGCCGAGAATAGAGTCGTCAGTCTCTCACTTCCCCTTTAAATGACACAAACATATATTGTGCAGTCTCCCAGTAAGACTGGCTATGCGGCGCACTGCCATATTTCTCCTTATAATTACTGACATGTTGAAATCAAAATACCAGCGTAATACCTAGCAATTTCATCAAACTGCTTACAGGTACTCAACGCACAGCTATTCTCCCTATTGTAATGCTTTCACTCAAAGCTAATGCCCTTATCCTTTCAGTCCTACAGCTGGTGTTTAGTAAACAGTCATTTAACAATGTGAAATGTACAGACGCAGCTTCAGAAAGAGGAAAGTAATAATTACTAGATTAGCTTTGAATCCCTTGATGGTTGAGCTCAGAGACTGGGAGCCATGTGTTGAAAGCAGGAAGGGTGCACATGCACCCACAGCAGACCCACTTTTAAGTGGCCTGCTTGGCACGTCCAGAAACCAAGGAGGCTCAGTTTTTTCCCTCTGTTTTTCCAAACCATGTCAACTGTCACATCCTCCATAATGCTAACTTTTCACTGAAGTCACATGTTTTTTTTATAGGTATCGCTGATTCGTCTCATGCTTATCAAAGGCATTGTTTTCATGCTGTGCAACATTATTTAAAAAATGGACCCTAAAAAGAGCTTTGGCTCTTTAAAATGTATTTGTTGTTTGGCTGTTTTTAGAAATGCCAATCCTACCCAGAGTTGGAGTAATTTGAGTCTTGTTCATTTAGAGTGAGTGATTGTATACTTTCTGCTGGCTAAATGCAGGCATATGCAGAGAGTATCCTGCCCCACCACCTATCACTCTTCTGGGCAACTATACTAAACAAAAATATAAACGCAACATGTAAAGTGTTGGTCCCATGTTTCATACAATTTCTATCAAATGTTGTGCACAAATTTGTTTACATCCCTGTTAGTGAGCATTTCTCCTTTACCAAGATAATCCATTCACCTGACAGGTGGCATATCAAGAAGCTGATTAAACAGCATGCTCATTACACAAGTGCACTTTGTGCTGGGGACAATAAATTGGCCACTCTAAAATGTGCAGTTTTGTCACACAACACAGTGCCACAGATGTCTCAAGTTTTGAGGGAGTGTGCACTTGGCATGCTGACTGTAGGAATGTCCACCAGAGCTGTTGCCAGAAAATTGAATGTTAGTTTCTCTACCATAACCCGCCTCTAACATCGTTTTTAGAGAATTTGGTAGTGCGTCCAACCGGCCTCTCAACCGCAGACGACGTGTTGCCAGCCCAGGACCTCCACATCTGGCTTCTTCACCTGCGGGATCGTCTGAGACCAGCTACCTGGACAGCTGATGAAACTGTGGATTTGCACAACCAAAGAATTTCTGTCAGAAACCGTCTCAGGGAAGCTCATCTGTGTGCTAGTCGTCCTTACCAGGTTCTTGACCTGACTGCTGTTCGACGTTGTAACTGACTTCAGTGGGCAAATGCTCACCTTCGATGGCCACTGACACGCTGGAGAAGTGTGCTCTTCACGGATGAATCCTCGTTTCAACCGTACTGGGCAGATGGCAGACAGTGTGTATGTCTTTGTATGGGCGAGAGGTTTGCTGATGTCAATGTTGTGAACAGAGTACCCCATGGTGGCGATGGGAATATGGTCATTTGAATGCACATGATACCGTGACGAGATCCTGAGGCCCATTATCGTGCCATTCATCTGCCGCCATCGCCTCATGTTTCAGTGTGATAATGCACGGCCCCATGTCGCAAGGATCTGTACACAATTCTTGGAGGCTGAAAATGTCCCAGTTCTTCCACGTTTGGGATGCTCTGGACCGACGTGTACGACAACGTGTTCCATTTCCCACCAATATCCAGGAACAGCCATTGAAGAGTGGGACAACATTCCACAGGTCACAATCAAATCCTGATCAACTCTATGCAAAGGAGATGTGTTGCGCTGCATGAGGAAAATGGTGGTTATACCAGATACTGACTGGTTTTCTGATCTGCACCCACCCCCACCGTTTTTTTTAAGGTATCTGTAATCAACAGATGCATATCCGTATGGAGTCATGTGAAATCCATAGAATAGGGCCTAATGAGTTTATTTCAATGGACTGATTTCCTTATATGGACTGTAATTCAGTAAAATCTTGAAATTGTTGCATGTTGCGTTTATATTTTTGCTCAGTGTAGCTGTATGAGGTATGGCATCCTCGGTCACCACTTGTGTCTCTGTCAGCGCTCTAATTTGTCCCACCCGTACCCCCGTTCCTCTCTTGAAGCAATGGATATCCTAAATGGATTCATTTCTCCCTCCCTGACCAGGCTGGGGTTTGCTTGTGATATCATCAAATATATATATACAGTTGAAGTTGGAAGTTTACATACACCTTAGCCAAATACATTTAAACTCAGTTTTTCACAATTCTTGACATTTAATCCTAATAAAAATGTCTTTGGTCATTTAGGATCACCACTTTATTTTAAGAATGTGAAATGTCAGAATAATAGTAGAGGATGATTTATTTCACCTTTTATTTCCATCATCACATTCCCAGAGGGTCAGAAGTTTACATACACTCAATTAGTATCTGATAGCATTGCCTTTAAATTGCTTAACTTGGGTCAAACGTTTCGAGTAGCCTTCCACAAGCTTCCCACAATAAGTTGGGTTACGTTTGGCCCATTCCTCCTGACAGAGCTGGTGTAACTGAGTCAGGTTTGTAGGCCTCCTTGCTCGCACACGCTTATTCAGTTCCGCCCACAAATGTTCTATAGGCTTGAGGTCAGGGCTTTGAGATGGCTACTCCAATACCTTGACTTTGTTGTCCTTAAGCCATTTTGCCACCACTTTGGAAGTATGCTTGGGGTCATTGTCCATTTGGAAGACCCATTTGCGACCAAGCTTTAACTTCCTGACTGATGTCTTGAGATGTTGCTTCAATATATCTACATAATTTTCTGTCCTCATGATGCCATCTATTTTGTGAAGTGCACCAGTCCCTCCTGCAGCAAAGCACCCCCACAACATGATGATGCCACTCCCGTGCTTCACGGTTGGGATGGTGTTCTTCGGCTTGCAAGCCTCCCCCTTTTTCCTGCAAACATAACGATGGTCATTATGGCCAAACGGTTCTATTTTTGTTTCATCAGACCAGAGGACATTTCCCAAAAAGTACAATCTTTGTCCCCATGTGCAGTTGCAAACCATAGTCTGGCATTTTTATGGCGGTTTTGGAGCAGTGGCTTCTTCCTTGCTGAGCGGTCTTTCAGGTTATGTCGATATAGGACTCGTTTTTACTGTGGATATAGATATTTTTGTACCTCTTTCCTCCAGCATCTTCACAAGGTCCTTCGCTGTTGTTCTGGGGTTGATTTGCACTTTTCGCACCAAAGTACATTAATCTCTAGGAGCCAGAACGTGTCTCCGTCCTGAGCGGTATGATGTCTCTGTGGTCCCATGGTGTTTATACTTGCATACTATTGTTTGTACAGATGAATGTGGTACCTTCAGGCATTTGTATATTGCTCCCAAGGATGAACCCGACTTATGGAGGTCTAAAAAAAACAATTCTGAGGTCTGAACAATTCTGTGGAGAGGTGTACAATGTTTTTTCTGAGGTCTTGGCTGATTTCTTTTGATTTTCCCATGATGTCAAGCAAAGAGGCACTGAGTTTGACAGTAGGCCTTGAAATACATCCACAGGTACACCCCCAATTGACTCAAATGGTATCAATTAGCCTATCAGAAGCTTCTAAAGCCATTACATCATTTTCTGGAATTTTTCAAGCTGTTTAAAGGCACAGTCAACTTAGTGTATGTGAACTTCTGACCCACTGGAATTGTGATACAGTGAATTATAAGTGAAATAATCTGTCTGTAAACAATTTTTGGAAAAATTACTTTTGTCATGCACAAAGTAGGTGTCCTATCCAACTTGCCAAAACTATATTTTGTTAATTTTCAAGAAATTTGTGGAGTGGTTGAAAAACTATTTTTAATGACTCCAACCTAAGTGTAGGTAAACTGTAGGTAAACTTCCGTCTTAGCTTTAATTTCTCAGAACAAGAATAAACTGATGAGTTTCAGAAGAAAGGTTTTTGTTTCTGGCCATTTTGAGCCTGTACACGAACCCACAAATGCTGATGCTTCAGATACTCAATTAGTCTAAAGATGGCCAGTTTTATTGCTTATTTAATTAGAACAACAGTTTTCAGCTGTGCTAACATAATTGCAAAAGGGTTTTCTAATGATCAATTAGCCTTTTAAAATGATCAACTTGGATTAGCTAACACAACGTGCCATTGAAACATAGGAGTGATGGTTACTGATAATGGGCCTCTGTTCTCCTGTGTAGATATTCCATTTAAAAAATCATCCTTTTCTAGCTAAAATAGTCATTTAAAACATTAACAATGTCTATACTGTATTTCTGATCAATTTGATGTTATTTTATTGGACAAAAAATATGCTTTTCTTTCAAAAACAAGGACATTTCTAAATGACCACAAACTTTTGAACAGTAGTGTGTATATATTTAAGCAATAAGGCGGTGTGGTATATGGACAATATATGATGGCTAAGGACTGTTCTTAAACATGACGCAATGCGGAGTGCCTGGATACAGCCCTTAGCTGTGGTTTATTGGCCATATGCCACAAACCCCCGAGGTGCCTTTTTGCTATTATAAACTGGTTACCAGCGTATGTAGAGCAGTAAAAGTACATTTTTTGTCATCCCCGTGTTATACGGTCTGATATACCACAGCTGTCAGCCAATCACAATTCAGGGCTCGAATCACCCAGTTTATAAATATATATACACCATAAGTATACATGATTGCCACCC
The DNA here is from genome assembly GCF_034236695.1 of Oncorhynchus nerka. NCBI lineage: Eukaryota > Metazoa > Chordata > Actinopteri > Salmoniformes > Salmonidae > Oncorhynchus > Oncorhynchus nerka. Next base: position 26,690,711 of record NC_088404.1, on the reverse strand, counting down.
CAGCTGCACTCTGGTTCCATTTCACCTCTCACCTCTGTTGTTTGTGCACACTTTGTGAATGGACTCTTAAAGAGCTTCACTATTTATTCTAATGGTTGATTGTACACTGACAGCTTGATAGAAATCAACAAAGTTGACTGGGCCCTGATCAATCTCCAATTTACTGCTCCGAAGAGATGAAATGAAGCATCTTGTGTTCAACAAGGGCATATGGACCAGGAAGGGGAGAGAATACAACTGTTGAACAGCCTGAAAAATATAGGATACTGTACATGCTGTTCTTTTAGGCTACTCAAAGTGAGACAACTCTAATCCATTGTCTTTTAACAAAGTCCCACTCCTTATTTCTAAATTCAACAAAACTGTGGCCACCAAAATGCTACTTGGTTTTGCTATAAATCTGAGGGTTTGGGATTGGAGAAATGTAGACTAACAACTCTCAAATTCATAGATGGAGATGAATAGTAAAAAAAAAAAAGAACAGACTGCAAATATCACAGAGTGATGCTGTAGCTTGATGTTTCTGTTGCAGGGCCAATTTCATGGCTGTTACTAATATCGATGTCAAGAGAGTTTGTGGACCCGTACTTCACACAACCAACATTGGGCAAATCAAATACACAGTAGGCTTGTGAGGAGATGTACACTATAAGTCAGGTAAAGCGCAAGGTCGCCCCTGAAATAGCCAGTACTTACCGATGGTTTGCCACCTTTCCAGTTCAAAGGTCAGGGAAAGGTCACAACCGCTTTTTCCCCTCTCCCCAAAAAGTGTTGAACACGAGCGATTCGCTCTAATCTGTTTTCCCGAACATATGGGAGCATTTATAACTAAGAGCTCTTGATGAATTGCTTTAGCTTTTCCTTTATTTATCTAAAAAAAAAAAATCCCCACTCTCTTTATTCAATAGTTTCCATTACACAAGCTATATCAAATAAAGTTTAAAAAAAACGAACTCAAATAAGATAATAGTTCAGAATAGGAAGGCCTGTTTGCCCTGGTTTGGCGGCGCCTCTTGACAGATCGGTGTTTAACATTTCTGACATTAGCCTTGTGATGGTTCAGACACGGGTCAAGTCTATGGCTGGCCCTACTACAACCCAACAGGGTCTGGTCCCGGGCGGGATCCTCATACAGTGCCAGAGGCATCTGTTATATACCAGATGAAAAACAATTGGCCATCATATGGAGAGAGGAATAGGAAAGGTTTTAGTTGGACACCTGGGTCATATTCATTATGCACCACATGGTAGAAAGCTGACTGAAACAAGGTACTACCTGTACTTGCTCAATTACAACCGCTTGTTTTCGTTTTCAGTTGAAAAAACTGCTATGGTGGGATATGTTACAACTTATTAGGTGTGTTTGGTTGGATTCTGTAGCTAGATGTTTCTGTTGCAGGGCCAATTTCATGGCTGTTACTAATATCGATGTCAAGAGAGTTTGTTTTAATCTAGTGAAACCACTTCAGTGTGGATAGAATAATGTTGTCCAGATCAGACACCAGATGGTATCCACGCACCTTTGTCTTGTGTTGGCTAGTCTGGTGCACCTGTGCGCACTAGCCTGTGTGAGCACACGCTGTGCTGTTTTGAGTGGAGGATTAAAAGATGCAGGTGTGCTGTTGGGGAGAACTTTGGCATCTCGGCTTGGAAGGAATGACTCACCAGACCAGACTCACCAGGTCCTCTCTTTCTCTCCTAGCACAGTGACTCATCCTTGACTATTCTCATCTTTTACTGGGGGTTACCCATTCCACATCTCCATGCCTCTCTGAACTGAGGTTGGCCCAGGAGATAACATGTCTGCTTTTTATTTATAACTTGTCTCTCTTCTCTCTTTCTCCCTCAATTTTTCTTCTCTCTCCATCTTCCCTCTCACCCCTCTCCGCTTCCTCCGCTCTCCTCCACTGACTCTCTTCTCTGACTTCCTACCTTTCTCACTGTCTCTCTTTCATCCTCTCTCTCCCCTCTCTCCCTCCTGTCTCTTTCCCCAACATCCACTCCTGCATTTCTCCTACTCCTATTCCTCCCTGGTTTCTTCCCCAATCATCCCCTCAATCCCCCTTTCCCCTCCCAGGCGGCGGAGCTGGCCCCAGCAATGCAGGGTGAGATGGAGGTGAAGGAGGGATCCCTCCATCTGCCAGCGGGGGAGAACGGGGAGGTGGTGCAGATCGTCACCTCTGTGGGGACATAAGGGCCCCCGAGGGCCTCGAGACAGAGAGAGAGAGATGGCCAGCACCCTACGACAGAGTTACAGAGGTGTAGGTGAAAGGGATGGAGAAGTGGGGGTGGTCCATAGACAATATACAATTAAATTTAATTTTGTAAATTGTAAATTAAATAAATAAGAAAGTTAGAAAATGTCAAAAGAACAACAGCAAAGATCAAGAGAAGTGGTTTTGTTATTTTATATTGACTTTGTCCAGCAACCACTCGTTCATTGTCAACCAACAGTATGAAAATGTTCATAGAGCACACAGTCTTTCATAGCTTCTATCAAGAACTAGTTAACTCACATTGTCGTCATCAGAAGAGGACCCGGAGACCTGGCCTGGGCACAGTGCAGGGGATTAAACCCTACCCATAAAGGATGCTGCTCAGGCAGACCATCACTACCTACACCTGAGCATCAGCATAAAATGTTTACATCAACTCTGGGAAAGCATGGAGCTATTAGAAGTTAAGCCACTCGGCTCAATATCCCTCTCTTGAGGGGTCACAGTAGGCTAGGCTAACCCCCTGGACTCGTACTTCACACAACCAATACTGTGCTGTTCTCCTCTCTAGCATCCTGCAATCGTGTCATGCTGGACTGCTGTGGAAAGTAATACAAGCCTAACGGTACTTACTAATGGTTGTGTTTTCTTTGGCTTTTTTTCTTTCTCTCTGTTTGTGCATCATTTCTGGGATGGACCCTTACTTTCTTCGCCATTTTTTCCTAGCTTTTTTTCATATTGGTTAACCCACATAGCTTTTGTTTGTTTGTTCCATGTACATAATTGTACCACATCTAAATGTTTGCGGAGCTTTGGTTGGAGGTAGACAACCACAAAATAGCAAAGATGATGTTCATGATAATACATGACAATGAGTTACATGTAGAGTAGCCAGAATTTCACTTTTTTTGTTTTTCCTGCTGTATTTCTGTGAAGGATACATTCGTGTGAATAAAATGTTTTGTGGTTGCCACAAATGTGTGTTTTGCTCTTGCATTTCAATGGTATTTTCATCTCTCCATAGACAGTGTTCGACAAACTCCAAAACAAGCTCCAAAATGTTTGAGATGTTGACTTTGACATGTATTTTTGAATCCCCTAGTACATAAATATCCTTCTGTGGAGATGTTGAGAGAGTAAGGGGTCACATGTTATTACATTAGCTTCACATGAAAATGTGTTTTCAGGCCTCCCGGGTGGCGCAGTGGTTAAGGGCGCTGTACTGTAGCGCCAGCTGTGCCACCAGAGACTCTGGGTTCGCGCCCGGTCGTAACCGGTCGTAACCGGGCCGCGACTGGGAGGTCCGTGGGGCGACGTACAATTGGCCTAGCGTCGTCTGGGTTAGGGAGGGGTTGGCCGGTAGGGATATCCTTGTCTCATCGCGCACCAGCGACTCCTGTGGCGGGCCGTGCGCAGTGCACGCTAGCTGTGCCAGGTGCATGGTGTTTCCTACGTTACATTGGTGCGGCTGGCTTCCGGGTTGGATGTGCTCTGTGTTAAGAAGCAGTGCGGCTTGTGTATCGGAGGACGCATGACTTTCAACCTTCGTCTCTCTCGGGCCCGTACGGGAGTTGTAGCGATGAGACAAGATAGTAGCTACTAAACAATTGGATACCACGAAATTGGGGAGAAAATGGGGTAAAAAATTTAAATGTTTAAAAAAAAACATGACAGGTGACACTTCACATGTGATCAAATGAAATTCATGTGGGGTTTTTTCGTAAGTTCTGTAACGCACTTGGGTGTTTGGGTCTATGGTATGCTATTGCTGTGCTATTTTAGAGCTAGTCTCTTATGCCATTTCAATTTGCGATTGAGTTCAATAATGTTGTGCAATACTGTTTTAAGAGTGTTCAATTTGCTCAAAAGGCCTATCCTCTCTAAGAGGGAAGACAAACCATCACAAATGACGGCTGTGTGCAAGCGGGTAGCCGTCCTTTCGCCTCTGATCACAGAACATCAGCCATTATTTTCTATGAATTTACCTAACAATTCTACATTTTGAATGGCCAGTGTTTGTCGACACTCAGCAGGTGATCTACTGCACATGGCCGATGCTCGTGTTGGTCTGTCTTCTATCTAATGCAATGCAGGTAAACAAACCGTATAAATGTATTGTAACGCTACAAAGAACCATGATACACTGATAAAGATTGATAGCGTTAGACATGCTCAGGGTGGAATATACCTGGGGCGGCAGGTAGCTTAGTGGTAGAGCGTCTGGCCAGGTAGCGGAAGGTCGCTGGTTCGAATTCCCGAGCCGATTAGGTGAAAAATCTGTCATGCCCTTAATTGCTCCTGTATGTTGCTCTGAATAAGAGTGCTCTAAATTACTAAAATGTACATTTTCAGTGGAGTAACTTTACTGGATAGCTTATGTTATCTGATGTAAGTTTCCACACTTTGTCAGCTCAAATAGATTAATTCTACTGATAATGTATTCACTTTCTCTGAGTGTGCATGCATACAACATTTATGTGTAAAGAACAATTCTGTTCCAGTGATGAATATCTAAGACGAGAGAAATGGAGTTCTTTGGAAAACATTTTTGTGCTTCAGGGAGATTTCCCACGCACAGTGTGATGTAATGGTGTATTTTGGAGCGACAGCAAGAACCAGTCGTACTTGGACAGCAGAACTTGATAACATCTCTCTGCTGTTTCCTTTTATTTTCTCTGTGTCTGTCTGCTTCCACTCTGCCTCTTCTCTGTTTTCAATCCCACTTGGGATCTCTTTTTGTCTCTCACTCTTTTTCTTCTTTCTAACTCTCTGACTCTGACATTATTTGACACTGTGGAGCAGTAAGTCTTGGCATGGACAGCCCCAGCCTCCCCCTGGTCTGCTCTTCCCGTCTTCCTCCATCCCTCTGAATCCAAGGGGGACTTGGCCGTCCTCTTTCTTGAAGCTGAGGAAACAGCCTTGGATGTAACGGCTTGGACCCTTCACTTTTTATAACCCTGGGCCCTGGCCAGGGGACTGGAGTGGTTGCCACGGCAACGACATGGGCCTTCTGGGCGCCGCCACAGTAATCTGCTGAAAAACAGCGATGAATGATGGAGGGATGGGGTGGCTGAGTTTAAAGGGGGGAGAGATGGGCAGAGACCAGAGAGGGTGAAATGACTCCCTTCTCTCAATACCTACCTACATGTTCCCATGTTCTTTTGATGGCAGGTCCATCCACCCTGATCGTAGATTGGTATGTGCTTAGCCAACTCCTCGTTGTATGTATGGCATGACAATGGCCGTCAGGGCAGTTGGCTAAAGCACATTCTGGGACCAGGCTACCAGGGAACTATCCACCTCCATGCCTTGGAAATCTCCCCCCTAGTGAAGGTTTACAATAAGGATAAGGGTTATCCTGAGATACGTAAAATGCAGAGAACATAGTTTGGACTGAAATGAAAATAAAAATAAAAGCCCAACATAAAGGGTTTCCAGGGAAATAAATCAGCACTTGTTATAATCTTGTAAAAACAAAGCCCCCCCCGAGCCAGGATGTCTCTGACGCTGGCTCACACTCAGCTGAAACACCAGGGCAGAGGAGTCACTGTTTATGGCTAACACATTTCCTCATCACCCCTTTTATATCTCCCAGGCTCTGAAATACTGTATACCTGTAGAATGAATGTCTTGTGTAAGTGGATTTGTGGATGGCTAAGGGTTGAGAGATATTGTTTGTATGTTGACTAGGGAATGAGTAAATGTGAGTGTTTTCATGGTGTTTGTGTTTACGCTGGTTTGATTAGAGAATTGGTTGATTGAGTGCCTGGAGATGTCATATGTTGTGTGGAGTTGTCCAGGGACATGACCAGTATGTTGATCATCCAGAAATGGAGATCATTGAGAGTCTGAGGAACTCCAGCTCCCATTATTTATCCAACTGACTGCAGGCTGAGTGAAGAGTGAAGTGAAGAGAGTGAAGACCAACAACAGGACTGCACTGCGGCAATAAGACGTACCAGCTGCAGGTTAACTATCAAGAAACCTGGCGTTCTAATGGGAATAGTCAAGTGTGTTAAATTCTCTTTCCTATAAATTCTCTTTCCCTTGAAGTAATTGCCAATATAACATGATGGGTGAAAACTGTGATTAAAGTTAAACCATTGCTTACACCTATTCAATTGTGTTGCATCAAGGAAGTGAAGGAGGAAATATGCATATTGAGTGTTTGATTAAGCCAGGCCAAACCCACTGGGCACACCACGTATTTTCAACGTGGATAACTTGGTAATATTTGGTTGAGACGGTGATCAGAGATTACAACCTATATTCACCCACGCAAAAAGACAGTCAAAAGTTTGTTGAATTTCCAATGTGTTATCACTATGCTTACAACCATTTATTAAAAGCACAACCAAATGGAAAAACATTGTCAGATGTTTGGTTTAGTTTTCACCCAAATGTCTATCACTGCGCTTTCAACCATTTAAAAGCACAGCAAAGTTTAAATGGGAATACAATGCCCTATATTTTGTTTATTTACACAACAGATTGTGGTATCACTGCTTAATCTAATAGCAGAACCGGATGAGCTGGATTGCAGTTGAGATTACATTAAAAAATACATGGTGCAGGTGATTAATGCCATTCAAGATTATTTCTTTTTTATCACACCTGCCCAGACCCACTAGTCTCCACCCCTAACTCCAGCGCCATTATCACTTTTTGCCACATGGCCTCAGCCTGCACAATTTTGTTTCTCTCCGTTGCCCACGCTCTTGACTTTTTTTGATAATAAACCATTTGACCTTTCAATTCTGTGAATGACGGAGGATTGGCTGATTTCCAGTTTGAGTATATTTTTTTAAAGATAATTGATGAGAAGTGTATTGTCTAACCCATCAGGTATCTCTCATTTCGTCGTTCGAGATTCCGCACAGATTATTACCACAATTGTGAAGATCTATAGAGGACCTATGCAGGCTATCTTGAACATAAATGCTTATATGGTAACATTACAAGACATGTATAGTTACAATAACCAACAAATGTGGCCATGGATGTGTTACTCATTTAATGTTAAATGTTACATTAGTTTGCAAGATAGCCTTCACTTTAGGCTATTTACTGTATTATAAAAGTAATTTTGAATTGTGTTTGGTTGACAATGCAACCAACTATAAACATATAAAAGAGATGTATCTACATTTACATTACATTTAAGTCATTTAGCAGACGCTCTTATCCAGAGCGACTTACAAATTGGTGCATTCACCTTATGACATCCAGTGGAACAGTAGTGCATCTAAATCTTTTAAGGGGGGGTGAGAGGGATTACTTTATCCTATCCTAGGTATTCCTTAAAGAGGTGGGGTTTCAGGTGTCTCCGGAAGGTGGTGATTGACTCCGCTGTCCTGGCGTCGTGAGGGAGTTTGTTCCACCATTGGGGGGCCAGAGCAGCGAACAGTTTTGACTGGGCTGAGCGGGAACTGTACTTCCTCAGTGGTAGGGAGGCGAGCAGGCCAGAGGTGGATGAACGCAGTGCCCTTGTTTGGGTGTAGGGCCTGATCAGAGCCTGGAGGTACTGAGGTGCCGTTTCCCCTCACAGCTCCGTAGGCAAGCACCATGGTCTTGTAGCGGATGCAAGCTTCAACTGGAAGCCAGTGGAGAGCGGAGGAGCGGGGTGACGTGAGAGAACTTGGGAAGGTTGAACACCAGACGGGCTGCGGCGTTCTGGATGAGTTGTAGGTGTTTAATGGCACAGGCAGGGAGCCCAGCCAACAGCGAGTTGCAGTAATCCAGACGGGAGATGACGAGTGCCTGGATTAGGACATGCGCCGCTTCCTGTGTGAGGCAGGGTCGTACTCTGCGGATGTTGTAGAGCATGAACCTACAGGAACGGGCCACCGCCTTGATGTTAGTTGAGAACGACAGGGTGTTGTCCAGGATCACGCCAAGGTTCTTAGCGCTCTGGGAGGAGGACACAATGGAGTTGTCAACCGTGATGGCGAGATCATGGAACGGGCAGTCCTTCCCCGGGAGGAAGAGCAGCTCCGTCTTGCCGAGGTTCAGCTTGAGGTGGTGATCCGTCATCCACACTGATATGTCTGCCAGACATGCAGAGATGCGATTCGCCACCTGATCATCAGAAGGGGGAAAGGAGAAGATTAATTGTGTGTCGTCTGCATAGCAATGATAGGAGAGACCATGTGAGGTTATGACAGAGCCAAGTGACTTGGTGTATAGCGAGAATAGGAGAGGGCCTAGAACAGAGCCCTGGGGGACACCAGTGGTGAGAGCACGTGGTGTGGAGACGGATTCTCGCCACGCCACCTGGTAGGAGCGACCTGTCAGGTAGGACGCAATCCAAGCGTGGGCCGCGCCAGAGATGCCCAACTCGGAGAGGGTGGAGAGGAGGATCTGATGGTTCACAGTATCGAAGGCAGCCGATAGGTCTAGAAGGATGAGAGCAGAGGAGAGAGAGTTAGCTTTAGCAGTGCGGAGCGCCTCCGTGATACAGAGAAGAGCAGTCTCAGTTGAATGACTAGTCTTGAAACCTGACTGATTTGGATCAAGAAGGTCATTCTGAGAGAGATAGCGGGAGAGCTGGCCAAGGACGGCACGTTCAAGAGTTTTGGAGAGAAAAGAAAGAAGGGATACTGGTCTGTAGTTGTTGACATCGGAGGGATCGAGTGTAGGTTTTTTCAGAAGGGGTGCAACTCTCGCTCTCTTGAAGACGGAAGGGACGTAGCCAGCGGTCAGGGATGAGTTGATGAGCGAGGTGAGGTAAGGGAGAAGGTCTCCGGGAAATGGTCTGGAGAAGAGAGGAGGGGATAGGGTCAAGCGGGCAGGTTGTTGGGCGGCCGGCCGTCACAAGACGCGAGATTTCATCTGGAGAGAGGGGGGAGAAAGAGGTCAGAGCACAGGGTAGGGCAGTGTGAGCAGAACCAGCGGTGTCGTTTGACTTAGCAAACGAGGATCGGATGTCGTCGACCTTCTTTTCAAAATGGTTGACGAAGTCATCTGCAGAGAGGAGGAGGGGGGGAGGAGGATTCAGGAGGGAGGAGAAGGTTGCAAAGAGCTTCCTAGGGTTAGAGGCAGATGCTTGGAATTTAGAGTGGTAGAAAGTGGCTTTAGCAGCAGAGAGAGAAGAGGAAAATGTAGAGAGGAGGGAGTGAAAGGATGTCAGGTCCGCAGGGAGGCGAGTTTTCCTCCATTTCCGCTCGGCTGCCCGGAGCCCTGTTCTGTGAGCTCGCAATGAGTCGTTGAGCCACGGAGCGGGAGGGGAGGACCGAGCCGGCCTGGAGGATAGGGGACATAGAGAGTCAAAGGATGCAGAAAGGGAGGAGAGGAGGGTTGAAAAGTTCCATCTGAGCAACTGGCTTAATTCCCATTCCCAACTTTTATTTTTGGTTGAGCTGGAGACATGAAACCAAATATCAACATTTGTGGGAGATTTATGTTTTGCTTGAATAGTTCCATCTGTGCCACTGACTTTAATTCCATTTGTAAACAAATTAATAATTGATATGTTGGATTCACGTCTCCATCTCAACCAAACATTTTAGTAAAAAAATAGGACTAAATCAATTCAAACTATAGTGTTCTATTAACCCTACCCCTTGGAATAACTTTGATAACTTTGACTTTCCTGTGCTTGGCCCTCCTATGTTGAACATAATAAACGGCTCTCTATCCACCGGATGTGTACCAAATTCACTAAAAGTGGCAGTAATAAAGCTTCTCTTGAAAAAGCCAAACCTTGACCCAGAAAATATAAAAAACTATCGGCCTATATCGAATCTTCCATTCCTCTCAAAACATTTTAGAAAAGGCTGTTGCGCAGCAACTCACTGCCTTCCTGAAGACAAACAATGTATACGAAATGATTCAGTCTGGTTTTAGACCCCATCATAGCACTGAGACGGCACTTGTGAAGGTGGTAAATTACATTTTAATGGCATCGAACCGAGGCTCTGCATCTGTCCTCGTGCTCCTAGACCTTAGTGCTGCTTTTGATACCATCGATCACCACATTCTTTTGGAGAGATTGGAAACCCAAATTGGTCTACACGGACAAGTTCTGGCCTGGTTTAGATCTTATCTGTCGGAAAGATATCAGTTTGTCTCTGAATGGTTTGTCCTCTGACAAATCAACTGTAAATTTCGGTGTTCCTCAAGGTTCCGTTTTAGGACCACTATTGTTTTCACTATATATTTTACCACTTGGGGATGTTATTCGAAAACATAATGTTAACTTTCACTGCTATGCGGATGACACACAGCTGTACATTTCAATGAAACATGGTGAAGCCCCAAAATTGCCCTTGCTAGAAGCATGTGTTTCAGACATAAGGAAGTGGATGGCTGCAAACGTTCTACTTTTAAACTCGGACAAAACAGAGATGCTTGTTCTAGGTCCCAAGAAACAAAGAGATCTTCTGTTGAATCTGACAATTAATCTTATTGGTTGTACAGTCGTCTCAAATAAAACTGTGAAGGACCTCGGCGTTACTCTGGACCCTGATCTCTCTTTTGAAGAACATATCAAGACCATTTCAAGGACAGCTTTTTTCCATCTACGTAACATTGCAAAAATCAGAAACTTTCTGTCCAAAAATGATGCAGAAAAATTAATCCATGCTTTTGTCACTTCTAGGTTAGACTACTGCAATGCTCTACTTTCCGGCTACCCGGATAAAGCACTAAATAAACTTCAGTTAGTGCTAAATACGGCTGCTAGAATCCTGACTAGAACCAAAACATGTGATCATATTACTCCAGTGCTAGCCTCTCTACACTGGCTTCCTGTCAAAGCAAGGGCTGATTTCAAGGTTTTACTGCTAACCTACAAAGCATTACATGGGCTTGCTCCTACCTATCTCTCTGATTTGGTCCTGCCGTACATACCTACACGTACGCTACGGTCACAAGACGCAGGCCTCCTAATTGTCCCTAGAATTTCTAAGCAAACAGCTGGAGGCAGGGCTTTCTCCTATAGAGCTCCATTTTTATGGAACGGTCTGCCTACCCATGTCAGAGACGCAAACTCGGTCTCAACCTTTAAGTCTTTACTGAAGACTCATCTCTTCAGTGGGTCATATGATTGAGTGTAGTCTGGCCCAGGAGTGGGAAGGTGAACGGAAAGGCTCTGGAGCAACGAACCGCCCTTGCTGTCTCTGCCTGGCCGGTTCCCCTCTTTCCACTGGGATTCTCTGCCTCTAACCCTATTACAGGGGCTGAGTCACTGGCATGCTGGGGCTCTCGCATGCCGTCCCTGGAGGGAGTACGTCACCTGAGTTGGTTGATTCACTGATGTGGTCATCCTGTCTGGGTTGGCGCCCCCCCTTGGGTTGTGCCATGGCGGAGATCTTTGTGGGCTATACTCAGCCTTGTCTCAGGATGGTAAGTTGGTGGTTGAAGATATCCCTCTAGTGGTGTGGGGGCTGTGCTTTGGCAAAGTGGGTGGGGTTATATCCTTCCTGTTTGGCCCTGTCCGGGGGTGTCCTCGGATTGGGCCACAGTGTCTCCTGACCCCTCCTGTCTCAGCCTCCAGTATTTATGCTGCAGTAGTTTATGTGTCGGGGGCTAGGGTCAGTTTGTTATATCTGGAGTACTTCTCCTGTCCTATTCGGTGTCCTGTGTGAATCTAAGTGTGCGTTCTCTAATTCTCTCCTTCTCTCTTTCTCTCTCTCGGAGGACCTGAGCCCTAGGACCATGCCCCAGGACTACCTGACATGATGACTCCTTGCTGTCCCCAGTCCACCTGGCCATGCTGCTGCTCCAGTTTCAACTGTTCTGCCTTATTATTATTCAACCATGCTGGTCATTTATGAACATTTGAACATCTTGGCCATGTTCTGTTATAATCTCCACCCGGCACAGCCAGAAGAGGACTGGCCACCCCACATAGCCTGGTTCCTCTCTAGGTTTCTTCCTAGGTTTTGGCCTTTCTAGGGAGTTTTTCCTAGCCACCGTGCTTCTACACCTGCATTGCTTGCTGTTTGGGGTTTTAGGCTGGGTTTCTGTACAGCACTTTGAGATATCAGCTGATGTACGAAGGGCTATATAAATAAATTTGATTTGATTTGATAGCAAATCTATTTAGTTTTTAAGTGGAGACTCTACAACAATCATTCTCACAATAGCACGTGGTAATAGGAAGTGACAAACGTCATAGCTAAGCAGGCCTGGGCTTGGTTAAAATCTTGGATGGGAGACCAGAGGGTTGCTGTAGATAGATCAATTCTCCAGGAGGTACTGCCCAGCTTATTTTTTTCCTTTTCTGATAGTGGATGTAAAGTACAAATTCAACATATTTTATACAAGGTTTGTATATGTTGAAATTTGGTTATCATGATGATATAATCCTGTGATTTTACCCTCAAAACAACAAATCCAATGTATTTTCTATGTAGAGAGCACGTCAAAATAAGCTGACAAATAAAGTTGAAACCATTTTGTGCCCAGTGGGAAGACATAGAGGAGAGCAAAACATATTTGAGAGGACCGCACATCAAAAACCATCCAAAAAAGTATCTGAAATGTATTGTGAAGCTTAAAAGTCACTTATAGATGATTTGAACATGATCCGTGAAAAATGCTAATATCGGTACCATGACTTTAATGGGATTTTTTTTATAGCATTTTGGAAACAGTGCCATGGAAACTAAACCAAAGCTTGGATTGCTGTACCTTGTCCATAGACTGCTTATAGGGTAAGAAAACCAATATGTAATTTTGTGTAAACTATCCCATATTGAATTAAATGTTTGAATAAGTCTGACAGTGTGCTTAATTTGTTTTAGGGAGACTTTTTGTACACAAAATCTCAACGTGAGATTGTTGGATATTTTGACATTGCATCCTCTGAGGCAAGATCTGTTCAAAATGCCATATTTTCACACCTGGATTGGGCGGAGTAGCCTAAACATGCAGTGATGAGTGAGATGCGGATGCACATAGCCTAGTTTGGCATCGAGCCCTCTAAAAAATTATTTGTGATAGTCTCGGCCCTATAAGAATATATGACTCAAATTACAAGGATCAGCATCAGTAACCCTTACCTAACCTTAACCTTTTTACATTTCAAATTCAATTGGGCTAGGGACATCTCAATGATTCCGGATAGCAAGGACCGTTCTCCTATATACCAGCTGTAGTTAAGCCACAGATAGAACAATGAGACAGGTGCTTCACCGCATGTGTATATAAATGTGAAGCATCCGGTTGGTGTTTCCACTCAATACCAAATATGGAGGTGAGAGGAAGCCCAGTGGCTGGCAGTGGGAGAAGATGGAGGTTCTGTCCCCAACCAAGGAGGGCCTACAGCAGCACCTAGATCTTCTGCACAGATTCTGTCCAAACTGGGCGCTGAGTAAATCTCAGTAAGACAAAAAATAATGGTGTTCCAAAAAAGGACCAGTTGCCAGGACCACGAATACAAATTCCATCTAGACACTGTTGCCCTAGAGCACACAAAAAACGATACATACCTTGGCCTAAACATCAGCGCCACAGGTAACTTACACAAACCTGTCAACGATCTGAGAGACAATTCAAGAAGGGCCTTCTATACCATCAAAAGAAGCATAAAATTCGACATACCAATTAGGATCTGGCAAAAAATACTTGAATCAGTTATAGAACCCATTGCCCTTTGTGGTTGTGAGGTCTGGGGTCCGCTCATCAACCAAAAATTCACAAAATGGGACAAACACCAAATTGAGACTGCATGCAGAATTCTGCAAAAAAAGGTCCTCTGTGTACAACGTAAAACATCAAATAATGCATGTAGAGCAGAATTAGACCGATACCCGCTAATTATCAAAATCCAGAAAAGATTTACAAACACCTAAAAGGAAGCGATTCCCAAATCTTCCATAACAAAGCCATCACCTACAGAGAAATGAACCTGGAGAACAGGCCCGTAAGCAAGCTGGTCCTGGGGTTCTGTTCACAAACCCAAAGAGACCATGCTGCATCTCAGTGCTAGAGGCGTCACTACAGACCCTGGTTTGATCCCGGGCTGTGATCGGGAGTCCCATAGTGTGGCGCACAATTGGTCCAGTATCTTCCGGGTTAGGGGAGGGTTTGGGTAGGCCATTGTAAAAAAACAATTTGTTCTTAACTGACTTGCCTGCTTAAATAAAGGTAAAACCAAAATATACACTACCGTTCAAATGTTTGAGGTCACCTAGAAATGACCTTGTTTTGGAAATAATTATTTTTTGTCCATAAAAATAACATCATATTGATTAGAAATACAGTGTAGAGGACCATGCCCCAGGACTATCTCAACGCCAACAGTGAAGAGGCGACTCCGGGATGCTGGCCTTCTAGGTAGAGTTGCAATAAAAAGCCATATCTCAGACTGGCCAATAAAAATAAAAAATTAAGATGGGCAAAAGAACACAGACACTGGACAGAGGAATCTGCCTAGAAGGCCAGCATCCCGGAGTCGCCTCTTCATTGCTGACGTTGAGACTGGTGTTTTGCGGGTACTATTTAATGAAGCTGCCAGTTGAGGACTTGCGAGGTGTCCGTTTCTCAAACTAGACACTAATGTACTTGTTCTCTTGCTCAGTTGTGCACCAGGGCCTCCCACTCCTCTTTATTTTCTGGTTAGAGCCAGTTTGCGCTGTTCTGTGAAGGGAGTAGTACAGTAGTGTTGTACAGTACAAGATCTTCAGTTTGTTGGCAATTTCTCACATGGAATAGCCTTCATTTCTCAGAACAAGAAAAGCCTGATGAGTTTCAGAAGAAATGTCTTTGTTTCTGGCCCTTTTGAGCCTGTACTCGAACCCACAAATGCTGATGCTCCAGATACTCAACTAGTCTAAAGATGGCCAGTTTTATTGCTTTTTTAATCAGAACAACAGTTTTCAGCTGTGCTAATGTAGCCGATGTGAAAATGCTAGCTAGTTAGCGGTGATGCGTACTAGTGGCGTTTCAATCGGTGACGTCACTTGCTCTGAGACCTTGAAGTAGTGTTTCCTCTTACTCTGCAAAGGCCGCGGCTTTTGTGGAGCGATGCTTCGAAGGTGACTGTTTACGTGTGCAGAGCGTCCCTGGTTCGTGCCCAGGTCGGGGCGAGGGGACGGACTTAAAGTCTATACTGTTACACTAACATAATTGCAAAAGTGTTTTCTAATGATCAATTAGCCTTTTAAAATGATAAACTTGGATTAGCTAACACAACGTGTCATTGGAACACAGGAGTGATGTTTACTGATAATGGGCCTCTGTACGCCTATGTAGATATTCCATAGAAAATCAGCCGTTTCCAGCTGCAATAGTCATTTACATTAGCAATGTCTACACTGTATTTCTGATAAATTTTATGTTATTTTAAAGGACAATTTTTTTTTTTTTTCCAAACAAGGACATTTTTAAGTGACCCCAAACTTTTGCACGGTAGTGTACATACAGTCGTATGAAAAAGTTTGGGCACCCCTCTGAGGCTGCATAATAATTTACTCTGTCATCACAGAAAATTATCACAGTGGCATGCCATTCATTTTCTAATAAAAGCTGAGTACTGGGGTATTGTCCAGACAAAGATTTTTAGATGTGAAAAATAGACTATGCAAAAATGTGGGCACCCTTGTCATTCTGTTGATTTGAATACCTGTAACTACTTAGCACTGATTAATTGGAACACACAATTGGTTTGGTGAGCTCATTAAGCCTTGAACTTCATAGACAAGTGCATCCAATCATGAGAAAAGGTATTTAAGGTGGCCAATTGCAAGTTGTTGTTCTCTTTGACTCTCCTCTGAAGAGTGGCAACATGGGGGCCTCAAAACAACTCTCAAATGACCTGAAAATAAAGATTGTTCAACATTATGGTTTAGAGGAAAGCTACATAAAGCTATTGCTGAGATTTAAGCTGTCAGTGTCCACTGTGAGGAACATAGTGAGGAAATGGAAGACCACAGGCACAGTTCTTGTTAAGGCCAGAAGTGGCAGGTCAAGTAAAATATTGGAGAGGTGAAGGATGGTGAGAACGGTCAAAAACAGCCCACAGACCACCTCCAAAGACATACAACATCATCTTGCTGCAGATGGTGTCACTGTGCATCGTTCAACAATTCAGCGCACTTTGCACAAGAAGAAGCTGTATGGGAGAGTGATGCGGAAGAAGCCTTTTCTGCACACACGCCACAAACAGAGTCGCTTGAGGTATGCAAACGCACATTTGGACAAGCCAGCTTAATTTTGGAATAAGGTGCTGTGGACTGATGAAACAAAGATTTAGTTATTTCATCATTACAAGGGACGTTATGCATGGCGGCAAAAGATCACAGCGTTCCAAGAAAAACACTTGCTACCCACAGTAAATTTTGGTGGGGGTTCCATCATGCTGTGGGGCTGTGTGGCCAGTGCCGGTACTGGGAATCTTGTTAAAGTTGAGGGTCGCATGGATTCCACTCAATATCAGCAGATTCTTGGGAATAATGTTGAAGAATCAGTCACAAAGTTGAAGTTACGCCAGGGCTGGATATTTCAACAAGACAACGACCCAAAACACTGCTTAAAATCTACCCGGGCATTTATGCAGAGGAACAAGTACAATGTTCTGGAATGGCCATCCCAGTCCCCAGACCTGAAAATCATTGAGAATCTGTGGGATGGTTTGAAGTGGGCTGTCCATGCTCGGCAACCATCAAACCTAACTGAACTGGAGATGTTTTGTAAGGAGGAAATGGTCCAAAATACCTTCATCCAGAATCCAGACACTCATTAGAGGCTATGGGAAGCGTCTAGAGGCTGTTATTTTAGCAAAACAAGGCTCTACTAAATATTGGGGTGCACCTGTCTAATTGTTTTGATGCATATTGCACATTTTCTGTTAATCCAATAAACCTAATTTCACTACTGAAATATTACTGTGTCCATCAGTTTTTTAATAGATCAAAATGAAATTGCTGATCCAAACACCATAGTATTTATAAATGGAAATCATGGAAATTGTCAGGGGTGCCCAAACTTCTTCATACGACTGTATATATATATATATATATATATATATATATATATATATATATATATAAAAAAAACCTGGTGCCTCAGGATAGCAACACAATTAGGCCAAATCATGAGAAATCAAAAAGCAAATTACTTGACACATTGGAAAGAATTTACAAAAAAACAGAGCAAACTAGAATGCTATTTGGCACTAAATAGAGAGTACATAGTGGTAGAATACTTGACCACTGTGACTGACCCAAAATGAAAGAAATCTTTGACTCTGTACCAACTCAGTGAGCATAGCCTTGCTATTGAGAAAGGCCGATTAAGGCAGACCTGGCTCTCAAGAGAAGACAGGCTATGTGCACACTGCCCACAAAATGAGGTGGAAACTGAGCTGCACTTCCTAACCTCCTGACAAATGTATGACCATATTAGAGACACATATTTCCCTCAGATTACACAGACCCACAAAGAATGACAAATCTATTCCAATTTTGATAAACTCCCATATATATTGGGTGAAATACCACAGTGTGCAATCACAGCAGCAAGATTTGTGACCTGTTGCCACAATAAAATGGCAACCAGTGAAGAACCAACACCATTGTAAATACAACCTATATTTATGTTTATTTTCCTTTTGTACTTTAACTATTTGCGCATCATTACAACACTGTATATAGACATAATATCATGAATGAAATGTCTTTATTCTTTTGGAACTTTTGTGAGTGTTTATTATTATTATTTTTTCACCTTTATTTAACCAGGTAAGCTAGTTGAGAACAAGTTCTCATTTACAACTGCGACCTGGCCAAGATAAAGCAAGGCAGTGCGACACAAACAACAACACAGAGTTACACATGGAATAAACAAGGGTACAGTCAATAACACAATAGAAAAAAAAGAAAGTCTATATAAAGTGTGTGCAAATGGCGTGAGGAGGTAAGGCAATAAATAGGCCATAGTAGCGAAGTAATTACAATTTAGCAGATTAACACTGGAGTGATAGATGAGCAGATGATGATGTGCAAGTAGAGATACTGGTGTGCAAAAGAGCAGAAAAGTAAATAAAAACAATATGGGGATGAGGTAGGTAGATTGGGTGGGCTATTTACAGATGGACTATGTACAGCTGCAGCGATCGGTTAGCTGCTCAGATAGCTGATGTTTAAAGTTAGTGAGGGAAATATAAGTCTCCAGCATCAGCTATTTTTGCAATTCATTCCAGTAACTGGCAGCAGAGAACTGGAAGGAAAGGCGGCCAAAGGAGGTGTTGGCTTTGGGGATGACCAGTGAGATATACCTGCTGGAGTGCGTGCTACGGGTGGGTGTTGTTATCGTGACCATGAGCTGAGATAAGGCGGAGCTTTATCTAGCATTGACTTATAGATGACCTGGAGCCAGTGGTCTGGCGACGAATATGTAGCGAGGGCCCGGCGACTAGAGCATACAGGTCGCAGTGGTGGGTGGTATAAGGGGCTTTGGTAACACAACGGATGGCTCTGTGATAGACTGCATCCAATTTGCTGAGTCGAGTGTTGGAGGCTATTTTGTATATGACATCGCCGAAGTCGAGGATCGGTAGGATAGTCAGTTTTACTAGGGTATGTTTGGCGGCGTGAGTGAAGGAGGCTTTGTTGCGAAATAGAAAGCCGATTCTAGATTTCATTTTGGATGGAGATGTTTAATATGAGTCTGGAAGGAGAGTTTGAAGTCTAGCCAGACACCTAGGTATTTGTAGTTGTCCACATATTCTAGGTCAGAACAGTCCAGAGTAGTGATGCTAGTCGTGTGGGCGGGTGCGGGCAGCGAACGGTTGAAAAGCATGCATTTTTTTTACTAGCGTTTAAGAGCAGTTGGAGGCCACGGAAGGAGTGTTGTATGGCGTTGAAGCTCGTCTGGAGTTTAGTTAACACAGTGTCCAAAGAAGGGCCAGATGTATACAAAATGGTGTCATCTCTGTAGAGGTGGATCAGGGAATCACCCGCAGCAAGAGCGACATCTTTGATATATACAGTGAAAAGAGTCGGCCTGAGAATTGAACCCCATAGAGACTGCCATTGGTCCGGACAGCAGGCCCTCCGATTTGACACACTGAACTCTGCGAAGTAGTTGGTGAACCAGGTGAGGCAGTCATTTGAGAAACCAAGGCTATTGAGTCTGCCGATAAGAATACGGTGATTGACAGAGTCAAAAGTCTTCGCCAGGTCGATGAAGACGGCTGCACAGTACTGTCTTTTATCGATGGCGGTTATGATATCGTTTAATACCTTGTGCGTGACCAGCTCGGAAACCTTATTTCACAGCGGAGAAGGTGCGGTGGGATTCGAAATGGTCAGTGATCTGTTTATTAACTTGGCTTTCGAAGACTTTAGAAAGGCAGGGCAGGATGGATATAGGTCTATAACAATTTGGGACTAGAGTGTCACCCCCTTTGACAAGAGGGATGACAGCAGCAGCTTTCCAATCTTTAGGGATTTCGGACGATACGAAAGAGAGGTTGAACAGACTTGTAATAGGGGTTGCAACAATGGCGGCGGATGATTTTTTATTGTTTATTTCACTTTTGTTAATTATATATTTAACTTTCTTTGGCAATGTATAAATATGTTTCCCATGCCAAGAAAGACCTTTAAATTGAAATTGAATTGATAGATTTTGGCCGATATTCTGCTAGATGAAACATTTGATCTCAATACAGTTTTCTGTTTCCAAAACTGGAATCTGTTACGAACATAGTGGAATAAGTTTCGTAGACTTTGTCGTTTGCCAAAGTTAACAAACAAAAAATGCGCGGTTCACAAGGAGTGCAAGTGCGATTTGAGTTGATACACACGCGCGTTCCCTAATGGAATATGCAAGCATATGCTATAACGCGCCAATATGCTCTTGTTAGGCTCTGCCCACTTCCTTGCTTGTTCTTCACACTATGATTAATTTGCTCCCATTGGAAATAACAGGCTGTGGTCTTGTGTTAGTTAAACAAATCTTTGGTTGTGGGAGGAAACCACCGCTCATTGGGGCTCGAGCAGGAAGGATGCGCTGCAGGCTTTAGCAGAGACAAGGAAAGTGTAAGTTTACAGTTCTGACGGAAGATAAATGACAGCTCACATTGCAGCCTGGACATCTTACATTTGGAATTTGTAGGTGAGTTTAACCTCAAACGACATTGTATGTGTCCTGTCTTTTCCGAGCCGGTGTTGGAGACCACAGCATTTTACTCAACTTTAACTTTGGTGACTTGAGAATTAGACAACTTTTGACAGGTTGTCGGTAACCAGCTCGTAACTTGTCAAATTGACAAATAGTTACTTCTTAAATACACCGTTCACGGTGACATTTCGTTTATTGCGTTTACATTGGTGCAGTAGACTCGTTCGTATGATTTTTAAACGATATTTTGAGCCAATTCATGCGGAGGCATTAGTGGAAATCAAGACTTATCATCAGGGCAGGTCTGGTTGTACAGCTAGATATGTTCTAGTCGCTTCGGGGATAATTTTAGCTAACGCCTTGCATTTTGGTACACCAGAAGTACATTCATTTCCAATGGAACTATGCGTTTGCCTTGCAGCATTGCGTTGCAGAGGCAGTGCGTTCTGTGCAAACCAGTGGAGACTGCTGAGGGTTAGGACAGCACATAATAATAGCTGGAATAGATAGGCATCAAATACATGGAAACCTTAGCTTTGTTCGAATACTCGTACTAACCGTACTATTTGTGACGTGAATTGAGTATATAGTATGGATATAGTTAGTATGCCAAAAGTTCCCGGATGTCGGGATGTCGAACTAAATTCGCCAAAATATGAGTATACACGCAGAGGACCCTTTCGGCCCATAATGCAATTCTTCAGAAAATGGGCGTGTCTTCACAATTTTTTTGAAGAAAATGGCTGAAAATATGCAAAAAATTACTTTAAAGTTACGTTACATGTTATGTTGGCTGACAATTTGTTAGCCACGCTATCCTTACGAACTACATAGCATTACAGCAGTATGTACCGGTATGTTAGCTAGTTAACTAACGTTAGTTGGATACTAATACAGTGGGGCAAAAAAGTATTTAGTCAGCCACCAATTGTGCAAGTTCTCCCACTTAAAAAGAGAGAGGCCTGTATTTTTCATCATAGGTACACTTCAACTATGACAGATAAAATGAGACTTTTTTTTCCAGAAAATCACATTGTAGGATTTTTTATGAATTTATTTGCAAATTATGGTGGAAAATAAGTATTTGGTCAATAACAAAAGTTTATCTCAATACTTTGTTATATACCCTTTGTTGGCAATGACAGAGGTCAAATGTTTTCTGTAAGTCTTCACAAGGTTTTCACACACTGTTGCTGGTATTTTGGCCCATTCCTCCATGCAGATCTCCTCTAGAGCAGTGATGTTTTGGGGCTGTTGCTGGGAAACACAGACTTTCAACTCCCTCCAAAGATTTTCTATGGGGTTGAGATCTGGAGACTGGCTAGGCCACTCCAGGACCTTGAAATGCTTCTACGAAGCCACTCCTTCGTTGCCCGGGTGGTGTGTTTGGGATAATTTTCATGCTGAAATACCCAGCCACGTTTCATCTTCAATGCCCTTGCTAATGGAAGGAGGTTTTCACTCAAAATCTCACGATACATGGCCCCATTCATTCTTTCCTTTACACGGATTAGTCGTCCTGGTCCCTTTGCAGAAAAACAGCCCCAAAGCATGATGTTTCCACCCCCATGCTTCACAGTAGGTATGGTGTTCTTTGGATGCAACTCAGCATTCTTCGTCCTCCAAACACAACGAGTTGAGTTTACCAAAAAGTTATATTTTGGCTTCATCTGACCATATGACATTCTCCCAATCTTCTTCTGGATCATCCAAATGCTCTCTAGCAAACTTCAGACGGGCCTGGACATGTACTGGCTTAAGCAGTGGGACACGTCTGGCACTGCAGGATTTGAGTCCCTGGCGGCGTAGTGTGTTACTGATGGTAGGCTTTGTTACTTTGGTCCCAGCTCTCTGCAGGTCATTCACTAGGTCCCCCCGTGTGGTTCTGGGATTTTTGCTCACCGTTCTTGTGATCATTTTGACCCCATGGGATGAGATCTTGCGTGGAGCCCCAGATCGAGGGAGATTATCAGTGGTCTTGTATGTCTTCAATTTCCTAATAATTGCTCCCACAATTGATTTCTTCAAGCCAATCTGCTTACCTATTGCAGATTCAGTCTTCCCAGCCTGGTGCAGGTCTACAATTGTGTTTCTGGTGTCCTTTGACAGCTCTTTGGTCTTGGCCATAGTGGAGTTTGGAGTGTGACTGTTTGAGGTTGTGGACAGGTGTCTTTTATACTGATAACAAGTTCAAACAGGTGCCATTAATACAGGTAACGAGTAGAGGACAGAGGAGCCTCTTAAAGAAGTTGTTACAGGTCTGTGAGAGCCAGAAATCTTGCTTGTTTGTAGGTGACCAAATACTTATTGTCCACCATAATTTGCAAATAAATTCATAAAAAATCCTACAATGTGATTTTCTGGATTTAATTGTCATAGTTGGAGTGTACCTATGATGAAAATTACAGGCCTCTGTCATCTTTTTAAGTGGGAGAACTTGCACAATTGGTGGCTGACTAAATACTTTTTTGCCCCACTGTACATTGACCTTGCCAGGCAGTATATTAACTATCTGCTATCTAACT
This sequence comes from Oncorhynchus nerka, assembly GCF_034236695.1. NCBI lineage: Eukaryota > Metazoa > Chordata > Actinopteri > Salmoniformes > Salmonidae > Oncorhynchus > Oncorhynchus nerka. The sequence goes on along the minus strand of NC_088404.1, from coordinate 26,667,898 downwards.
AACCAACGTTTATTGACTTGATTATTCACATCATTCTTAGCCAAGTGGTATAGTCGTTGTTGATTATGGCCAGTGTCAGTAAATATCAGCAAAAAAAACAACATAATAAATTGTTTCCGGCAGCACAGTTAGTCACCAACGCTCTGGATAACATGAAAACAGCCTAACCAGCTCTGCTATGGTCAGTAAAGTGGTCAGTGAGGTGCGCTCTGAACGCTCCAAGCTATACATTTACAATCTGACAACTCTCTGGATTTACAAATGTAGAATTTATGAACACACCCGAAATCGTCAAATGTTTAGCTAGTCATCTGTTATGCTAGCAAGAGGATGCATAGCAATAGCATCAACTTCCGGTAGACAGGCGAAGCTCTAATACGCTCAACTGAAATGATACCGTTTGTCATGCTCGACAGGGGCATTCATGCAGGAACAAATGGGGTGCTTGAGCGGGGCTCTCATGCAGGAACCAATGGGATGCTTGAGGGGGGCAATCCTACAGATGGAATCCAATGTGATGGTGGTAATGCACCATATACTGTACTAGAGTGCCCTTTCCTCCCACATATGTACTGGAGTCATAGCTTAAACATTTACAAATAGTAGTATAAAGAGGGGCTCCGAACGTCCCAAATTGCAGGCTGCAGTTGCACACTATTGACTGTAGGTGTGAGTTAGCTTAGTCCAGTGGTTCCCAAACTGTGGAGCGTGTCCACTAGGAGTGGCACGAGAGGTCGGCAAGGAACTGTCTGGCTTTCAACTTACATCTGAAAGTTGTAATAGTTGAATGTGCAATTTTGAAATTGGGTAGTGCATCAGCAGTTGTCCTAGTTAAGTCAGTCATTGCAGACCTTAGAGAGCTATTAATAACAAGTCAAATGTCCAGATCAACTAGCCCAGGTCAGCTGTTTTTTAGCCCATTGATTTTGTTGTAATGTTTAAGTCACCCAAATATCACATGAACACACATTAGAAATTTCAAAAATGTGTGGAATTGCATGAAATTAGCTTTAAAATTGCAAAAAAAAGTCTCCATCCCATGGCAAAATGTAGAGTTGCAGGAAATACTCTTTAAATCTGCAACATTTTCTCTCCACAATCAAGGGTGGGGTTGTCATGAATGGGGCATGTGCATATAGAAATAGCAATTATTTTGGTAAAAAAATAATCTGTGATGATGTGAATTTAAGCCTACTCGTCACAAACTTGCACCCTGTCTAGTCTGCCATTAGGCCGTATTTCCCATTTTGCCATTTCTTCCTAGAAAGCAAGCATTATACCGCACATGACTATATTATTCATTAGTTTCTTTGTTAGCAATAAGCTACTGTTTTAAGTTCATGCCCAGTTCGTCAGGAACATTTTTGTATGGAAAGGTATTTCCGTATAATCGGTTCCACACAGAAATGCAGTTATTTTCCTGTCTCAGCCTACCAGAGTGAAACGTGGTTTCTGTGCACAGATTCATCGTAACACTCACAAGCAAAAAACTGTTTGTTTCATTCTGTTAATGCTTTCCTTTGTTCATACTTCCCACGTTGTGTCGGAGCTCCTTGTGTCTTGTCTTGTCTATGTAATTTGAGTTGTGGGCTGCCGCCATTTGCCAGTTCCATTCACTTAACAATTAATGATTGTTGTTTAACGTGTGCCCAATTTTAAACTGTACATGGAAGTGGTCAGGTTTGTTTTAGACTGAATGTATGTAATGGGGTAATTATGAGGAAGCCAGTTCAATTTGTATTTGCCAGATTTTGGTGTTATGTTGCCATACATATTGGTATGTTCCAGGAAGTGTACTTCAGGTGTATATATGGGCTCGTTTTGGAGAGCAATGCAGTTCTGTTTTAGAATTCAAGTGGGGAAGCTGCTTGAGCGATACACACAACCCAACCTATAAGATCTATGGGAGCTACAGGGTGAGCCTGTTTTAGGCAGTGAGGTTTGTTATTTTGCTTCAGCAGTAAGTATTGTTCACCTGTTTGTCTTGTAAATATTAATCGCCGGCTATCACTATTGAAAACTGAAAATAATATGGACACCTTTGCACCAGAAGCTTCTGCCCCCTGAATATCTGCCCTCAATACCACATCTCTATGCTACCTATTTCACACAATCACAGTAAGGTGCTGCTTTGGAGGCAGAAGTGGGATGCCGTTACCGTGGGTTAATTGGAAGTTGGAGGTCAGGATGCGTTTAGGTTGCAGTCTCCCTTGGGGGTGTAGGTTCTAATCCTATTTCTGACATTCAGGGACCGCATATAGCCTAGATATACTTTGGGTCGGGCAGAGGTGTAGGTGGGTCGCGGGTTGAAATGTTTTGTCGATTTATACCAATAATTGAATTATTATACAGTCAATTCCTTAAAATTAGATACAAGCCAATACTCTTTAAAAAGTTGGATGTTTTGAAGCGGTGGGGTTTTATTAACTCATCTTTTTTTCTTATTATTTGGTATGAGTGTGTATTGTTCACTGCTCAACCCTTATGGTGTGACGTGATTCACCAGACAGCTGAAATGGTGGGACACAAAGTCAAAAATGGCAGGCCAGAAACCAAACGTTTGCTGGTATGAATCCCAACAGGATACATCTGGTGGGATTCCAGGTATCCTAGATGTATTGTCCTAAGTACAGCACCAGCGACCTAGTCAAGAAGTTCACCACTCTTGGCCTGTTATTGGCTTAAGAGATGTTGGACTATTAGGTGCAGGGTCACGGATTCAAGTCCTGAATGGACTTCCCCTGTATTGGCAGCAATATGATACAGTATACAAGAATGTTATATTGTCCATCTGAAGATATATTTAAACGTTTAGTCAACGTTTAGTCAATAGAGGGTACAAAGTTGAATAGATCTCAACATAATGGAATGCTTGGCCCAATTCTGGGTATATAGTGATAGTGTTTCCTAAGTATTATGTTTTGGAAGACAATGATGACAATGAGGTCAGGCTTTTTTTATGAGCCACAATGCATCTCTTAGCTCAACAACTGGGTAACAAGTACTGTTCTTGCAGTTATGAACCCACTTTTGTTGGATATGGTCTGTAACTACAGCAGTTTCATATGAAGGGATTTCTATAATAAGCAATGCAGTCTTAACATCCAGATGTGTATTCTGGGTTTGAACTGCAAAACCTATCTATTATCAACTTGGCTACCTGTTGCTTTTACCACCTTGTTTATTTTGTCCACATATGCTATTTCCTATTTGTGGCTTCACCAGCGATTTTTCAAACACATTTTAAAATGTTTAAAATAAGTGTCGGGGTAGCGCACATCACTTCTAAAATGAGATCATATAAATGAATACATATTGTGCTAACTGAAATCAAGGGTGATTCTCATGAAACCAGTTTTAAACATGTCTGTAGCAAGTCAAGTTACAAAACCATGATACATCTGCAAAAATCAATGATCATTCTGAGGACTAAGTAGTATAGTTTTTGGCAAAGTGTCTTATTTTAAATAGATTATACATTTTTGCCAGATTATTGTACATTCACCCCAAATTCTCATTACTGAAATTACATTCTCAGGTCATTTTATACAGTTATACATCATAAAAACCTAACTTATTTTAATAAAACACTTAAGAATGTTGCTGTAGTTTGGCCATAAATCATAACAATGTTATACTAGTTGAAGTTTACATTAAGCTATAATATTTATTATGTACAAACACAGTGTCTGTGGACATATCTCATTACCATAACACTTTTTGAAGTTCCTGTGAAAACTGATTGGAGTTTAAAAAAAAGTTGTATTCACTAATGTTGCATCATCTAGAGCAGAGTTTCCCAAACTCTGTCCAGGTAACCCCAAGGGGTGGATGTTTTTGTTGTTGTTGTTGCCCTAGCACTACACAGCTGACTCAAATAATCAAAGCTTGATAATGAGTTGATTATTTGAATCATCTGTGTAGTGCTAGGGAAAACTCCAAAATGTGCACCCCTTGGAGGCCCCAGGACTGAGTTTGGGAAACACTGATCTAGAAGATTAGTAGAAGTTAATGTATTTGCTTTCATGCCTTCAGAATTGGGTTCTTATTCTTAAACAATACCTTTAACCCACTTGGCCTTCTCATTTACAAAACGGCTAAAAAGCTGATATTGTGAAAGTCTGAATTAAATTTTTATGTTTAACTCGGACCTTTTCATTACGGGAGCAGTGTTAAAACATAATTTGAAATTAATTTGTTTATTACTTGTTTGGACTGTAATGAAAATGGTGATCAAATGCATAATCCGATTTTTTTTAAACAACAATAATTGCGAAATAGATAAGTAAATGTCCTAATCGCAGTGATCCAAAAGGACATTTCATAAATGACACTAGGTTTTTTAAATCAAATGTCAGTTTCGTGAGAATGACCCACTAAACCAAAGGTCTGCTATAGCCGCGTCATAATCCACGTGTCAGCTGTGCTACAACTTCTCTCTTCATTTTGTTATACAGTATTGGTATGGCGTCTTGGGAGAAATATGTGCGAGATGGAATCTTGTATCTCCTGTCCAGTTTGTTTATCATCTTCCTGAAGCCATCTTTGCTGACTGTGTTAATATTATTAGGAACCATGTCTTTGGCTATGTGATGGGTGATAGCCTCAGTGATTTGTATGCGTCTGCGGGATGCTTTTTTGTAGGGCGTTACATTTGAAAACGCCTCGGCAATCAATGTCTGTTTATTGTTAGTAGTTGAGGGACTTTGCTGCTTTCGGGTGCTTTTTTTTCATCATACAATCGTTGTAAAGTAAGGGATGGTTCATCTTTGAATACATTTGTTGTGTTGGGTCTTGTTAATACAACTCTGAGGCACTTTTTGCAAAACACTTGCATTTGGTTGACTGACATCTGTTTGCCTGTAGACTAAATACTGCCATACAACTGAAGATGCGCCCTTCTTTCGCACTGAATCAATGTTCTCATTAGCACTAGCAGCACTTATCTTTCCGAAACACACTCTGCCTACAATGGAGCTACGGTGAAGTGATGCCCTTTCTTTCCTCACCAGAATCTAGCTGCGCACTTTAAGCAGGGACACACGTAATTGGCGAGTGCGAGAGCACGCTTGTGATTGGTTAGCATCATCTGTACATGTAGAGAGGGAATGAACGGAGTCTAGCGCATCTCACTGGAGAAGGTACCACTGTCTATTTGTTTTTGTTTTAACAGTGTCAAAGAAAGGAGAATCGCAGCCTCTTGCGATATGGCTATTGCACGTTAATATCGCAATTTCGATCTGAATTCGATGAATTGTGCAGCCATACTATATGGTATTACTGATAGTGCACACACCGTGCGCTATTTATTTCTAAACAAATTCTAACAAAATTCTAGCGAATTCCCATAGATGATGCTAGCTAAATTCTAGCAAGTGACAGCGAACATAAATTCAATGCAAGGACAAACACGCCCAGCTTATACAGCTCATACTGGGTGGGTCATTCTCATGAAACCAATAATATGCCATTGGCAGTAATGATTTTAAACATAAAACATGTAATATAATAAAGAGAATACTGTTCTCTATCTTGCACAAAGAGTCATTTCAACATAGGAATTCATTATTTTTGTATTTTATTGCATTTTCAGCTGAAATTATCATTACTGCAACACGTTCAGCTATGTCTGAATGTATGTTGTAATTAAAACAGTAAAATTAAAATATTCTGAAAAAAATTCATGAATGTTATACTAGATGTTTTCGCATGACAGAAAAATTAACTAATTATTCATGTAAAATAATAATGAAAAAATTGTGGAAAAATTAAGTGTCCATGACTGATGTTATCATCCTCCACAACATTTTTGAAGGACTTTTTACACACACAAAGAAAGTTTGATTTTGAATGAAGCAACACATCTGCCAGTACCTTCAAGATGGCTACCAGGTAAGCAGATCTCTTTTTTATAATTCTCCAGTTAAAAGTTAAACATTCTCTTGTCAGACTGCGAACACGACAGTATTGATTATCATTACCGATACAGGTAGTTTTCCACATTAAAAAAAAACATTAGATAATTTTTTTAAATGAAAATATACTTAATTCATGTCTAATTATGAACATTGAGTAAAAATTTGCTTAGTCATCATGTCTTCTCTATTGTTAGCAAAACATGCTAAGGTTCCTCATCCTCCACAACACCCATTCTCACTTACTGCTGCAATTTAAGGCCATTTGTGGTAGAGAACTTTTGTTTTGGTAATGAGAATTTAATCATACAGACTATTAAAAAAAATATATATATATATATATATATATATATGTAATATATATAAAAAATGAACTATTCATTTAAATATTATTTACTAAATTTTGAGAATTTGCTTTATGTCCTGTTTAATTGCAGACAGTCAGCAAGGGACAAAAAGAAAGCTTTAGCGAAGGCTGACAAAATTCAGAGAAAGTTTACACCAACCCAGAACTGCTGGAAGACTACAGAAGGAAGGAAAGGTTAGGGTTGGAGAGGTTACAGAAAGAGTAATTAGCATACTGTTAGTCTATAGGAAGCCTATGCCCTCATACAGTGTCTATAGGAAGTTAATACCCTACAGTGTTAGGAAGTCTACACACACACACACACACACACACACACACACACACACACACACACACACACACACACACACACACTCAGTAAACCATTTAGTGTATACTATAGGATGTCCACACACAGTTTCTAAGCCATTCAGTCCCTACTGTAGGATGCACGCACACGCATACAGTCTGTAAGCCATTCAGTCGCTTCTTTAGGATACACACACACACACACACAGTCAGTCAGTAAGCAAGCCATTCAGTCTCTACTATGGGATGACGTGTCCATAACAGTACGATTTTTCATGTTTTGAGACATGCTCATTTCATGTTATGCTTCCTTTCCATTTCCAGATATCAAAAATGAAAGCATAATTGTAAAATCAGAAGAACTCCAGATCTGACAAAGAAGCAACACGAAAAGCGAAGACAGTGAAATGACACCAACCCGCATTTAAGAGTATGCTGTGTCTCAACTGATAGCGGGCACAAGACAAACACCTCAGATGATGTAAAATAGGGTCTAAGCTACAACAACCCATTGCAAAAATGTAAAGAAAATCGTAGTTTATGCATTTCTAGATAATTGACGGTAAAAATAGTTTAAAAATGACAATTTTCATTTAAAAAATAATTTGACAACCCTGTTTGCAAGCTTTTAAATGATATCAAACTCAACTGTTTATATTTTCCAGTGATGAAGACATGATATTGTGGGGGTGTGCAAAATGGGTGAACTTTGAACACCTCAATCTCTTAAATGTTTTGTTATTCAGGTCCAAAAAGTAACTTTCTGACCTCTTCTACCTTGGACAAATATGTATGGGAAGTTTTGTTCAAAACGAAAAGGGTGTGGTCAAAAGATATTGAAATCAAATGAAACAACCAACTATTTCAAGGCTACTCACTCTTGATCCAGGATTCTCTAATGTAACAAAGAAGCTTGAGCTTGCAAGCTTGCCACCTATAGTTAGCAAACTAACTCATAGCTGGAGAAAATGTATTTGGCACAATTATAGTTACAGTGCCTTCAGAAAGTATTCATACCCCCTTGACCAACTCCACATTTTCCTGTGTTACAGCATGAATTCAAAATTGATTCAATATTTTTTTCTCACCCATCTACACACAATACCCAATAATGACATTTTTGCAAATGTATTGAAAATGAAATAACACATTTACATAAGTATTCACCCCTGAGTCAATACTTTATAGGACCTTTGGCAGTGATTAGAGAGCAGTGAGTCTTTTGGGGTAAGTCTCTAAGGTGTGGAGTGTAAGTCTCCACACCTGGATTGTACAATATTTGCCCATTATTCTTTTAAAGTTCTTCAAGCTCTGTCTAGTTTGTTGAAAATTGCTAGACAGCCATTTTAAAGTTGCCATAGTTTTTCAAGCCGATTTTAAGTCAAAACTGTAACAAGACCACTGTCATCTTGGTAAGCAACTCGTGTAGATTTGGCCTTTTGTTTTAACTGAACCAGGTTTTTCTGTAGGATTATGCCTGTGCTTAAAGCTGTATTCTGTTTCTTTTTATCCTAAAAAAAATCCCTAGTCCTTGCTGATTTAGACGCCACCATGCTTTAAAATAAGACGAGTGATACTCTGTGTTGGATTTGCCCCAAACATAACACAACACTTAGTATTCAGGGCAAAAAGTGAATTTCTTTGCCACATTTTTTGCAATATTGCTAAGGTAACAGGATGCAAACAGGATGCTGGTTTTGAAATACTTTTAATCTGTACAAGCTTCTGTCTTTTCACTCATTTAGATTAGTATTGTGGGGCAACTACAATGTTGTTGATACATTCTCGGTGTTCTCCTCTCACAACCATTCAACTCTGTAACTGTTTGGCCTCATGGTGAAGTCTCTGAACAGTTTCCTTCCTGTCCAGCAACTGAAGAAGGATGCCTGTATCTTTGTAGTGACATGGTGCATTGATACACAATCTAAAGTGTAATTAATAACTTGACCATGCTCAAATGTGTAAAAGTGTAAAAAAAAAATACCGTCTACCTGCGAGGTGCTTTTAAAGGCTGGTCAACACCATTGTCCCAGAGACCCACTCCAATTTGCGTACCGCTCCAACAGATCCACAGGCACTTAACACTGCCCTCTCCCGCCTGGACAAGAGGGGAAATTACTATGTGAAAATGCTGTTCATAGACTACAGCTCAACTTTTGACATTTACTCCTGAGGTGCTGACCTGTTGCACCCTCGACAACCACTGTGATTATTATTTTCTGACCCTGGTGGTCATCTATGAACATTTGAACATCTTGGCCATGTTCTGTTATAATCTCCACCCGGCACAGCCAGAAGAGGACTGGCCACCTCTCATAGCCTGGTTCCTCTCTAGGTTTCTTCCTAGGTTCTGGCCTTTCTAGGCAGTTTTTCCTAGCCAACGTGCTTCTACACCTGCATTGCTTGCTGTTTGGGGTTTTAGGCTGGGTTTCTGTACACCACTTTGTGACATCAGCTGATGTAAGAAGGGCTTCATAAATTAAATTGATTGATTGATCCTGGACATCCTGACAGGCAGCCCCCAAGTGGTGAGGGTAGGCAACAACAATTCTGCCATGCTGATCTTCAACATGGGGGGCCCTCAGGGGTGTGTGCTTAGTCCCCTCCTGTACTCCCTGTTGACCCACAACTGCGTGGTCACGCACGACTCCAACACCAAGTTTGCTCACGACATGACTGGTTGGCCTCATCACCGACTACGATGAGTCCTCAGGGAGGAGGTCAGAGACTTAGCATTGTGGTGCCAGGACAACAAACTGTCCCTCAACATCAGTAAGACCAAGGAGCAGATAGTGGACTATAGGAGAAAGAGGGGAGAGCCAGCCCCCATCCACATCGACAGGGCTGTTGTGGCGTGGCTCTAGAGCTTTAAGTTCCTTGGTGTCCACATCACTAACGACTTAACATGGTCCACACACACCCACACAGTCGTGAAGAGTGTACGGCAGTGCCTCTTGCACACTCAGGAGGCTAAAAAGATTTGGCATGGGCCCTTGGATCCTCAAAAGGTTCTACAGCTACATCATCGAGAGCATCTTGACTGACTGCATCACCGTTTGGTATGGCAAATTCACTGTCCTTGACCGAAAAGAGCTATAGAGGGTAGTGCGGACAGCCCAGTACATCACTCGGGCCGAGCTCCCTGCCATCCAGGACCTCTATATCATGCGGTGTCAGATGAAGGCCCCAAAAATTGCCAAAGAGTCCAGCAACCCAAGCCATAGGCTGTTCGCTCTGCTACCGACCGGCAAATGGTACCGGCTCATCGGTTCTCAGACCAACAGGCTCCGAGACAGCTTCTACCCCCAAGTCATACGACTGCTAAATGGTCAAACTGACAAATAGTAAATTAATGGTACCCAACCTATCTGCACTGACTCTTTCTTGTGGTGACCCTATGCAAACTCACTAGACTGTATATGCAAACCATATACTCACATTCTACATTGAAACTCTCACACAAAACCCACATACATTCACACACACACAAGCATACCGACACAACACAAATACACGTACTAATAATTTGCTGCTGCTACTCTGTTCGTTATTTTACTCTTATCTATCCTGATGCCTAGTCACTTTACCCTGCCATCAAGTACATATCTATCTCAAATACCTTTTACATTGATCTGGTACTGGTACTCCCTGTATATAGCTCCACATTGATCTGGTACTCCCTGCATATAGCTCCATTCTTGTGTATTTTATTTCTCTCTTTTTTTTACTAACAGATTATAAGATATGAGAACAGTTCAACCCCAACCCCTTATTCATCCATCCATCCATCCATCCAAACCCTCCAATCATTTCACCCCTCCCTCCCTCCAATCCACCCACCCACCAAGGGATCATACAAGGACAACATAGAAAAATACATTTAAATAGGACAAAAACAGTAACAGAAACCAAATACAATGGAAAAAGTTCAATAAAAATAAAATCGGTATCATAATTATAGTTGAATCTTATCAGCACAATATATGGCCACTAGAACAGACATGATTGCTTACCAAAATATGCATGTTACACTAAGACAGGCTCTCCACGTATTGTATTAATGCGGACCAGGTTTAGTCTAACTTTTGTCAGGATCAATGCACAGTGTACCTAACCTTCTCCAGAGGCAGAGATCACATCACCTGCTTAACCCACTGCATAAAGGAGGGCAGATTTGCAGCCTTCCAGTGAAAGAGGACAGGGCGGCAAGCAAGCAGCGAGACAAAGGCTATTGCAATCGCCTGATGCGTGGTAGCATTCTGGCAGTGAACGGGTTGGGGCTAACAGTTGTATTACACATATGTGAGAGTGCCTCAAAAATGGAGTCCCAAAAGCCACTCAAAGATTGGCATAACCAAAACGTTATCTACAAGTCTCTGCTAGGTAAAGCCCCGCCTTGTCTCAGCTCACTGGTCACCATAGCAGCACCCACTACACCCATGGCACGCGCTCCAGCAGGTATATCTCACTGGTCACCACCAAAGCCAATTCCTTCTTTGGTCATCTTTCCTTCCAGTTCTCTGCTGCCAATGACTGGAACGAACTGCAAAAATCTCTGAAGCTGGAGACTCGTATCTCCCTCACTAGCTTTAAGCACCAGCTGTCAGAGCAGCTCACAGATCACTGCACCTGAACATAGCCCATCTATTTACCTACCTCATCCCCCATACAGTATTTATTTATCTTGCACCTTTGCACCCCAGTATCTCTACTTGCACATTCATCTTCTGCACATCCACCATTCTAGTGTTTAATTGCTATATTGTAATTACTTTGCCACCATGGCCTATTTATTGCCTTAACTCCCTTATCTTACCTCATTTGCACTCACTGTATATAGACTTTTTGTTTTCTTTTGTTCTACTGTATTATTGACTATGTTTTGTTTATTCCATGTGTAACTCTTGTGTTGTTGTATGTGTCAAATTTGCTATGTCTTTATCTTGGCCAGGTCACAGTTGCAAATGAGAACTTGTTCTCAACTAGCCTACCTGGTTAAATAAAGTAAAACGTGTCCCAAAGTCGCTGGACTCTAGTGGCATCTCAAACACTTGGGGTCAACATTTGGATTTTTTTGCCAATCTGTCATTTGAGTAATGGAGACTTGGAAAACTTTGAACTGAATGAGCCCATGCCTTAGCAAAATGATGAGGTGTGGATAGTCTTAATACTATATTGCTATATATCATCGGGTAGCTCGCCACCCATGTCTTGCTCCCATGCAGATTTTGTATTTGCCAAGGATGGCGGATTAATGTTCCGTGCCCTTCAGATACGGGTTAAGATCTAAGCACCTCTCGACTGGACACTTAGTGGGCTAGAGTGGAAATTAAGGGAAATGTTTTTTTTTGCAAAGCTGCGAGTTTGCAGGTATCTAAGAAAGTGGGTATTGGGAATATTATGGTCAACCCTCAGAATATCGAATGAGACAAATAGGTTACAAAAAGCACTAGACCATTCCTATGCCAGAACTGGAAGAAAAGCAGCTTGCTTGTTTTAGGCTAAAGTGATTTTGGAATTGGGACCAGATTTTAAGGGATTCAAAACATGGGTGCCTAGGTTCATGGGCAATGGGGAGCACAAGAGCGAGACAGGAGAAGTTGGAAGGCTTGACTGTAACTCCATGATGGCCCAGTTGGACCATCCTTGTTTTCAAATGTAGAAACCCAATAAACATATTTAGATATATTTGCTGACCAGTGGTAGTGTAAAAAATTGGGAAGGCCCGGCCTGCCTGTGGGCTTAGGTCTCTCTAGATATACAGTACCAGTCAAAAGTTTGGACACACCTACTCATTCAAGGGTTTTTCTTTAATTTAGCTATTTTCTACATTGTAGAATAATAGTGAAGACATCAGAAATATGAAATAACACATGAATCATGTAGTAACCATAAAAGTGTTAAACAAATCAACATATTTGAGATTCTTCAAAGATTCTTCCCTTTGCCTTGATGACAACTTTGCACACGCTTGGCATTCTCTCAACCAGCTTCATCTGGAATGCTTTTCCAACAGTCTTGAAGGAGTTCCCACATAAGCTGAGCACTTGTTGGCTGCTTTTCCTTTACTCTGCGGTCCAACTCGTCCCAAACCATCTCAATTGGGTTGAGGTCGGGTGACTGTGGTGGCCAGGTTATCTGATGCAGCACTCCATCCCTCTCCTGCTTGGTCAAATAGACCTTACTCAGCCTGGAGGTGTGTTGGGTCATTGTCCTGCTGAAAAATAAATGATAGTCCAATTAAGCGCAAACCAGATGTGATGGCGTATCACTGCAGAATGCTGTGGTAGCCATGCTGGTTAAGTGTGCCTTGAATTCTAAATAAATCACAGACGGTGTCACCAGCCAAGCACTGTCACACCTCCTCCACGCTTCACGGTGGGAACCACACATCCAGAGATAATCCGTTCACCTAATCTGCATCTCTCACAAAGACATGGCGGTTGGAACCAAAAATCTCAAATTTGGACTAATCAGAACAAAGGACAGATTTCCACGGTCTAATGTCCATTGCTCGTGTTTCTTGGCCCAAGCAAGTCTCTTGTTCTTATTGGTGTCCTTTAGTAGTGGTTTCTTTGCAGCAATTTGGCCATGAAGGACTGATTCACACAGTTTTCTTTGAACAGTTGATGTTGAGATGTGTCTGTTACTTCAACTCTGTTAAGCATTTATTTGGGCTGGTAACTCAAATAAACTTATCCTCTGTAGCAGAGGTAACTCGGGTTTTCCTTTCCTGTGGCGATCTTCATGAGAGCCAGTTTCCTCATAGCGCTTGATGGTTTTTGTGACTGCACTTGAAGAAGTTCTTGAAATGTTCTCCCTTCACTGACCTTCATGTCTTAAAGTAATGATGAATTGTCATTTGTCTTTGCTTATTTGAGCTGTTCTTGCCATAATATGGACTTGGTCTTTTACCAAATAGGGCTATCTTCTGTATACCACCCCTACCTTTTCACAACACAACTGATTGTCTCAAACGCATTAAGAAGGAAAGAAATTCCACAAATTAAATTTGAACAATGCACACCTGTGAATTGAACGGCTCCCTCCATGAAGGTGGCTGAGAAAATGCCAAGTGTGCAAAACTGTCTTAGCAAAGGGTGGCTACTTTGCTTATTTTTGGTTGCTACATTATTTCATAGATTTAATGTCTTCACTATTATTTAGAAAATAGTAAAAAATAAAGAAAAGCCCATGAATGACTAGGTGTCCAAACTTTTGACTGGTTTTGTACCTTTTTTCGCTCATGGATTTTACTTATTCCAAATGAAGTTGGAAAGTACCTGTCCAGTTGTTTGAACATCGACTTTGGCAGAAAAAAATGGGAATCATTTGGAATAAGTACAAAATCCCTAGGTAGTACAGTCATCTTATAAGAATTAATGTGACCTGCTAATGAAATGGGAAGAGACGACCAACTTTATAAAATCCTGCTTAGTGCGCTCCTGGAGTGTTTTTGAAGTTATGTTTAAACAGAGCCTAAATGAGTGTGTGACCTTTATCCCCAAAATAAGTAAATACCTGATGCTCCACCTTTTAAATGGGAAATTGGCATACCCAATACCTTCTGCTAACTGATTAATGGGGAGGAGCACACTTTGTTAGGTCTAACTTATAACCAGAGAATGTCCCAAAACCTTGTAGCATGTCCAAGAGATGGGGTATACACTCCAGGGTTAGAGATGTATACAAGAAGAGAGTCTGCATATAAGGACACCTTGTGAGTTATGTTGCCCCTTAATATTCCCTTAATCCTCTCCTCCGGGCGCAGGGCGATAGCAAGAGGCTCAATAGCCATAACAAATAGGAAAGGGGATAAACAGAAACTCTGCCTGGCCCCCTTGTGGAGAGGGAAATAGCTGGAGGTAACGTTGTTTGTGTGAACAGAAGCCACTGGGGACAAGTACAACATCTTAATCCAGGAAAGGAATGACGGGCCAAACCCAAATCTCTAGTACTGTAAATAGATGTTCCCTTAACCCGGTCGAAATCCTTCTCAGCATCAAGAGAGATGACGACCTCTGCCTGCAGAGTTGGGTGGGCAGTATAAAGAACTTTTAAATAGCCGCTGCATATTATAGAAAGATTGCCTATCTGAGAGAAATCCGGGTTGGTCAGAGTTAATTCAATTAGGCATCAAATCAAATCAAAATCAAATCAAATCAAATCAAATTTATTTATATAGCCCTTCGTACATCAGCTGATATCTCAAAGTGCTGTACAGAAACCCAGCCTAAAACCCCAAACAGCAAACAATGCAGGTGTAAAAGCACGGTGGCTAGGAAAAACTCCCTAGAAAGGCCAAAACCTAGGAAGAAACCTAGAGAGGAACCAGGCTATGTGGGGTGGCCAGTCCTCTTCTGGCTGTGCCGGGTAGAGATTATAACAGAACATGACCAAGATGTTCAAATGTTCATAAATGACCAGCATGGTCGAATAATAATAAGGCAGAACAGTTGAAACTGGAGCAGCAGCACAGTCAGGTGGACTGGGGACAGCAAGGAGTCATCATGTCAGGTAGTCCTGGGGCACGGTCCTAGGGCTCAGGTCCTCCGAGAGAGAGAAAGAAAGAGAGAATTAGAGAGAGCATATGTGGGGTGGCCAGTCCTCTTCTGGCTGTGCCGGGTGGAGATTATAACAGAACGTGGCCAAGATGTTCAAATGTTCATAAATGACCAGCATGGTTGAATAATAGTAAGGCAGAACAGTTGAAACTGGAGCAGCAGCATGGCCAGGTGGACTGGGGACAGCAAGGAGTCATCATGTCAGGTAGTCCTGGGACATGGTCCTAGGGCCCAGGCCAGTTGAAACTGGAGCAGCAGCATGGCCAGGTGGACTGGGGACAGCAAGGAGTCATCATGTCAGGTAGTCCTGGGGCATGGTCCTAGGGCTCAAGTCCTCCGAGAGAGAGAAAGAAAGAGAGAAGGAGAGAATTAGAGAACGCACACTTAGATTCACACAGGACACCGAATAGGACAGGAGAAGTACTCCAGATATAACAAACTGACCCTAGCCCCCCGACACATAAACTAATGCAGCATAAATACTGGAGGCTGAGACAGGAGGGGTCAGGAGACACTGTGGCCCCATCCGAGGACACCCCGGACAGGGCCAAACAGGAAGGATATAACCCCACCCACTTTGCCAAAGCACAGCCCCCACACCACTAGAGGGATATCTTCAACCACCAACTTACCATCCTGAGACAAGGCCGAGTATAGCCCACAAAGATCTCCGCCACAGCTCAACCCAAGGGGGTGGCGCCAACCCAGACAGGCCGACCACAACAGTGAATCAACCCACCCAGGTGACGCACCCCCCCAGGGACGGCATGAGAGAGCCCCAGTAAGCCAGTGACTCAGCCCCGTAACAGGGTAGAGGCAGAGAATCCCAGTGGAAAGAGGGGAATCGGCCAGGCAGAGACAGCAAGGGCGGTTCGTTGCTCCAGAGCCTTTCCGTTCACCTTCCCACTCCTGGGCCAGACTACACTCAATCATATGACCCACTGAAGAGATGAGTCTTCAGTAAAGACTTAAAGGTTGAGACCGAGTTTGCGTCTCTGACATGGGTAGGCAGACCGTTCCATAAAAATGGAGCTCTATAGGAGAAAGCCCTGCCTCCAGCTGTTTGCTTAGAAATTCTAGGGACAATTAGGAGGCCTCGTCTTGTGACCGTAGCGTACGTGTAGGTATGTACGGCAGGACCAAATCAGAGAGATAGGTAGGAGCAAGCCCATGTAATGCTTTGTAGGTTAGCAGTAAAACCTTGAAATCAGCCCTTGCTTTGACAGGAAGCCAGTGTAGAGAGGCTAGCACTGGAGTAATATGATCAAATTTTTTGGTTCTAGTCAGGATTCTAGCAGCCGTATTCAGCACTAACTGAAGTTTATTTAGTGCTTTATCCGGGTAGCCGGAAAATAGAGCATTGCAGTAGTCTAACCTAGAAGTGACAAAAGCATGGATGAATTTTTCTGCATCATTTTTGGACAGAAAGTTTCTGATTTTTGCAATGTTACGTAGATGGAAAAAAGCTGTCCTCGAAATGGTCTTGATATGTTCTTCAAAAGAGAGATCAGGGTCCAGAGTAACGCCGAGGTCCTTCACAGTTTTATTTGAGACGACTGTACAACCATTAAGATTAATTGTCAGATTCAACAGAAGATCTCTTTGTGCATCACTGTTTCTAAATGGCGTGAGAGGACCTTAGTGAGAATTTTATAATTGCAGGTTTAGGTGAATAGTTTGGGATTGGTAGAAGTTGTATTTTATTCCTTATCATTTTTTTACAAACTGTAATTGTTGGGAAGGGCTCGTAAGCAAGCATTTCATGGTAAAGTCTACACCAGTTGTATTCGGGGCATGTGACAAATTACATTTGATTTGGTTGAATCTGTGCTTGAAATTCACTACTCGATTGAGGGACCTTACAATTATCTGTATGTGTGGGGTACAGAGAGTGGGTAGTTGTTACAAACTTATGTTATGAGTCCATGGACCTTTTATTATGGGATTTGTTAAGCACAATTTTACTCATTAACTTATTTAGTCTTGCTATAACAAAGGGGTTGAATACTCAAGACATTTCAGCTTAACATTTTTTACTAATATTTTTTGTTTTGTTCTGCAAACAAAATTCCACTGAGTTTATGGGGTATTGTGTGTAGATCAGTGACACAAAATCTAAATTTAATACATTTTTAATTCGGGCTGTAACTACAAAATGTCGAAAAAGGAAGGGGAAGTGAATACTTTCTGAAGGCACTGTATAAGATATTTAGCTGGTGAACATTTAGTAGTGAGTTTCTAGTGTAACTTGATAACTTCTCTTGTGCTGCTCAACAGTGGATCGTCACATCATGAAACTTCAGTTTGCTCTTTGTAAGCAAACATACCATGTGATTGGCTCAATTAAAAAAACATTTTTTTAAAGGGACGGTATTGAATATCACACTGTCTGTATTTGAAAATACCCCGGTATAGAGAGCAATAGTAATGGCGTCTTTTTGTAGGCACTAACTTCGCTATGGTTTGATGGCCAAAGCCTATGGGGATTCTTTTTTTGGGGGGGGTGGGTTTGATAAACGTCAAAGTAAGTTCTGTGGTAAACACAGGCTTCGGAGATCTTATGTTTTGTTCTATGAGATAATGTTAATCAGCTAATGTTACTTTTTGTGAATTTTGAAGCATTTATGTATTATTCATAAAGGTCATGTTAACTGACTGATATCTCATAGAACAAAATGTATAAGATCTCCTAAGCCTGTGCTAACTTCAGACCTTATTTTCGACATTGATCCCAATACCCAATTCTTTCCCCATTCATTTCTCTGATAGGAATGGCTGAACGAACCAGAGGTAACTCATTTCCATTTTTTAGGACAACAAGCTGGCGAGCTCTATACGGTATAACGCCCAAGCCTACTCCGGGGTGCTAATAATAATGTCAATGCCATTTGTCTTCATTTTCAAAATAAACATTTTAAACTTAAGTTTACAAAAATACAATTGGTTCTGCAATGTTGAAAATCCAAGAACAAGGTGTGGTGACCATTTTTACATTTATTTCAACATACACTACATGGCCTTCAAATGAGTGGATTTGGCTTTTTCCACCACACCCGTTGCTGACAGGTGTTTAAAATCGAGCACACAGCCACACACAAGCCTAAGATCCCCATGCGCAATGCCAAGTGTCGGCTGGACTGGTGTAAAGCTTGCCGCCATTGGACTCTGGAGCAGTGGAGATGCGTTCTCTGGCGTGATGAATCACACTTCACGATCTGGGTTTGGCGAATGCTACCTGGCTGACTGAATTGTGCCAACTGCAAAGTTTGGTGGAGGAGGAATAATAGTCAGGTTCATGCTAGATGATTGTGTGCTTCTAACTTTGGCCAAATGTTTGGGGAAGGCCCTTTCCTGATGCAGCATGACAATTCCCCAGTGGGCAAAGCGAGGTCCATACAAAAATGGTTTGTCGGGATCGGTGTGGAAGAACTTGACTGGCCTGCACAGAGCCCTGACCACAACCCCATCGAAAACCTTTTGGGATGAATTGGAACGCCGACTGCGAGCCAGGCCTAATGGCCCATCATCAGTGCCGACCTCACTAATGCTCTTGTGGTTCATTGGAAGCAAGTCCCTGCAGCCATGTTCCAACATCTAATGAAAAGCCTTCCCAGAAGAGTGGAGGCTGTTATAGCAGCACAGGGGGACCAACTCCATATTAATGCCCATGATTTTGGAATAAGATGTTTGACAAGCAGGTGTCCACCAACTTTTGCCCATTTAAGAAGAAATAGGGAGCTATTTAGGAAAAGTGGATGGGCGTCAATATATTTGGGTGCAAATGTATCTTACTCACACCTGGTTGTAACGCACCCCCCACAGTTGCCACAGTTGTAAATATGTTTTTATAAAAAAATAAAAATCATTCACACCTGCACTGTTGGATCTTAAGTATGTTACTGTATACTGAAACTACATCTGCTAAATAAAAATCTAATCTTCCTGGCTTACCACTTACAACTAGACTAAATTCATAGCTTTTCTATCAGTTTATCATGGAATGCAGCCTGTTGCTTGATGACTCTCTAAAGGTCAACATTGAGACATTATGATAACTGATCTGGTATTGACACATCAAAACCTGTGTTTTCAGTCACACTCAGTGGGTTTTAATATGCCTAATATAGAATAGGCCTTTTGTTTTTCAAAGTGAAGGGAGACTCAGGAAGGTCACTCAGTTTGGAATGGGGCAGGGTCTGATTCCATGGGAGAATGACCAAACGAATGAGTGCTTGTTTGTTCAAAGCAAAACTTGCGCTCGCTTTGTCTCTCACGTGATGAATGCCAAGGAAAATCCATTTTACTTTTTCATTGAGAAAAAAATCACTTCTCTCTTGGCCTGGGAAAGTCTGTCTTTGATTTACCTCCTCATATCTTTGTTATGGTTACAAATATGATTATCCCAGATGTGGCATGAGTTCAAGGGCTCCCTGGGAGCGAAGAAGTGGATGATAACAAAGTTCTGAGTGTTTTCCTTCTGCCAATCCGTACCAGGAGGTCAGCCCAGGGGAACGGGGAAAACAGATCTGTTGATTGCTGCAACTGCATCCCACTGGATCGGTTTACCATTCTGATATACTGTACGGTGTACACAATCAAGTTTTATCTTGAGAAATTATGTGTGTGAGAGAGTGAGAGAATCTGTGATTCTGAGAATGAGGTTTTGGCGAGTGTGTGAGAGTGAGCCTGTTAGTGTTTTCTAAGAGAAAGTGTGTGTGTTAATTGTCTGTTCTCTTAAGTGTGATGGTGTACAGTGCCTTCAAAGTATGCATACAGTGGAGCAATAAAGTATTTAGTCTGCCACCAATTGTGCAAGTTCTCCCACTTAAAAAGATGAGAGAGGCCTGTAATTTTCATCATAGGTACACTTCAACTATGACAGACAAAATGAGAAAAGAAATCCAGAAAATCACATTGTAGGATTTTTAATGAATTTATTTGCAAATAAGTATTTGGTCACCTACAAACAAGCAAGGTTTCTGGCTCTCACAGACCTGTAACGTCTTCTTTAAGAGGCTCCTCTGTCCTCTACTCGTTAGCTGTATTAATGGCACCTGTTTGAACTTGTCATCAGTATAAAAGACACCTGTCCACAACCTCAAACAGTCACACTCCAAACTCCACTATGGCCAAGACCAAAGAGCTGTCAAAGGACACCAGAAACAAAATGGTAGACCTGCACCAGGCTAAGAAGACTGAAACTGCAATAGGTAAGCAGCTTGGTTTGAAGAAATCAACTGTGGGAGCAATTATTAGGAAATGGAAGACATACAAGACCACTGATAATCTCCCTCGATCTGGGGCTCCATGCAAGATCTCACCCCGTGGGGTCAAAATTATCACAAGCAAAAATCCCAGAACCACACGGGGGGACCTAGTGAATGACCTGCAGAGAGCTGGGACCAAAGTAACAAAGCCTACCATCAGTAACACACTACGCCGCCAGGGACTCAAATCCTGCAGTGCCAGACGTGTCCCCCTGCTTATGCCAGTACATGTCCAGGCCCGTCTGAAGTTTGCTAGAGAGCATTTGGATGATCCAGAAGAAGATTGGGAGAATGTCATATGGTCGGATGAAACCAAAATATAACTTTTTGGTAAAAACTCAACTCGTCGTGTTTGGAGGACAAAGAATGCTGAGTTGCATCCAACGAACACCATACCTACTGTGAAGCATGGGGGTGGAAACATCATGCTTTGGGGCTGTTTCTCTGCAATGGGACCAGGACGACTGATCTGTGTAAAGGAAAGAATGAATGGGGCCATGTATCGTGAGATTTTGAGTGAAAACCTCCTTCCATCAGCAAGGGCATTGAAGATGAAACGTGGCTGGGTCTTTCAGCATAACAATAATTCCAAACACACCGCCCGGGCAACAAAGGAGTGGCTTCGTAAGAAGCATTTCAAGGTCCTGGAGTGGCCTAGCCAGTCTCCAGATCTCAACCCCATAGAAAATCTTTGGAGGAAGTTAAAAGTCTGTGTTGCCCAGCAACAGCCCCAAAACATCACTGCTCTAGAGGAGCTCTGCATGGAGGAATTGGCCAAAATACCAGCAACAGTGTGTGAAAACCTTGAAGACTTACAGAAAACGTTGGACCTCTCATTGCCAACAAAGGGTATATAACAAAGTATTGAGAAACTTTTGTTATTGACCAAATACATATTTTCCACCATAATTTGCAAATAAATTCATTGAAATAACCAATTATTCACACCCCTGAGTCAATACATGTTAGAATCACCTTTGCCAGCGATTTTACAGCTGCGAGTTTTTCTGGGTGAGTCTGGGTGAGTCTCTAAGAGCTATGCACACCTGGATTATTCTTCAAGTTGGTTGATGATCATTGTTAGACAGCCATTTTCAAATTTTGCCATAGATTTTCAAGCTGGTTTAGGTCAACTGTAACAAGGCCACTCAATAACATTCAATGTTGTCTTGGTAAGCAACTCCAGTGTATATTTGGCCTTGTGTTTTAGGTTATTGTCCTGCTGAAAGGTGAGTTTATATCCCATTGTCGGTTGGAAAGCAGACTGAACCAGGTTAGTCCACTAGTATTTTACCTGTGCTTAGCTCGATTCTGTTTTTATTTTTATCCAACAAAAAAACTCCCTAGTCCTTGCAGTTGACAAGTATACCCATGACATGATGCAGCCTCCAAAATATGAAGAGTGGTACTCAGTGATGTGTTGTGCTGGATATGCCCCGAACATAACTCTTTGTATTTAGGATATAAAGTTAATTTCTTTGCCACATTTCTTGCAGTTTTACTTTAGTGCCTTGTTGCAAACATGATGCATGTTTTGGAATATTTTTTCTGTACTAGCTTCCTTTTCTCTCTGTCATTTAGGTTAGTATTGTGGAGTAATTACTATGTTGTTGATCCATCCTCAGTTTTCTCATATCACAACTATTAAAATCGAACTGTTTTAAAGTCAGGTGCTCTTGGTGAGGCATTGGAAAATCTCCCTGGTCTTTGTGGTTGAATCTGTGTTTGAAATTCACTACTCGACGGACGGACCTTACAGACAATTGTATGTGTGGGGTACAGAGATTTAGGTAAATATTCAAAAATCATGTTAAACACTATTATTGCAAAACGAGTGAGTCCATGCAATTTATGTGACTTGTTAAGCAAATGTTTTATTCTGAACTTATTTAGGCTTGCCATAACAAATGGGTTGAATATGTATTGACTCAAGACATTTCAGCTTTTAATTTTTAAATAATTTGAACATTTCAAGACATAATTCCACTTTGACATTATGGAGTATTGTGTGTAAACTAGTGTCACAACATCTCAATTTAATACATTTTAAATTCAGGCTGTAACACAACAAAATGTGGAGAATTTCAGGGGGTGTAAATCGTTTCTGAAGCCCTCTGGTGTGCTGGGTTGTGTGATAGCAGCTCAACTCCCATGGAGTGTCAGCAGGCAGACACTGTGTTCCAGACAGACTTGAGGGTTGCGCCCTTACAGCGCTCACACAATCACAGTTCAAATAATTTGCTCACACAATCACAGTTCAAATAATTTACCGGCTCACTTAACCCCAGCCAACCAGCCACCCACCCAGCCTATATGCCTTGCCAGACAGACTGACTGACACTGAGGAGGAACAGGAGAGTGAGTCACCCACATAATGAATCTCCATAGATCTCCCTGGCTAGACAGAGGGGGAGGGGAGGGGGTGTGACAGTGAGAGAGATAATTAGATGGTATTGTCTTCTGCTGTGTGTGTGAGAGAAGATAATGGGATTGAAAGTGCAGGTATGTCCTGTGGTGTTTGATGAGGGGAAGATGAAGTTGGGAGGAGGGGGGGCTAGAAAGAAACAGCTTAGGTTACACAGTGAGACAGCAGGGATCTACAGCTGCAGTGTATTGGACAATGGATAGCTGTTATGATCTGGCTGGTCTACTACTACTACTTGGCAGGTGATGGCAATATGGATGTTTAGGCTCTTGAATTGAACGTACAAATTGAAGTTTACATGAAGTGCATACTGTTTATGTAGTGTGTGTGTGTGTGTGTGTATATAAGGAATATGTGTGTTATGTATACAGGGACACATTATTTGTAGATTTGTTCAGTTTCTTACCAGAGATGTTTATCAATTTGTTGCAAAATGTAAAAACATGTTACATATGTTATCTTCCAGCTCGACTAACATGTTGCATTTGACAGGTGTTGACCAGTGACAATCTGGGCTTTCACTTTAGAGGTAGACTCAGTGAGATGACGTAGCTGCACGAAGTAAACAGCAGTAGTTGGTCAATTTCCTCAACAACTAAGAGCGTTGAAGTGTGAGGCTAATGTTTTGCTCCCGTAGCTATCCTGTTGTAACAGCGTGAAGCCCACCCATGCACATGTGCAAATACTCTGTGACGGCAAATTTTGCATCGCGCTCATCTCAATATCTGCAGTGCTGTTCGTGGCAACATCTTGCCAAGTCTCCATATATGAAAATATTGACGCTTTTATTTCACCCTGGATATACACTAGAAATCTGCTGAATGATGAAAATAAATAAACATGTGGAATCCCCTTCTCAGCCAAGTCTGGCTCAGTGGAGCCTCTTGCTGTATTGGATGGCTAAATCAATTTTAACCTCTGAGCATTTACATCTAAAATGACCGGGGGGGGGACTGACGACAACCAACCTGTGTTGCCAGGCGGAGTGGAAAACATGGTTTCCGAGTGGGGTGGATTTCCGAGTGGGGTGGGGATGCGGGGGGTTGAACGGAGACATGTTGGGTTACTTAATCTGTCCAAATTGGGTGTCACTTAAAAGCTAAGAGTCTACATCAACTACAAAGGCACCCACTCCATTAACGTAATCTTGATAGCAGTGTGGGATGCCCGCTACAGGTTCACAAAATGGTGGATGTCTGGTCATACGGCCAAGAGAGCAATGTTTTAAGAGTTCTTTTGGGTCCAAACTGCTGCAGAAGACCCTCGATTTACCACCTCCAGCTGTCCTGCCAGGTACCACAACGCCAAGTCTTCATGTTTTACTGGGAGATTCCCCCTTCATGAGAACCTCATGCACCCTTATCCAGGTACTGTATGTTGGTAATAGGATGTTGGAATCAATTGCACTTTTTCTGTTTCTAATTTCCCTTTTTTACTGCATACATGTGTGCACCTCTAAATTAGAAATGGCATTTTTTCAAGGCGTATATCTGACATACAGTATATTCTCTTGTTACCTCTCATTCACAGCTGTCCATCTCAATGAACCTGGGCGTACCTACAACTACCGCCACTCTCGTTGTCGGATAGTCATAGAGAATGCATTCGGCATGATGGCTGCAAGGATGAGGATTCTTGGTTGCCCAATCGAGTGTACCCCTGAAAACGCTAAGGACATTGTGAAGCCATGTGGCCCTCTAAAACTACCTGTCCTCCACGGATGAAGCTCATAAGCCAAACGCAAGATGCATACCCCCGCTTTTGCTGACACACCCCAACTACCAACCTGGAGAGTGGAGGAGGGTTGTGGCAGGGACAACAATCTCCAAGATCCAGGGAGACGTATGTCATATGGTCAGATGAAACCAAAATATAACTTTTTGGTAAAAACTCGTCGTGTTTGGAGGACAAAGAATGCTGAGTTGCATCCAAATAACACCATACCTACTGTGAAGCATGGGGGTGGAAACATCATGCTTTGGGGCTGTTTTTCTGCAAAGGGACCAGGACGACTGATCCATGTAAAGGAAAGAATGAATGGGGCCATGTATCGTGAGATTTTGAGTGAAAACCTCCTTCCATCAGCAAGGGCATTGAAGATGAAACGTGGCTGGGTCTTTCAGCATGACAATGATCCCAAACACACCGCCCGGGCAACGAAGGAGTGGCTTTGTAAGAAGCATTTCAAGGTCCTGGAGTGGCCTAGCCAGTCTCCAGATCTCAACCCCATAGAACATTTTGAGGGAGTTGAAAGTCCGTGTTGCCCAGCAACAGCCCCAAAACAGCACTGCTCTAGAGGAGATCTGCATGGAGGAATGGGCCAAAATACCAGCAACAGTGTGAAAACCTTGTGAACACTTACAGAAAACGCTTGACCTCTGTCATTGCCAACAAAGGGTATATAACAAAGTATTGAGAAACTTTTGTTATTGACCAAATACTTATTTTCCACCATAATTTGCAAATAAATTCATAAATCCTACAATGTGATTCTCTGGATTTTTTTTTCTTCTAATTTTGTCTGTCATAGTTGAAGTGTACCTATAATGAAAATTACAGGCCTCTCTCATCTTTTTAAGTGGGAGAACTTGCACAATTGGTGGCTGACTAAATAATTTTTGCCCCACTTTATCATCAAAACAGTACGTATGTTATTTTAAAACTCACCTCACTGTAATTGATCAATTTGAAGAAAGAAGTTCAAAAGGTTGAAACCGAGTGGAATACATGGTCGTTGTGGATGTTGTTTCAAAGCAAGCCTAACACAATAAAATGGACAGCGCTTTCTAAGGCGACGATTAATTCAAAATACCCATTCACATGTTAGGGCTTACACTAGCCCCCCCCCACACACACAAAAAACAATAAACTAATGATTGTGTCATTACACAATACACACAGTGCCTTGCAAAAGTATTCATGCCCCTTGGCGTTTTTCCTATTTTGTTGCATTAAAACCTGTCATTTAAATAGATTTTTATTTGGATATCATGTAATGAACATACACAAAATAGTCCAAATTGGTGAAGTGAAATGAAAAAGTGGTGCGTGCATATGTATTCACCCCCTTTGCAATGAAGCCCCTAAATAAGATCTGGTGCAACGAATTACCTTCAAAAGTCACATAATTAGGTAAATAAAGTCCACCAGTGTGCAATCTAAGTGTCACATGATCTATCACATGATCTCAGTACATATACACCTGTTCTGAAAGGCCCCAGAGTCTGCAACACCACCAAGCAAGTGGCACCATGAAGACCAAGGAGCTCTCCAAACAGGTCAGGGACAAAGTTGAGGAGAAGTAGAGATCAGGGTTGGGTTATAAAAAAAATATATCTGAGACGTTGAACATCCCACGGAGCACCATTTTAAATCCATTATAAAAAAGGGAAAGAATATGGCACCACAACAAACCTGCCAAGAGAGGGCTGCCCACAAACTCACGGACCAGGCAAGGGGGGCATTAATCAGAGTGGCAACAAAGAGACCAACGATAACCCCGAAGGAGCTACAAAGCTCCACGAGAGGAGATTGGAGTATCTGTCTATAGGACCACCTGAAGCCATACACTCCACGGAGCTGGGCTTTATGGAGGTGGCCAGAAAAAAGCCATTGTCTAAAGTTGTGTTCGCCAAAAGGCATGTGGGAGACTCCACAAGCATATGGAAGAAGGTACTCTGGTCAGATGAGACTAAAATTTAGATTTTTGGCCATCAAGGAAAACACCGTCTGGCGCAAACCCAACACCTCACATTACCCCGAGAACACCATCCCCACAGTGAAGCATGGTGGTGGCAGCATCATGCAGTGGGGATGTTTTTCATCGTCAGGGACTGGGAAACTGGTCAGAATTGAAGGAATGATGGATGGTGTTAAATACAGGGAAATTCTTGAGGAAAACCGGTTTGAGTCTTCCAGAGATTCAAGACTGGGATGGAGGTTCACCTTCCAGCAGGACAATAATCCTAAGCATACTGCTAAAGCAACATTTGAGTCATTTAAGGAGAAACATTTAAAGGTCTTGGAATGACCTAGTCAAAGCCCAGATCTCAAACCAATTGAGAATCTGTAGTATGACTTAAAGATTGCTGTACACCAGTTGGTTTCACAGTAAAAAAAAATATTTTGCATCTTCAAAGTGGTAGGCATGTTGTGTAAGTGATATAAACCCCTGAAAAATCCGTCTTAATTCCAGGTTGTAAGGCAACAAAATAGGAAAAATGTCAAGGGGGTGAATACTTTGGCAAGCCACCGTAACCTACCGCATATTTTTCCATACAGATTTAAGATGTCGTTGTTGGTACATAATTGGTGTAGCCTATACTCTAATATTAAATCAATTACAGTAATCTTCTTTGAGTGTGGACTATTATTATGCATACTGGATAGACTAGTTCTTATGCTATGCTCCAAACGTTATGTTCATGAGTCTGCGAGAGAACATACAGGCCTAGCGATGCTGTTGGTTTATTAATTGTGTAGAGCAGCTTACAGTTGGCCTACAATTTATAGTGAATTTGTATTTATTTGATTTTGAATGGTCTAGTAATAGGGCACTTTTTTTCTGAATTAATAGGCTGACTGACACATTACCTTAGCTACAGAATATCTCACCACTGTTCATTTCTATCTATTCCACTCTCCTTCGTTCCTTTCTTGAGAGTACAAAGAGAGGGGCTGTCAACAGTTTAATGAAATATGTTTAGTTGTGAAAACGTGTTACTATTGATGTCCCCGAACAGTTTTCACTTGGTTTCCCATATTAAACACTGGGCAGTTGCAGGAACAGGGTTGGAGAGCCCATGGTATACAGTGTTTGGGTGGGATGTCACCTCACACAGCGAGAGGCTGCATGCTCCTCAAACAGTGGTTGATGTGTGGAATGAAATAACCAGAGTAGCCTACGCGGCAGAGGTGAAAAATGAACCAGCAGGAAAGTGGTCGCTGTTCGCATTGTCGTTTTTCACCTGGCCCTGTTTCTGCCCATTTTGATGATGGGCCATTTAAAACCAAAACTAATTTCACATATTAGAGACTCATTAGAGTAGCACCGCCCCCTCAGGGACCAACAAAGTCTAAGCCCCCGGGTGGGCGAGCATAATATATAAGGAATTTCTCAAAGCTGCTAATGAGAACCTTGATGACCTTGTACCTAACCGGTGGGAATTCTAGTGGAGACCCCCACCCAAGCAGTGGCAGTGCTGGCAACACCAGCTACAGTAACCCATGGGGAGGGGGTCACATTCGTACAATCAGAAAGGGGGCAAATTATTGGTGCCCTGGTGGCACAAAATAATCGAAACTGCTCAGAGATGCTTGGGAAAATGGTAACAACTGGGGACCTGTGTGTGTGTGTGTGTGTGTGTGTGTGTGTCAGCTAGGACTTTACATTGGTTAAGCAAATCTCCCTATTCTTGATACATTTTGCATGTCTTCTCAAACAGCTCCAACTGTATATGCAAATCAAGTCTTCTCTTGGTTGTTTGTGGGGAGAGTGTGTATGTATCCCACATCTGTTGCTAAGGGGTAATGATGTTAGAGACAGTATAGGATGAATCACAATAATATTATTTCCCCAACATAATAATTGCTTGCCAAAAAAGCTAAATAAAATGTAATGCCACTCCTGGTTATAGGTAATGATCCTTCATATGAATGGCCTACATTATTATACATATTATTTGTAAATTGTGTAAATATACTGAACAAAAATATAAATGCAAAATGTAAAGTGTCGTTCCCATGATTCA
This sequence comes from Oncorhynchus nerka, assembly GCF_034236695.1. Lineage (NCBI taxonomy): Eukaryota > Metazoa > Chordata > Actinopteri > Salmoniformes > Salmonidae > Oncorhynchus > Oncorhynchus nerka. Next base: position 26,639,322 of record NC_088404.1, on the reverse strand, counting down.
TGAGCTGAAGCACACGAGCTTATTTCTCTCAAATGTTGTACACAAATGTGTTTACATCACTGTTAGAGAGCATTTCTCCTTTGCCAAGTTAATCTATCCACGAGATGGATGTGGCATATCAAGAAGCTGAATAAACGGCATGATCATTATACAGGTGCACCTTGTGCTGGGGACAATAAAAGGCCACTCTAAAATGTGCAGTTTTGTCACACAACACAATTCCACAGATTTCTCAAGTTTACAGGGAGCGTGCAATTTGCATGCTGACTGCAGGAATATCCATCAGAGCTGTTGCCAGAAAATGTCATGTTCTTTTCTCTACTATAATGTTGTTTTGGAGAATTTGGCAGCATGTCCAACCGGCCTCACAACCACAGACCACGTGTAACCACGCCAGCCCCGGACCTCTAAATCCGGCTTCTTCAACTGCGGGATTGTCGGAGACCAGACACCCGGACAGCTGATAAAACTGAGGAGAATTTCTGTCTATAAAAAACCCATTCTGATTGGCTGGGCCTGGCTGCCCAGTGGATGCCCTTCTAGTCCCACCCATGACTGTGCCCCTGCCCAGTCATGTGAAATCCATAGATTAGGGCCTAATGAATTCATTTCAATTCACTGGATTTCCTTATATGAACTGTAACTCAGTAAAATCGTTGAAATCCTTGCATGTTGCGTTTATATGATTGTTCAGTATAAATTAAGATATGCAAGATTTTGTTTTTTAAAAATAACAGCACACAATAGAATTGAAGTGAGGGTGTTGGAAATGCTTTTGGTTGTTAATCTGGTTCTGTTCTGTAGTTGGCACTGTGCTCTTTTTAAAGGATAGATTCCAATCTCTCAAAGGCCCTAAAAAAAACTTTCACATTTACACAAGTATTCAGATCCTCTACTCAGTCTTTGTTGAAGCACCTTTAGCAGCAATTACAGCCTCAAGTCTTCTTGGGTATGACGCTACAAGCTTGGCACACCTGTATTTGGGGAGTTTCAGCTGATCATCTCAAGCTCTGTCAGGTTGGATGGGGAGCATTGCTGCACAGCTACTCTCAGGCCTCTCCAGAGATGTTCGATCAGGTTCAAGTCCGGGCTTTGTTTGGGCCACTCAAGGACATTCAGAGACTTGTCCCGAAGCCACTCCTGCGTTGTCTTGGCTGTGTGCTTAGGATTGTTGTCCTGTTGGAAGGTAAACCTTCATCCCGGTCTGAGGTCCTGAGCGCTCTGGAGAAGGTTTTCATCAAGGCTCTCTGTACTTTGCTCTGTTCATAATTTCCTTGATCCTGACTAGTCGCTGAAAAACATCCCCAAAGCTGCTGCTTCACCATAGGGATGGTGCAGGTTTCCTCCAGGCGTGACACTTGGCATTCAGGCCAAATAGTTCAGTCTTGGTTTCATCAGACCAGAGAATCTTGTTTCTCATGGTCTGAGAGTCCTTTTCAGGTGCCTTTTGGCAAACTCAACTCCAAATTTGCTTTTTTATTGAGGAGTGCCTTCCGTCTGGCCAGTCTCCCATAAAAGCATGATTGATGAAGTACTGCAGAGATGGTTTTCCTTCTGGAAGGTTCTCCCATCTCCACAGAGGAACTCTGGAGCTCTGTCAGTGACCATTGGGTTATTGGTCACATCCCTGACCAAGACCTTTTCCCCCTGATTGCTCAGTTTGGCCAGGCGGCCAGCTCTAGGAAGAGTCTTGGTGGTTCCAAACTTCTTCCATTTAAGAATGATGGATGCCATTGTGTTCTTGGGGACCTTCAATGCGGCAGAAATGTTTTGTTACCCTTCCCCAGATCTGTGCCTCAACACAATCCTGTCTCGGTGCTCTATGGACAATTCCTTCGACCTCATGGCTTCATTTTTGCTTTGACATGCACTGTCAACTGTGGGACCTTATATAGACAGATGTGCGCCTTTCCAAATCATGTCCAATCAATTGAATTTACCACAGGTGGACTCCAATGAAGTTGTAGAAATCTCAAGGATGATCAATGGAAACAGGATGCACCTGAGGTCAATTTCGAGTCTCATCGCAAAGGGTCTGAATATTAAGGTATTTCTGTTTTTTATTTTTCATACATTTGCAAATATGTCTGAAATTGTTTTCACTTTGTCATTATAGGGTATTGTGTTCCAAGAGTGTGCAAAGCTGTCATTAAGGCAAAGGGTGGCTACTTTGAAGAATCTCAAATATAAAATATATTTTTGGGTTACTACATGGTTCCATAGGTGTGATTTCATCGTTTTGATGTCTTCACTATTATTCTACAATGTAGAAAATAGTAAAGATAAAGAAAATCCCTGGAATGTGAAGGTGTCTACTTTTTACAGGTATTGTGTGTGTGTATATATATGAAATGATTCAGACAATTATGTTAATAGAAGCCACAATCTATTTGCAATATTAAGGCTGATCCACCCCTCCAAAAATAAATTATAATGTTTACATATTAGTAAAGATTAGATTAAATTGAGAATAATCTGTTGGGTGATAATATGATCACTTGATGAGAGAACAGCGTGTGCAGCCTGAGGCAAGGAATAGAGTGCAAGCATTTTTTGCGACTTTCTCAAATCAGTAGCCTATAGTTGCATCACGCAGTCCATAGAATGTCTTAGAAATCAAAACATATAAGGTTTATCATTCACAATCGCAACTAAAGTTGCCAAACTCTAAATCTGTCTTATATGACCTGTTTCAAATGATTTAACGTTCACCATAGGCACTTCATATGCGCACTCGCTCCGGAATGGCACATTCAGTTAAGTTCAATTATATTCTTCTTACTAAGAAATAATATAGAATAATTGCACATGACTTCTAAGCAGATCTTGTCTGCTAAGTTAACAAGCCTACAGCCTATGGCATGGCGCGTTGCCAGATAACATATAGTAGGCCAACTCATATTCTGTTCTTCTGAAATATATTTTCCTCATATCATGTTACCTTAGATCTGCCGAAAAGAAATAATGGATTTATTGTGATGGTGTATATTATTACATTGATTTATAATACTTTTTTACATTTCTATTTTCCAAAGGCTGTATCAGGAGCTTGTATGCGTGGAGGCCTGGAGATGCTAAACATGTTTATATAAATTACCATTCAATTACCGTGAGATCGGTATTTTGCTTGACAATAACCGTCTGACAAAATGTTGTGACTGCCACAGCCCTAGATTTTCTGCACAACACCTGTTCCAAGTCAATGTGCGGGGGGCACAGGTTAGTTGAGGTCATTTGTACATGTAGGTAGGGGTAAAGTGACTATGCATAGATAATAAAAAAGTGAGTAGCAGCAGTGTAAAAACAAAGTGGTAAGTGTCAATGTAAAAAATAGTTTGGGCAGCCAATTTGATTCATTGTTCAGCAGTCTTATGGCTTGTGGGTAGAAGCTGTTTATGAACCTTTTGGGCCTAGACTTGGAACTCTGGTACCGCTTGTTGTGTGGAAGCAGAGAGAACAGTCTATGACTTGGGTGACTGGAGTCTTCAACAATGTTTTTGGGCCTTCCACTGACAAATAAAATTTATTTTTTTAAAGAAAGCCTGTAAAGTCTGTGGCACATATCTCTTCTCTATGTTGTCAGCACTTAATGTTTAATATAATGCACCTTGTATTGAGATAACAAAACGCCAAAAGAGCTTTTTCATCACAAATAAATCTTTAGTCTTGTTTCTGGGCTCGATAAGTAAACCAAAACACAAAGGTGTCTGAGAATTGACATGTAAACAAGTGTCTATTGAATAAATGATTGTCAGAGTGTAGATATATCTATGAACAATATAAATAATAACGAACAATAGTACAACCCTGTCTGCTACAGTATGAACAGACGTGTAAACAAAAGTGTCTATGGAATAAAATGAAAGTGTCTAGTATCTGATTCCTGTCTGAACAACAACACAAGTTGTGGTCCCAGTCATTTGGTCCATGTCCTCTTCTTGAAGTCATGCACAAACTCATGCAGCTGGTTATAGAGTTCCTCCCAGAGTTTTTGCTAGAGTTCATCCATGAAATCAGCAATAGGTGCCAGGGCCCTGTGGAGAGGGGGGGGGGGGGGGATTAGAGGAGTGTCTGTGGCGAGCAGTGTGCATGGTGAGGGAAGAGGACAACAGAAGAGAGGAAAGGGGATCAGAGTAAAGGAGGAGAGTCTGAAATGATATTTTTTTTATTTACGGTAATCGGTAACAATTACCCAAAAATCTGTAACGGAATTTCTGCAATTGAATTAGCTACAATGCGAAATCATAGTAGTCACAAACGACAGTTGATTCACTTCACCTGCTACTGTCCTCCCTTCCTCTGGCATACTGTTATGCTCAGCTCATAACTGTTGTCTTTCTCCTTCTGTCATCTGCTGGTCAAAGCCAGACTTGGAAAACAGTCTGGACAACCCCTCTCTCCCTCTCTCTGCCGCTCTCTCTTCTCTCTCTCTCCATTTACTGTAAGAAGCATCCTCACCCACTGAGCACCGACGACCAAGTCTGAACTAATCATAGACGTCAGTACAGTAGAGAACAGTACAGTAAAGAAAAGTAGAGTAGTGTACCATATAGTAGAGTACAGTATAATGTATGCTACTATGCTGTACTGTACTCTATTGTGCTGTACTGTGCTTTCAAAACTTGTGAAACATAGAGGTTTATGATTGGTTCAGATTTGGTCTGGTCAGGACCAACCAAATGTGGTTTGTATAGGTGTGGAACTCATTATAATAATAGCCAGTGTGTAGAATAATGCCCAAATATACAAAAGAAGGATATTGCATATTTCTACCTTTTCTGTACCTTTTCAGGATATTTCACCATGAAGAGTATGATATTCATATTCATAATTATGCATTTCTGTATAATACAGATCAGGACCCATGATGTAATTCCGTTGCCGTAATTCTGTTACCGGATGAATACTAAACAAAAATATAAACGCAACATATAAAGTGTTGGTCTGAGTCAAGGCGTAATTCCGTTACCGTGGAATTTACGCCTTTTGAAATATACTGTTAAATCCTTTGATCAACTCCCAGTCAGTCAGTCAGAGACTTACGACTACTGTGTCTCAAGCTCAAAGGCAATGCTGCTGCTTCGACACACAAGATCCCATCCACTGACCAAACCACCGAACATCCACGCAGTCTCTACAGACACCTTGTTGTTCTGTCGTTCTCTTCATCTCCACTAATGAGCTCCAGAGTGTGTGGCCGAGGGAGAGTGGGAAGCAAACGAGAAGCAGACGCTCATTAAATCTCACACAATGAAATAAATCACCAGCGGTACGTTAAGCTAAGCACACCGAGTGCCGAGCAGCAGATCTGATTGTCTGGGCTTTTGAGTCTCTTGGCTGAGATACTCGCACTCTGCTCCAATCAGGGCCTTCTACCGTTCTGTGATGGACAGCCAGGCCGGGCCGTGCCAGGGCTCTGATGCGAGTGAGTGAAGGAGAAAAGAGGAGTAAAGGAACAGGAAGAGATGAGAGGAACTGCAATGTGGGCCTGCCTGCATGGTTTGTAAGCCCCGGTAATTAGCCTATTCTGGTAATCAGGCCTAAACAAAAATATTTTTATTTTTAAGGGATGGGGCCTGCCCGCTCCCCTTAGTTCAGCTCAGCCCAGCTAAGCGTAGCTTATGGAGCGATGAATCCTTCAGAACTTAACCAGCTCCGGGGCAGGCTAACTCAGGGCTAAAGGGTCAGACAAACCAAGAAATCTGTCTGCCGATAGCTTCTTAGCACCTCTGCCCAAAGTGTCGGCAGTTAACTTTTTGTTGTTCACACACACAACAGTTTTACCTCCGATTTGCCTAATTTAAATACTCCAGGCCACAAGGTGGCAGTAGCTTGTTTGGGTTGTGCCTGCTGTAGATAATGTAAGCTAACTAGCAAGATACGCTGATGTTGCTAGCTGGCTAGAATTTGTGGTAAGTGTTTGTTGATACTAACCAGATTGCCATGCCTATATAACTAGTGTAGCTGGCAAGATTATATAATTCAATCACAAGGGATTTGTTTTTGAATGAAGCAGCTGCCTGTTTGTTGTCGAGATTTGGGGTAGCTAGCTACCCTGGCAGTATGTGATAATGGAGAATTTAAATGATTTATTCATCTTGCTAGGTGAAGCTTTTCATGTTGTGTGCATTGTACTGCACTTACTGCAAGTGTGTGTGTGTGTGTGTGTGTGTGTGTATGACTTCTTGGCTCAGGCAGTCAGCTAACATTAGTTAGCTAGTTAACCAATGAGCAGGTGCATATATTCAAACTGAACCTAACAAAATAAATCATTCTTCAAGCACCAAACTCCTTAGCTAGCTGTAAAAGATGCTCTTAAGGTTGGGCGATGTCTTGAATTACACATTGTCCCATCATCCGGTCCAAATATGATTGTATGATTGTATTGTCAAAGTAAATTCTCAGGCTACAGTCATTACATATCTGGTTAAAAGACTACTGTAGCTCGATTGGCATTACTTTTATAGATAACTTCAACACCTTTTGGGAACAGAAGATACAGGAATGACAGAGTCCATCCAAATCATCTTGGTGCCTGGGCCCTGTCCTCACATTTCAAGGCTGCGTTGAGACAATGACTTATCATTGACCCAAGCCCCGCTCAGATAACCCCTAGCATTGTGTCGCTGAGCTGCCGTAGTGCTGCTGCAAATGTACATTTTCCCAGCAGTATTGACAGTCATAATGTAATTAACCTAATTTATGTTCCTCTAAATGCATCTGTCAATCCGACAGCTATTGTCAGCAGGAATCATGTGCTTATGAACCCAAGTTATACTGTTAGCTCTGAGATGTTTTGCCCTAGTAGGATGCCCACTGTGAACAGTTCACCCTGCACTATCAGCTGAAATATAAATATCGTTGTCATGTCTACCTCTGATAAGCCTCAGAGTAAAGTAATAAAAACAATCAGTAATCCAAGAAAAGTGCAAAAAATAGCCCACATTAACATATGGATTTTGTTATGAATGAGCCATCAACCTTTAATGGTTCAAATAAGGACAAACCACCTGGAACCGACAACCTGAATGGTAAAATAATAAGTTTGGTAGATGAATACATTGTGACTCCTATTTGCCACATCTTCAATCTTAACTAGATGATGGAATGTGCCCTCCGACCTGGAGGGAGGCAAAGCTCATTCCGCTGCCCAAAAATAGCAAAGCACCCTTTAATGGTTCAAACAGCAGACAAATCAGCCTCTTACCAGTGTTTAGCAAATTTTTGGAAAAAAATTTGTTCGACCAAATACAGAAAACAAATGAATAGACTTTCAATATGCTGCTAGGGAATGGCCATCAACATACTTGGCACTGACACAAATGACGATGATTGGCTGAAAGAAATTGATAATGAGAAGATTGTGGGAGCTGTTTTGTTAGACTTCAGTGCAGCCTTTGATATCATTAAATCATAACATATTGCTTAAAAAACGTAGGTGTTATGGATTAACGTTCTCTGCCTTATCATGTATGGTCAGTTACCTATCCAATAGAACACAGTGGGTTTTCTTTAACCTCTCTTGGGTAGGGGGCAGTATTTTTTACTTCCGGATGAAAAGTTTTCCCAAAGTAAACTGCCTGTTACTCAGGCCGAGAAGCTAGGATATGCATATAATTGGTAGATTTGGATAGAAAACACTCTAACGTTTCTGAAACTGTTACAATTATGCCTGTGAGTATAACATAACTGATATGGCAGGCGAAACCCCGAGGACAAACCACCCCCCCCCCAAAAAAATCAGCCTACCTCTATTTTCAATGGCTATCACTTTAATTATAAGGCCAAGTCCTCTTAGTTGCAGTTCCTATGGCTTTCACTAGATGTCAACAGTCTTTAGAAAGAGTTTCAGGCTGGTTTTTGGAAAAATTTGCCAGAAATGGTAGTTTTTCTAGGTGGCTCCCATTTTGGCTGTAGTGTTTCCAAGCACGTGGAAGAGAGCGTGTTCTTTGGTATTTTTCTCCGGTAAAGATTAACGATTGTCCGTCATAAATTTGATAGCTTATTTACGTATTAGGGTACCTAAGGTTTGATTATAAACATTGTTTGACTTGTTTGTAAAAGTTTATTAGTAACGTTTGGGATTCATTTTGAATGCATTTTGCTGGAGGGAAAACGGGTGGATGATTGACTGAAGAGCTTTTTTATGGATATAAAGAAGGACATTATCGAACAAAAGGACCAGTTGTGATGTAACTGGGACCTTTTGGAGTGCCAACAGAAGAAGATCATCAAAGGCATTTTTTATATTGCTATTTCTGACTTTCATGTCGCACCTGCCTGGTTGAAATATATTTTTCATGTGTTTTGTATGCGGGGTGCTGTCCTCAGATAATTGCATGGTTTACTTTCGCCGTAAAGCCTTTTTGAAATCTGACACCGTGGCTGGATTGACAAGACGTTGACCTGTTGGTACTAGGGGGCAGTATTTTCATTTTTGGACAAAAAACGTTCCCGTTTTAAACGGGATATTTTGTCAGGACAAGATGCTAGAATATGCATATAATTGACAGCTTTGGATAGAAAACACTAACGTTTCCAAAACTGTAAAGATATTCTCTGTGAGTATAACAGAACTGATGTTGCAGGCGAAAGCCTGAGAAAAATCCAATCTGGAATTGCCCCATATTTTGAAAGCGCTGCGTTCCAATGAGTCCCTATTGAGCTGTGAATGTCCTATCAACGAGCTTACGCTTTCTACGTATTCCCCAAGGTGTCTACAGCATTGTGACGTAGTTTTACGCATTTATGTTGAAGAATAGCCGTAGGCGGCTACATTGCGTAAGTGGTCACATGATGGCTCCCAGGGTGACTCTCGCGTAAAATACAGAGGTAGGCATTACTCCAATTACTGAAAACGATTGTCCCGATGGATATATTATCGAATAGATATTGATTCTAAACAACGTTTGCCGTGTTTCTGTCGATATTATGGAGCTAATTTGGAATATTTTTCGGCGTTGTCGTGACCTCAATTTCCGGGCGATTTCTCAGCCAAACGTGAAGAACAAACGGAGCTATTTCGCCTACAAAAATAATCTTTTGGGAAAAAATAAACTTTGGCTATCTACCTGGGAGTCTCGTGAGTGAAAACATCCGAAGTTCATCAACACACACCCCCCCAAAAATGGAGAAAAAAATATGGAAAAAAAATATGAAGAAAAAAATATATACATTTACAAAATAACATGGGTAACTATTTACACACTTTCAATATTTGGAAGACCCTCAATATTTGGAAGACCCTCAGTCCTCTATCAAATTACATGTATTTATATAGCCCTTCGTACATCAGCTAATATCTCAAAGTGCTGTACTGAAACCCAGCCTAAAACCCTAAACAGCAAGCAATGCAGGTTTAGAAGCACGGTGGCTAGGAAAAACTCCCAAGAAAGGCCAAAACCTAGGCAGAAACCTAGAGAGGGGTGGCCAGTCCTCTTCTGGCTGTGCCGGGTGGAGATTATAACAGAACATGGCTGAGATTTTCAAACGTTCATAGATGACCAGCAGGGTCTAATAATAATAATCACAGTAGTTGTAGAGGATGCAACAGGACAGCACCTCAAGAGTAAATATTAACAGTTTAGGGTTCCATAGCCGCAGGCAGAACAGTTGAAACTGGAACAGCAGCAAGGCCAGGTGGACTGGGGACAGCAAGGAGTCATCATGCCAGGTAGTCCTGACGCATGGTCCTAGGGCTCAGGTCCTCCGAGAGAGAGAAAGAGAGAATTAGAGAGAGCATACTTAAATTCACACAGGACACCGGATAAGACAGAAGAAGTACTCCAGATACAGTATAACAAACTGACCCTGGCCCCCCGACACATAAACTACTGCAGCATAAATACTGGAGGCTGAGACAGGAGGGGTCAGGAGACACTGTGGCCCCATCTGATGAGACCGCCGGACAGGGCCAAATAGGAAGGATATAACCCCACCCACTTTGCAAAAGCTCTGCACAATATTGTGCTGCTGATGCCAGGTGCCATAGCAGTCTCTTTCTGCAGTAAAGTGAGTATCAACAGGTATAATAAACAGATATATATATATAGAGTACAGGGAACATAAGGTTGAATATATTATTATAGACCTGATAGATCTACTGTCTCTTTTATATTATGACATTTCAGCTAGATCTACTGTCTCTATTATATCATGACAGACCAGCTGTATCTACTGTCTCCATTTCACTTTGGCCATTGTTGTGGGCCTGCCCCCCCCTCAACAGCCTCATAGGCTATTTCATGTGGGTTGGGGTAGGGCTTCTAAAATTTAAATAAATCGCAAATAATATTTTATATTATTAATTTCAAACAAAGGCATCAGCATGAGAAGAACTTACCAGTCCAAAACATGTCCTCTCCGTTCAAAAAATATTCCTCTATACACCTGTGTATCTAGACTTCGATTTAGCTTTCCCTGACTTAGTCGCCATACTGATTGATATATAAACAGCTGATTCTGCGCGTTTACCAAACAATGCTGTGCGTAATATGCGTAGCTCCTTCCGGTATAATGTTACCTTTTATTTAACTAGGCAAGTCAGTTAAGAACAAATTCTTATTTTCAATGACGGCCTCGGAACAGTGGGTTAACTGCCTGTTCAAGGGCAGAACGACAGATTTCAGGGGTTTGAACGTGCAACGTGCAACCTTCCGGTTACTAGTCCAACACTCTAACCACTAGGCTACCCTCTCTTTACGCCGGAGTTTACTACATGGGTTGGTCTTCCAACACATAACCATTGCATATTGCCGTTTACCTCAGCTCATTGGCTATATACCCAGCTAGATTTCAAGACGATCAGTGGTCATTGGGTTAAAATACAGTCAATCAATGAAACAGTGGTCATATCATTGGTGCACAGTGATGTCATTACTTGTCTTCAAATTGGTTTCTTTCAGTCAATACGTCCCGCGAAATGGCCCATCTGGTTTGGTTGTGTTACAAACAAACCAGTTGATGGCAGTGAAACCAAACATGACTGGAAAAGTCACGTTTTGTGTGGGTATTTACCCTCGAATGTGTCGTCGAAAATGGAATGAGACTGAATTCACGACACAAGCGGTTCACAAAATATTTTGTGTTAGGCTATAAAAACTGATTTTATCAAACAAAAGATCATTCACTGTGTAACAATGAGCATTGGGATTGCAAACAGACAAAGATCGTCAAAGGTAAACAATTTATTTTAATGCAGTTTGTGATTTTGTTAGCCTGTGCTGGTTGAAATATATATATATTTTTATGGGCCTCTATCCTCAGATAATCGCATCGTATTCTTTCGCAGTAAATCCTTTTTTAAATCTGACAACGCAGTTGGATTAGCAGGATTCTAGGCTTTCGATACATGTGAGACACCTGTATTTTCATGAATGTTTAATATGACTATTTATGTAGCGATCACCGTATGTTGTGGAATTTCAGCCCGCTACCGGGTTCCGTGCGCAAATCAGAAAAAAACTATTGCTGACTTTGTGGGAAAGAAAAGCACGTCTTTGCCTGTTTGGCAATTCTTCATTTTCAAAGGTTTCAAAGGATGGACAGACTACAAAGCTCCATGAACGTTTACATCCTACGGAATTCACCACTCTGGTGCAGAAAAGGTGAGCATGCTTTTGGCGTTCCTTGCCAGAAACCTTTAGGTAGGCCTAAAACATGGTAAAAAACAACTACCTAATGGTTCCTTATTGCACTTTTAAATTTCATTTCAAATGTAGCCTATATTCACATCCAAATGCATCTTATTTGAAAGAGATAGCCTGCCCTATAAGATAAGCAAAAATATTCTTATTTGTACTTGCTTTTTTGGCACAAATGTAGGTTATTTTCATACAAATTTTGTTTAGGCTACTTTATTTATTTTGTAACTTATAGACCTATATTCAGGATTTGTACAGTTCGATAGGCATAGGCCAGGGGTGTCAAAGTCAAATGGACGGAGGGCCAAATAAAAAAATCAGCTACAAGACGAGGGCCGGACTGTTCGAATGTTCATTGAAAATTTTTAAATGACGCATATAGTCTAGTGAACCTAATTGAACCTACTGAAAACCTAACAAATATATTACAATATGATCAGATAAATAAAGCAATATTTTCTTATGGCTCTGTCAGTAATCTTTAATTTTCAACAGACACAAAAGACAAATTTCCTTTATATAAATATCCCCATAACATGAACATTAAATGAAAGAAACCGGTATTCAAGGCACCATCAGTAGACTATATTTTCTATTTTAGCAAAAGTGGGCTAAATTTACTTCAAAGAAAAAACAATAATAGCAATTTTCTATCATCCACTCAACTGAAATATTTTTAAAATATAATTGGATTGAAATACAAAAAATAAAGTGCAAAAATCTATTAATCAAAAACAACACTTTGTTTAAGGAGAAGTAACATGCAGTGAAAACAAATATTAAATTTTAACTTTTAAACTTGAACTGAGTAAAAACTCTAAATATGTGATTGCACAGTAATGTTCACTTGTTTGAGGTTGAGGGTGATACTTGGTGGTGTCCCATCTTTTCCACAAGTTCATCAATGTTCGGGGTAAGGCTCTGAGCTGAAGAAATCCTCAGAATTGAGTGGAGGTGTTCAGCAGTAAGTCGACTTCTGTGTGATGTTTTGTTCAGGTTCATCAAAGAAAACAGTTGTTCACACAGGTATGTGCTGCCAAACATAGACAACGTTTGAGCAGCCTGGATGCGCAGCTGGGGCATTGTGCCGGGGTGGAAACGGGCGAACTCCGCAGCACCCACTGCCGCATATTTTGCCCTCAGTGCATCATTGCATTGGAGGTCAATCAACTCCATTTGGAGGTTTGGTGGTGAGCTTTCCACGTCAACAGCAAATGGGTTACCGAGCAGTTCCAACCTGCTTTTTGTGCTTCAAAGTCAGCAAATCGGCGTCGAAAGTCAGCGGCAAGCATACCTATTTTATCAGCCAACTGTGTGCTCGGGAACGCACTGGTAGAGAGCTTCTCTTTCATGGTCTGGCAGCTGGGAAAGTGGCTCAAATTTTCTTTCCGCATCTGCGTCTCCCACAGAGTCAGTTTGGTTTTAAATGCCTTCACTGTACTGTACATATCAGAGATGACACGATCCCGACCCTGCAGCTGCAAGTTTATTGCATTCAGATGACTCGTAATGTCACACAGAAAAGCCATTTCACACAGAAACATTTCGTCTCGGAGTTGTGTTGTGTCTTTCCCTTTGCTGTCCAAGAACAGACAAATCTCCTCACGAAGCTCGAAACATCTTTGAAGCACCTTTCCCTGGCTTAGCCATCGCACCTCTGTGTGATAAGGCAAATCACCATGCTCCGTTTCTAACTCCGTCAGAAATGCCTTGAACTGGCGGTGATTCAAACCTTTGGCTCTGATAAAGTTAACTGTGCGCGTGATGATGCTCATTACATGCTCCATTTTCAAGGCTTTACCGCACAACGCTTCCTGGTGTATGATACAATGATAAGCTGTCAGCTCACCTGTCGCGTTTTCCTCTTGCATCTTTTCCCGTATCTTCGCCACCAGTCCGCTCCTGTGTCCACACATCGCAGGTGCTCCGTCGGTTGTCAAACCCACAAGTTTTTCCCAAGGCAGCTCCATCTCATTTACACATCTTGACACCTCTTCATACAAATCATGCCCCGTAGTTGTGCCATGCATAGGACGTAAAGCCAAAAATTCCTCTGTCACGCTTAGGTTGGAGTCCACTCCGCGGATGAAAATTGACAACTGGGCAATGTCAGAAATGTCGGTGCTCTCATCCACAGCCAAGGAATATGCAATAAAATCTTTTCCCTTTTTCACAAGCTGCTCTTTTAGATTGATGGACAACTGGTCTACTCTCTCGGCAATGGTGTTTCTGCTCAGACTCACATTTAAAAAGAGTTGCCTTTTTCTGGGCAAACTTCGTCACAAACTTTAATCATGCAGTTTTTGATGAAATCCCCCTCCGTAAATGGCCGGGCTGATTTAGCGATCTCTTCTGCCAAAATAAAACTGGCCTTGACAGCAGCCTGGCCTTGTGATTTGGCTTTTTTGAACAGAGCCTGTCGAGATTTGAGGCCTCGTTTTAATTCCTCTGCCTTTGTAGCCTTTGTTCCATGTCCATATTCTTGTTTTTGTCCGCGTGTTTCGTTTCATAATGTCGTCTCAGATTATACTCTTTCAGTACCGCCACACTTTCTCCACACAGAAGACACACAGGTTTTCCAGCTACCTTCGTGAACATATACTCCGACTCCCACCTTGTTTGAAACCCCGGTTCTCAGTATCCACCTTCCGTTTTGCCATTTTTGATGGGTATCTGAAAGTTAATTTTACTGTGATGCTGACGACTGCTGTGCCAATAAATATTGAAATGAAGCAGCCTACTGCTCGGTGCGTCACCTTTGCATTGTGGGAAATGTAGTATTGGTGCGTGTAAAAGATCTGCGGGCTGCCGGCTTGCTGCGGGCCGGTTCTAATAATAAATCAAGATCATCCCAGGGGCCGTAAAAAACCTTCTTGCGGGCCGGATGTGGCCCGCGGGCCTTGACTCTGACATATGTGGCATAGGCTATCCTAATAGGCCTATTCGTTTTTAGGCAATGTTCATTCGTTATGTGTTATAGCCTTGAGAATGTTATATATAACAGTCTGTTTGATCTGATTGTATATTTAGGATTTTATAGTTCGATAGTCAAAAGGCATAGCCTATAGATAATTGGCCTATTCATTTTTTGCCTAAGCAAATGTTCATTCATATGTTATAGACTGAATGACACATTTGTTTTTTCTGATTGTTGACTTTTATATAAATGCACGATTTGTAAGTTATTCAAAATAAAGTTGTTTGTGTGACAACTCTGACAGCGACTCATCATTCATTTATTGACAGTAGCTAATGTGTAGGTGTAGAAGTGTGATGTTGTTCACCTAGATATTGCACCAAATTGCACACAAGAACCAGTTCAAATAGGCCAGGTCAAGAGGGGATGCTAATACTCTGATAATAATACAGTGTGCTTTTTATTTCATTACAGCTGCATAGCTAATGTTGTTTTTGTGGGGGGGGTTTCTCTCTTGCCTGACCTTCAGTTAGCGAGGTGCCTGAGAGCTGTGACTGAGCCAAGGGCTAACATATTGTGCGTTGTCTCTTCATGCGCAGGACAAATACAAATCCAGTTGTGGCAGTGTCGTCATTAAATTACACAACGCAGAACAAACCACGCTACATAGGCCTGTAGCCCTTTAATGGCTGTTTGGTTTGCACTTTGTTCAAGTAAAGCAGAAACGTATCAGGTTTGTTTAAACTTCTTATTTGATTAGTCTATCTTGCAATTGTTTGTTCTCTCTCATTATTACTATACTAGGTTTTTATTTAGGCCATTTGCAAACAACTTTCTGAGATGGAACTCCATTAGGCCGATAGATTAAATCGATCATGAAAGAGTATGCAATGCTTAGGCCAACAAGTCACAATGAAATGGAATGGGGATTGGGAAGAAAAACAGAAAATGAAGAATCTAAAACAATAAAGCCATACAACGGAGTGTACATGGCAAAAGGCCAATGGTCATCCAACATTGGAGAGGAGTGGGGGGAAAAAACATGTTAGGTCCTATCTGACATTTTGCGCTACTTTGGTGCTCTTCGCTCTTTCTACAATCTACATTGTTCTCTTGCATTATGTTAATAGTCTAACTACCGCATATGTTTTGAAAATATAGGCTAGGGAGTAGGCCATTTGGCATGTTACTCTGCTGCGCTGTTGTGGAGAGTCAAATTCATATGCTAAAACGTTGTTTATGATGTTGTCACCATCGACGATGACTGTCAAACATCGTAAAATCGCCCAACCCTGATATGGTGTCACTGCCTACTCTGGTGATTAGCTGTGACCCAACACCAGGGTTCCAAGGAAAAAGACGTAAGGCTGAATCACAAACCATTCCCATTCCCATCCCCTCGCCCCTTGGCCCTCCATTTGTGTGTTCATGCACACCTTCGCCGTATGCACAAGTCTCACAAAGCTGAGGGAGTGAATATTTTCGAGGATATCGGAGCTAATTAGACCTTCCGATAGCCACTTTGTCCGAGCCAGCAAGGCTCCAGGGCAAAGTGGTTTCTCAATAAACACTGCAATACTGTACGTTTGGAGTTGGGACAATTTAGTATACATGAATGGAGAGGCTTTTTAAATTATATGCCACGTGCATCTCTGTCTGATTTCAAGGCGCACTCATGGAACAAATTAAATGCCTCCCAAATTAAATATGAGTTACTCAGGTTTATATCTTATAAAACAACAGATAATTGGGATTTATTGATTTTAATTTTATGCTCCTCTTATTATGTACATTTGGACATGAATTGGTTTTGTTGTGGCTGGAAGTCACCCTCTGACCTCTGTCAGCAACATTCAACAACGAAGGGACCTTTGAATCAGTTGGTCGGGGCGATGGGCTGATTTGGGATTGGGTGTAAATCTACAGTCTCCACCTCCAGGAGAGTTTGGCTTAACCCTAAAGGTTTGTGCTGTCACTCTATAGTCATAGTCGTAGAATTATGTCTTCATTTTGACAAGGCACATCCATTCATAATTATTCATAATTTGGAGGTTTGCAGTGATTTCAAGCGCCAAATAATGCAGTGAGTTGATGAGATTATGTTGCAATTTCACAGTCCAACCAAGATGCCCGAGTTAAGGAACAGACTGAATACATTACGGATGCATATGCTAATAGTAGGCTATTCAACCACTCTTGGATGACAAATGGAGCTTGGTGCTTACAAATGGAGCTTGGTATCCCAGGACAAAATCATGTTGAGAGACTTCTCCAGTCTTAAGACTGAACAACCCAAGAGTTTGAGATCATTATGGTATTGAAACGGAAGCATAAAGGGTTCAAGGCATTCATTTGTCATGTTTTCTATTAAAAAAGCCAAGGCCTTAGGACAAAACTAGACTCCTATTTAGAGCTACAGCACCCAAAGATTCAATTATAAAACTTAGTAAGATTTAAGCATTTCCTTTGGTGCATTTTAGCAGGACTGTGAACCACAAAGATCCCAGAGTTTGAGATCATTATGAGACGAGTCAGTGTGAAAGGTATTACTGTTGGTGTGGCTGAGAGTTTTAGAGATTTTAAGAGTACAGGCTGAATAGGGAGAGAAGTGGTATTAGGACTTGCGGGTGTGAAAAGGAATTATGCCCCTCAATGTAAGAGTACTCACTTTTCAACAATTTGAGAACATAGTAGATACGCAGCAGTGAGGTGCTGGTTTCACGGGATCAAAGTGTGAGAGTGTTAAAGTATCCATGTGAGCAGTGTTAAGGTAGTACAAATAGGGAGTGTGTAAGGATTTTACTATTGAGGGGCTAGGGTGAAGAAATATCAGAAGAGGGCTTGACTCAAAGAGTATTCGACCAGGGCCAATGTCAAAGATAATACAATTATTGTGAGAGCTTTACAGAGTAAAGTGTAAAGGCATTGGTGTCAAAGGGCCAGTGTGTCTTTATGTCTGAGTGAGAGTGTGTGTTAAAGGCATTTTGTTTTGGGACAAACTCCTCACCATCTGGTTCAGCTCTATGATCACATGATCGGTGAGGTAGAGCAGACCAGGAGGGAATTGTTACTCTGACACGCATGCACAAACCAATGCACACATACAAGTACAAGTACACACACACAGAAACACATTCATGCAATCATTTTCTGTGTTTATTTAGCTGTAATTTGCAGGTCAAACTTGAGACCCAGCCAGGCATATTTCTGTTATTTACAGTGCTTTCAGAAAGTATTCATAGCCCTTGACCAATTCCACATTTTGTTGTGTTACAGCCTGAATTCAAAATGTATTAAATATACTTTTTTTCTCACCCATCTACACACAATACCCCATAATGACAAAGTGAAAACATGTTTCTATTCTGTACAGGTTTCCTTCTTTTCACTCTTTCAATTAGGTTAGTATTGTGGAGTAACTACATTCTTGATTCATCCTCAGTTTTCTCCTATCACAGCCATTAAACTCTCTAACTGTTTTAAAGTCACCATTGGCCTCATGGTGAAATCCCTGAGCAGTTTCCTTCCTTTCTGGCAACTGAGTTAGGAGGGACGCTTGCATCTTTGTATTGATACACCATCCAAAGTATAATTAATAACTTCACCATGCTCAAAGGGATATTCAATGTCTGCTTTTTTTACTCATCTACCTATAGGTGCCCTTTTTGTGAGGCATTGGAAAACCTCCCTGGTCTTCGTGGTTGAATCTGTGTTTAAAATTCACTGCTTGACTGAGGGACCTTACAGATAATTGTACAGTGCGTTCGGAAAGTATTCAGACTGCTTGACTTTTCACATTTAAAAAAAACTTTACAGCCTTATTCTAAACTGTATTAAATAGTTTTCCCCCTCATCAATATACACATAAATACCCCATAATGACATTAATTTTAGCAAAAATAAATAAACAAACAAATATCACATTTACATAACTATTCAGACCCTTTACTCAGTATGTTGTTGAAGCACATTTGGCAGCGATTACGCCCTTGAGTCTTCTTGGGTATGGCGCTACAAGCTTGGCACGCCTGTATTTGGGGAGTTTCTGCCATTCTTCTCTGCAGATCCTCTCAAGCTCTGTTAGGTTGAATGGGGAGCGTCATTGCACAGCTATTTTCAGGTCTCTCCAGAGATGTTCGATCAGGTTCAAGTCCGGGCTCTGGCTGGGCCACTCAAGGACATTCAGAGACTTGTCACAAAGCCACTCCTGCGTTGTCTTGGCTGTGTGCTTAGGGTCGTTATCCTGTTAGAAGGTGAACCTTCGCCCCAGTCTGAGGTCCTGATTTGCTCTGGAGCAGGTTTTCATCAAGGATCTCTCTGTACTTTGCTCCATTCATCTTTCCATTTCCATTTACATTTAAGTCATTTAGCAGACGCTCTTATCCAGAGCGACTTACAAATTGGTGCATTCACCTTATGACATCCAGTGGAACAGTAGTGCATCTAAATCTTTTAAGGGGGGGGGGGATTACTTTATCCTATCCTAGGTATTCCTTAAAGAGGTGGGGTTTCAGGTGTCTCCGGAAGGTGGTGATTGACTCCGCTGTCCTGGCTTTCCCTCGATCTTAACAAGTCTCCCAGTCCTTGTAGCTGAAAAACATTGCCACAGCATGATGCTGCCACCACCCTGCTTCACCGTAAGGATGGTGCCATGTTTCCTCCAGATGTGATACTTGGCATTCAGGCCAAAGAGTTCAGTCTTGGTTTCATCAGACCAGAGAATCTTCTTTCTCATGGTCTGAAAGTCCTTCAGGTACCTTTTGGCAAACTCCAAGTGGGCTGTCATGTGCCTTTTACTGAGGAGTGGCTACCGTCTGGCCACTCTACCATAAAGGCCTGATTGGTCGAGTGCTGCAGAGATTGTTTTCCTTCTGGATGGTTCTCCCATCTCCATAGAGGAACTTTGGAGCTCTGTCAGAGTGACCATCCGATCCCCCCTGATCAAGGGCCTTCTCCCCTAATTTCTCAGTTTGGCCGATCTCCCAGCTCCAGGTGGTTCCAAACCTCTTCCATTTAAGAATGATGGAGGCCACTGTATTCTTGGGTACCATCAATGCGCCTTCCCCAGATCTGTGCCTCGACACAATCCTGTCTCGGAGCTTTACGGACAATTCCTTCGACCTCATGGCTTGGTTTTTGCTCAAATAAAAAACATGAGCTGGCGCACACCCAGAGAAAATTATTTTATGTAGAGGTGCTGACTAACAGCGAATAAACTATAAGCTATACAAATAAAGACAATTATAGCCCCAATAATTTATTGGGTAAATTACCAATGTTTCGGATATTTGCTCTGACGTGCACTGTCTACTGTTGTAACTTATTTTGACAGGTGTGTGCCTTTCCAAGTCCAATCAATTGAATTTACCACAGGTGGACTCCAATCAAGTTGATTGTGATGGCTGTTTAACAGTCTGATGGCCTTGAGATAGAAGCTGTTTTTCAGTCTCTCGGTCCCAGCTTTGATGCACCTGTACTGACCTCGCCTTCTGGATGATAGCAGGGTGAACAGGCAGTGGCTCGGGTGGTTGTTGTCCTTGATGATCTTTTTGGCTTTCCTGTGACATCAGGTGTTGTAGGTGTTTTTTGGTGACAAGCCGAATTTCTTCAGCCTCCTGAGGTTGGATGAGTTTGGAGGGTACTATGGTGTTAAATGCTGAGCTGTAGTCAAAGAACAGCATTCTTACATAGGTATTCCTCTTCTCCAGATGGGTTAGGGCAGTGTGATTGCGATTGCGTCCTCTGTGGACCTATTGGGGCGGTAAGCAAATTGGAGTGGGTCTAGAGTGTCAGGTAGGGTGGAGGTGATATGGTCCTTGACTAGTCTCTTAAAGCACTTCATGATGACGGAAGTGAGTGCTACGGGGAGATAGTCATTTAGCTCAGTTACCTTAGCTTTCTTGGGAACAGGAACAATGGTGGCCCTCTTGAAGCATGTGGGAACAGCAGACTGGGATAAGGATGGATTGAATATGTCCGTAAACACACCAGCCAGCTGGTCTGCGCATGCTCTGAGGACACGGCTAGGGATGCTGTCTGGGCCAGCAAGCTTGCTAGGGTTAACACGTTTAAATATTTTACTCACATTGGCTGCAGTGAAGGAGAGCCCGCAGGTTTTGGTAGCGGGCCGTGTCGGTGGCAATGTATTATCCTCAAAGCGAGCAAAAAAGTTAGTCCACACATTCAATTAGTCCACACAGTTAGTCCACACATTCAGTTAGTCCACACATTGTTAGTCCACACAGTTAGTCCACACATTCAGTTAGTCCACACATTCAGTTCTTCACGATGGTGAATTTAACCTGCTGAAAGACCCAAATGAGATCTCAGGTGATGGCTATTCAAGCCAGGTGACATCCAGGTCCTTCCTGATCCCAGACCTGTTTTTGCTGTCGTCCCAACTTCTATGGTCAATAGGAGTCCCTTTGGTATTTAATTAGGATCCCCATTAGCTGTTGATTAGCTGTTGTGAAAGTCCACACAAAACATGAAACATGACATAATATAGAACATTAATAGAACAGCTCAAGGTATGCGGTGGCTATACAGCAGAAACAGATCTGGAACAAGTCTTGGTCCTCTAGGGGTTGAAGGAATTGTGCCTGTGATCACCTGGGGAATTGATCATGCATGGGACACTAACAATGTCTATCTGCACACATAATTTGTCTATCTCAGTTTTTGACAGATGTCTCAATTAGATCCACACACAGTCCCAACATGCATACTGGAAGCATGTCTTGATTAATCCACCTACACAGATTCCTACTGTTCCCCAGAGTTCCTTACAATGCACTTCACATCCCTCTCTTGGTGCACTCTCTCTTTTTTCTTCCCTACATAGCTGTACGCTGCCAACAACAAAAAAAACATATAGAATGCCATCTGCCATTAAAGTTATGATAGATATAACTGTAGATAATATCCCTTTGTTGGTAAATAATTTGTCTTGGGTGTAGGCTACTCGCTGAGGCATACATATAAGTCATTGCTCGTCGAGTGTGATTCGACTTGTGCGTTTGGCTCGTTTGCCGGGGAAGAAATTATGGTAAATGTGTCTGGTAGATGAATGACTGGTAGTGGGGAGAGCTGCTGCTGCTACTGGCTTTCTCTTCAGCCCAGAGACATTCCTGCTTTACGATGCACAGAGTGCTACCTGAGGATGTATTGGCAGAAACATGTCATTGGATTCCAGAGAATGTGTTAGGCCAGGTATGTGTACTGTAGTAGAAGTAGGAATGTGGCGTGTGTTTGTGCATTTTTAAAATGTGAACTTTTTGGGAGTGTTTATATTGCACTTGTACAGGTGTGTGTGTGTCCTGTTCGGATATGTGTGCATATTTTTTGTGTAAACGCTATTTGTAAAAATCTCCTTTTTTGGGAGTGATTCTCTTACATGGATTTCTGTGTGTGTGTCTGTCTCATTCCTGACTAAGTGTGTGTGATTCCTCAGCAAGGGCTGAGTGGCCATTGGGGTGTTCTGATAAGTAACTGCTCTGCCTCGGACTGGAATGTTTTGAAGCAAAGCAAAATATTGAACACATTCCAGAGATACCAGCTGACTTCTCACCTCCGACTGGGCTGTCATTGTTAAATAATGTACATACAATGCAGACTGTGCAGATCCTAGAGCTCCATTGTATAAAGCATCCAGGATAAGGCCTTTGAACGTGTTGAAGTGAGCTGGCTGGGCCAGTCCAGTGGGATGTTCCTTTATACAGGTAACTTTCAAAATAAAGGAAACGCCAACATAAAGTGTCTTAATAAAGTGCTGGGCACCACGAGCCGCCAGAACAGCTTAAATGCGCCATGGCGTAGATTCTACAAGTGTCTGGAACTTTATTGGAGGGATGCGAGTGCGACAATTCTTCCACAAGATATTCCATAATTTGGTGTTTTGTTGGTGGTGGAAAACACTCTCCCAGGCACAGCTCCAGAATCACCCATAAGTGTTCAATTTGGTTGAGATCTGGTGACTGAGACACACACACACACACACACACACACACACCTCTTATAGTCATGATATCCAAAATGATTGTCAACTGGGCAATTTTTACATGACCCTAAGTACGATGGGATGTTAATTGCTTAAAAAACCCAGTGCAGTCAAAAATGAGATTTTTCTGTCTTTTATATACTGTTTATTTCCACACTGTGAGGTTGGAATAATACTTTGATATTGTGAACATTATGATAATACCATTTTAGTGTAAGCTGCTTGAAAAGACTGTCTGAGTTTTGGCCTGCCTGTGGTGACATCACCAGGCAGTAAATTGATGTGGAATAGAGTTACATGTAGTCATGGCTCTCTGTAGTACTGTGCGTCTCCCATAGTCTGTTCTGGACTTGAGGATTGTGAAGAGTCCTCTGGTGGCATGTCTTGTGGGGTATGTATGGGTGTCTGAGCTGTGTGCTAGTAGTTTATACAGACACTTCGGTGCATTCAGCATGTCAATACCTCACAAATACAAGTAGTGATGAAGTCAATCTCTCCTCCACTTTGAGTCATGAGAGGCTTACATACGTATTATTAATGTTAGCTCCCTGTGTACATTTAAGGGCCAGCCGTGCTGCCCTGTTCTGAGCCAATTGTAATTTTCCGAGGTCCCTCTTTGTGGTACCTGACCACATGACTGAACAGTAGTCCAGGTGTGACAAAACTAGAGCCTATAGGACCTGCCTCATTGATAGTGTTGTTAAAAAGGCAGAGCAGTGCTTTATTATGGACAGACTTCTCCTCATCTTAGCTACTGCTGTATCAACATGTTTTGACCATGACAGTTTACAATCTAGGGTTACTCCAAGCAGTTTAGTCACCTCAACTTGTTCAATTTCAACATAACTTATTACAAGATTCAGTTGAGGTTTAGGGTTTAGTGAATGATTTGTCCCAAATACAATGCTTTTAAATATTTAAAACTAATTTATTCCTTGCCACCCATCTTTTTATCATTATTTTCTCTCAGCCAATCATCAGTCATTTGTGTAGGTGCTGTGTTTGTTGAATGTCCTTCTCTATAAGCGTGCTTGTTGTCAATTTCTTTACAGTAAAATAGCATTGTATCTGGTCAAACACCATTTTTCCCAAAAGTTTACTAAGGGTTGGTAACAGGCTGATTGGTCGGCTATTTGAGCCAGTAAAGGGGGCTTTAATATTCTTGGGTAGCAGAATTACTTTTGCTTCCTTCCAGGCCTGAGGGGGCACACTTTCTAGTAGGCTTAGATTGAATATATGGCAAATAGGAGTGGCAATATCGTCCACTATTATCCTCAGTAATTTTCCATCAAAGTTGTCAGACCCTGGTGGCTTGTCATTGTTGATAGACAACAATACTTTTTTCACTTCTTCTACACTCACTTTATGGAATTCAATGCTGGTCTTTCATAATTGGATCAGTTATACTTGGATGTGTAGTGTCAGCGTTTGTTGCTGGCATGTCATGCCTAAATTTGTTAATCCTGCCAATGAAAAAAATATTCAAGTAATTGGCGATATCAGTGATGAATGACTCATCTGATTCAATGAATGATGGAGCCGAGTGTGCCCTTTTGCCCTAAATTTAAGGTGCTCCAAAGCTTTTTACTATCATTGTTTGTCATTTATCTTTGTTTCATGGTGTAGTTTTTCTTCTTTTTTTCAGTTTAGTCACATGATTTCTCAATTTGCTGTACGTTTGCAAATCGGTTTTGAAGCCAGACTTATTTGTCATTCCTTTTGCCTCATCCCTCTCAACCATACACTTTTTCAATTCCACATCAATCCAAGGGGATTTAACAGTTTTTACAGTCATTTTCTTGATGGGTGGTTATTAGTGACTGGAATAAGCAATTTCATAAATGTGTCAAGTGCAGCATCTGTCTGGTTGCTCCTCATTACACACCACAAACCAACAAATATTCTTTATATCAACAACATAGGAATTACTACAAAACTTCTTATACTGTTCACTATAATTGGTCCAACCTTTCAAACTTTGGTTTTCCTAGATATGGCTACTATATTGTCATCACTGCATGGATTTGGATACTGCTTTAAAGCATATTTCTGCAGCATTAGTAAAGATGTGATCAATACATGTTGATGATTTCCATTCCTGTGCTGTTTGTAACTACCCTGGTAGCTTGACTGATACCCCCAACTTTGGCATTTCTCTTTTCTGTATATGTTATAACCATGTATTGCTACCACTGTATCATCAAAGGTATTATCTAAGTGAGTTTCAG
The DNA here is from genome assembly GCF_034236695.1 of Oncorhynchus nerka. NCBI lineage: Eukaryota > Metazoa > Chordata > Actinopteri > Salmoniformes > Salmonidae > Oncorhynchus > Oncorhynchus nerka. Next base: position 26,614,536 of record NC_088404.1, on the reverse strand, counting down.
AGATTGTTAGAATATGAATATCATCTGTCACTGATTTCATGAACCTTATTTCTTAAGCTACATATGTTAACTTGCACTATTTTTAGCACTTTTCTGGGATGCTTGATTGTTTTAATTGCTTTACTGGGAAGCTTAGCAGAAGTAGACATGCTCATGTTAGTGCAGGGAGCTGCACACAGTGGACTTCGTACTAGGGCACACCGCTTCAGTGCTAACAGTATAACTCTGGTTCGTAGGCACATGATTACTGCATACAATATCTGTAGGATCAGCATAGGAATTCAGGGCAGTTAGAGGGACATAAATTAGGTTACTTGCATTGTGTCTTCCAACACCCCTGGGATGTTAACTAGCTAGCTATTACTATCCAACACGAACTATTTCAAGTCGAAGGTACATTTTTGGTTTTAATAATTTATTGCCACCGGGGCCCGCTGGTGTAACTGCTAAACTGATTACTGACTGTATACATTTACATTTAAGTCATTTAGCAGACGCTCTTATCCAGAGCGACTTACAAATTGGTGCTTTCACCTTATGACATCCAGTGGAACAGCCACTTTACAATAGTGCATCTAGGTCTTTTAAGGGGGGGTGAGAAGGATTACTTTATCCTATCCTAGGTATTCCTTAAAGAGGTGGGGTTTCAGGTGTCTCCGGAAGGTAGTGATTGACTCCGCTGTCCTGGCGTCGTGAGGGAGTTTGTTCCACCATTGGGGGGCCAGAGCAGCGAACAGTTTTGACTGGGCTGAGCGGGAACTGTACTGTATGATTGTAGCAGGTTCATTAACATGCTAGTTCTATTAGCTATGTTGACTATGATGTTACTTTAGCTAATATGGTGACAACGATGTAGGCTCTGTGTAGCGGTTATGTTATGAAGGTTTGGAAATGATTTTTTTTGCCTGGTCACATAGAGCTGATGTGTAGTGCATTGACGTCCACAAGCAAATAGAAAAGGTGAAAGGAGGAGAGTGAGTAAATGCGAGAAGGAACACAAGGAGCTGTTTGTATGTGGCTGTTATGAAAGTGAACTGTGTTTACGTGTGATCAGGAGTGTATTCATTCCGCCAGTTCTGTTGAAAAACGTTTCTTAGATGGAATTAAACGTAATGAAACGGGGATAAACATACCTGAATTGTCCAATAGAAACTCTTGTCTGCTCCCGAGTGGCGCAGCGCTCTAAGGCACTGCATTTCAGTGCTAGAGGCGTCACTACAGACCCTGGTTTGATCCCGGGCTGTATCCCAACTGGCCATGATCGGGAGTCCCATAGGGCGTTGCACAATTGGCCCAACATCGTCCAGGTTAGGGGAGGGTTTGGCTGGGGTAGGCCCTCATTGTAAATAAGAATTTGTTCTTAACGGACTTGCCTAGTTAAATAAAGGTTATAAAGGGATCGGTATTGAATAGCAATGGGGAGTGAGCATTCATTTCCTGATTCCGCTTTGTTCAAGTTTATTTGCGCTAGTCTATAAATCTGTATGTGACAGCAGGCTGTTCGAGATTGCGCTGATTTAAAATGCATCAGCCTGAATGCACATGATGCGCTCTTCTAAGTTGTCAAATTAGGGTTTGTAAGATCATGAAAAGTCATCGAAATTAGTTTTATACTTTTTGTTCATGTAATTCATGAGTGCACACTTTTTTAACATGATAAACAACATATGATATGCCAACATAATCCATCCACCTGACAGGTGTGGCATATCAAGAAGCTGATTAAACAGCATGATAATTACACAGGGGCACCTTGTTCTGGGGACAATTAAAGGCCACTCTAAAATGTGCAGTTTTGTCCAAACTAGGGTTGCAAAGGGGTTGGAGAATTTCCGGTCAATTCTAGGTCTTGTCGCATATTTTGGTTAAACTATCCCCAATTCAATGGAATTGCAACCCTCTACATGCACAGTGCATTCTTCCATCACATGTGCAGTGCACTCTTCCATCACATGTACAACTGATTCTCAAGATCTTGCACACTAATGAGATGCTATTCAGCCCACAGTACTACACTGTCTGAGCCAAGGACTACATGCTTTCTGGTAAGTTTTGATTACAATACTGGGTGGGGTGAATATATTTTACATGATTTACATGATTTTTTGTTAACTAGTAAATAGTAGCCTACAACATCGTGTTTAAATAATTTCTAACTTGTTAACAATTTCTGCTTGTTAGTTTTTGATACCATGTAGGTTTTAGCTTGCTTGGGCCTACTAATTGAGGAGTGTTAATTCACCTGTTCTATACATGTTTCATTTAAAAAAAAATATCTTACAAAGGAGTTGTTTAATCTGTACAGGAAAATGCCACGGGCACTATTTGATATGTGGAGACATTTCACTGCAGCTAATGTAGAAGGAATAGCTGTGTACATTTGCAAATACTGTGCCAAATCATATGTGAAGAATACAACAAAGATGCAGAATCATCTGGCCAAGTGCATAAAGTTCCCTCAGCGCTCACATTAACCTCTTGCCTCTAGTTGGGACGCTTGCGTCCCAACTAGAGCTCTGGAAATGCAAATGTGCTACGCTAAATGCTAATAGTATTAGTTAAAACTCAAAAGTTCATTAAAATACACATGCAGGGTATCAAATTAAAGCTACACTCGTTGTGAATCCAGGCAACAAGTCAGATTTTTAAAATGCTTTTCGGCGACAGCATGAGAAGCTATTATCTGATAGCATGCACCAATACACTACAACAGAAAAGCACAGCAGGGGACGTAAACAAAATAATTAGCATTTTGGCGTTACACAAACCGCACAATAAAATAGAAAACAGTCATTACCTTTCACCATCTTCTTTGTTGGCACTCCTAGATGTCCCATAAACACTATTGGGTCTTTATTTCGATTAAATCGGGCCATATAAAGCCAAGATATCGTTATATGTAGACTGTGTGATAAACGAAAAAAACAGCGATTTCACAACGTAACGTCATTTTTTAAAATTCAAAAAGTAGACGATAAACTTTCACAAAACACTTCGAAATACGTTTGTAATGCTACTTTAGGTATTAGTAAACGTTAATAAGCGATAAAAATCATCCGTAGGCGATGTACATATCATTAGCTGTCGTCTTGGAAAAAATTTCAGGAGAGAGCTCTTCCGGAATGATCTGGGCGGAGACCGGAGGTAAGTCGTGCCCCTCTTTCGGTTCAACCAAGAATCAAAGAGGATTAAATTCACAAGACTCTAGACAACATGGGGATGCTGTGGGAGTTGAATGCTCGGTCTTATCTAATTCGGCTCACTGTTAACAATTGCTTGAAGTGGCGCAAGGATATTTATTTCCATTTTCTGTGATCAGGTTTTCCTGCGCTTTCCGATGTAACGCACGTTATGTAATAGCCACAGTCGTGATTTAACCCGTTTTAAAAACGTCCGAGGGTTTCCTATCCACACATTCTAACCATATGAAACCCAGCCTAAAACCCCAGACAGCAAGCAATGCAGGTGTAGAAGCACGGTGGCTAGGAAAAACTCCCTAGAAAGGCCAAAACCTAGGAAGAAACGTAGAGAGGAACCAGGCTATGTGGGGTGGCCAGTCTTCTTCTGGCTGTGCCGGGTGGAGATTATAACAGAACATGGCCAAGATGTTAAAATGTTCATAAATGACCAGCATGGTCAAATAATAATAAGGCAGAACAGTTGAAACTGGAGCAGCAGCACGGCCAGGTGGACTGGGGACAGCAAGGAGTCATCATGTCAGGTAGTCCTGAGGCATGGTCCTAGGGCTCAGGTCCTCAGAGAGAGAGAGAGAAAGAGAGAATTAGAGAGAGCACACTTAAATTCACACAGGACACAGAATAGGAAAGGAGAAGTACTCCAGATATAACAAACTGACCCTAGCCCCCCGACATAAACTACTGCAGCATAAATACTGGAGGCTGAGACAGGAGGGGTCAGGAGACACTGTGGCCCCATCCGAGGACACCCCCGGACAGGGCCAAACAGGAAGGATATAACCTCACCCACTTTGCCAAAGCACAGCCCCCACACCACTAGAGGGATATCTTCAACCACCAACTTAGCATCCTGAGACAAGGCCGAGTATACCCCACAAAGATCTCTGCCACGGCACAACCCAATGGGGGGCGCCAACCCAGACAGGAAGATCACATCAGTGACTCAACCCACTCAAGTGACGCACCCCTCCTAGGGACGGTATGAAAGAGCCCCAGTAAGCCAGTGACTCAGCCCCTGTAATAGGATTAGAGGCAGAGAATCCCAGTGGAAAGAGGGGAGCCGGCCAGGCAGAGACAGCAAGGGCGGTTCGTTGCTCCAGAGCCTTTCCCTTCACCTTCCCACTCCTGGGCCAGACTACACTCAATCATATGACTGACCCACTGAAGAGATGGTCCTCCTGGAATCAGATGTTTTTTTGACTCAATTGAGGAATGTAGTCAGAGAAATGCTGATGAATGTCTTGCTCGAGCTGTGTATGCAACTGGATCACCTCTGCTCACAGGCAATAAGTATTGGAAGAGATTTCTGAATATTCTTCGCCCAGCATACATCCCTCCAACCAGACATTCTTTATATACTTTATATACTATACTTTATATACAACAGCGTTCAAGTGAAGGTCAAGCAAATCATAGAGAAAGCAGACTGTATTGCAATCAACTCTGATGGGTGGTCGAATGTTTGTGTGCAAGGAATAATGAACTACATTATCTCCACCCCCAACCAGTATTCTGCAAGAGCACAGACACAAGGGACAACAGACACACTGGTCTCTACATTTCAGATTAGCTCAAATCAGTCATCAATCACCTTGGACCACAGAAGTTATTTGCACTGGTGACAGACAATGCTGCGAACATGAAGGCTGCTTGGTCTAAACTACCCTCACATCACACCCATTGGCTGTGCTGCTCATGCATTGAATCTGCTCCTCAAGGACATCATGGCACTGAAAACAATGGATACACTCTATAAGAGAGCCAAGGAAATGGTTAGGTATGTGAAGGGTCATCAAGTTATAGCAGCAATCTACCTCACCAAGCAAAGTGCGAAGAATAAGAGTACCCCATTCAAGCTGCCCAGCAACACCTGTTGGGGTGGTGTTGTCATCATGTTTGACAGTCTCCTGGAGGGGAAGGAGTCTCTGAAAGAATTGGCCATATCACAGTCTGCCGATATGGACAGCCCCATGAAGAGGATCTTCCTGATTGATGTATTTTGGGAGAAAGTGGTAAGCAGCTTGAAACTCCTGAAACCTATAGCAGTAGCCATTGCACGGATTGAGGGAGACAATGCAATCCTGTCTGATGTTCAGACTCTGCTTGCAGATGTAAGAGAAGAAATCTGTACTGCCCTGCCCACTTCACTGTTGCTCCAAGCTGAGGAAACTGGAATACATCAAAAAGTGTGAAGACTTCTGCCTGAAACCCATTCATGCCGCAGCGTACATGTTGGATCCCAAGTATACTGGCAAGCGCATCCTGTCTGGTGCAGAGATTGTGTCATCACTACTATGTCTCACCACCTTGGCCTAGATGAGGGCAAGGTTCTTTGCAGTCTGGCGAAGTACACTTCCAAGCAAGGGCTTTGGGATGGAGATGCAATAAGGCAGTCATGCCAACATATCTCATCAGCCACCTGGTGGCTCTGAGTCTCTTTCCCTGTTGCCTCCATCGTCCTCCAAATCCCACCAACATCAGCCGCCTCAGAGCTCAACTGGCATTGTTTGGGAACACACACACCAAAGCACGCAACAGGCTGACCAATACAAGGGTTGAAAAATTAGGGTCCATCTGGGCAAATTTGAGGCTTTTTGAGCCTGACAACGAGCCATCCTCAACAAGGTTGGAAAGTGACAGTGAAGATGAGGCCTCAGAATCTGATGTTCAATAAGTGGACATTGTGGAGGTCCAGGGAGAAGACATGGAAGCCTGAGAGGAAGACAACCAAAGCTTTAGTTTCTAGACTATCATTTTACAGATGTATGTTGAAAATGTTTTTGGGAGATGCGATGGATCATTCAATATTCCCTTTCTTTTGTTGTTCAGTGAAATCATCCCAGGTGAAGAGTCAACTCATTTAATTAAATTTCAATTTGTAACTAAATAGTTTTTAAAATTTCTATTGGAAGGATTTAATCATTTACAAGTACGTCTACTTATGATAAGGTAAAATGTGTACAGTGCCTTGTAAAAGTATTCATCCCCCGATTTTTATTTAGATTTCATGTAATGGACATACACAAAATAGTCCAAATTGGTGAAGTGAAATTTAAAAAATGACTTGTTTCAAAAAAATTACAAAATTCAATAAATGGAAAAGTGGTGCGTGCATATGTATTCACCCCCTTTACTATGAAGCCTTTAAATAAGATCTGGTGCAACCAATTACCTTCAGAAGTCACATAATTAGTTAGATTTCACACAAGTGGACTTTAAGTGTCACATGATCTCAGTATATCTACACTTGTTCTGCAAGGTCCCAGAGTCTGCAACACCACTAAGCAAAGCGGCACCATGAAGACCAAGGAGCTCTCCAAACAGATCAGGGACAAAGTTGTGGAGAAGTACAGATCAGGGTTGGGTTATAAAAAAATATCTGAAACTTTGAACATCCCATGGAGCACCATTAAATCCATTATTAAAAAATGGAAAGAGTATGGCACCACAACAAACGTGCCAAAAGAAGGCCGCCCACCAAAACTCACGGACCAGGCAAGGAGTGCATTAATAATAGAGGCAACAAAGAGCCCAAAGATAACCCTAAACGATCTGCAAAGCTCCACAGCGGAGATTGGAGTATCTGTCCATCGGACAGCTTTAAGCCGTACACTCCACAGAGCTGGGCTTTACGGATGAGTGGCCAGAAAAAAAGCCATTGCTTAAAGACAAAAATAAGCAAACACGTTTGGCGTTCACCAAAAGGCATGTGGGAGACTCCCCAAACATATGGAAGAAGGTACTGTGGTCTGGAAGAGCTTTTTGGCCAGCAAGGAAAACGCTATGTCTGGCTCAAACCCATCACCTCGCATTACCCCAAGAACCCCATCCCCACAGTGAAGCATGGTGGTGACAGCATCATGCTGTGGGGAAGTTTTTTCATCGGCAGAGACTGGGAAACTGGTCGGAATTGAAGGAATGATGGATGGCGCTATATACAGGTAAATTCTTGAGGGAAACCTGTTTCAGTCTTCCAGAGATTTGAGACTGGGACAGAGGTTCACCTTCCAGCAGGACAATGACCCTAAGCATACTGCTAAAGCAACACTCGAGTGGTTTAAGGGGAAACATTTCAATGTCTTGGAATGGCCTAGTCAAAGCCCAGATCTCAATCCAATTGAGAATCTGTGGTTTAACTTAAAGATTGCTGTACACCAGCGGAACCCATCCAACTCAAAGGTGCTGGAGCAGTTTTGCCTTGAAGAATGGGCAAAAATCCCAGTGGCTAGATGTGCCAAGCTTATAGAGACATACCCCAAGACACTTGCAGCTGAAATTGCTGCAAAAGGTGGTTCTAACAAAGTATTGACTTTTTTTGGGGGGGGGTGAATAGTTATGCACGCTCAAGTTTTCAGTTTTTATGTCTTATTTCATGTTTGTTTCACAATAAAAAATATTCATATTCAAAGTGGTAGGCATGTTGTGTAAATCCAATGATACAAATCCCCCCAAAATCCATCTTAAAAATCCAGGTTGAAAGGCAACAAAATAGGACAAATGCCAAGGGGGTGAATACTTTCGCAAGCCACTGTATGTTTCTGTCTCCATATGGTAAATATATCCAATGCTAAAACATCTACATTGAAATGGTATTAATGTTAATTTGCATATTTTTCTGTTAATTCCCATATATTCCCATTAATTCCCACGGTAAGTTTCCACCTCTGAATATTCCCCAAAATGTGCAACCCTACACACAGCACAGTGCTACAGATGTTTCGAGGGAGTGTGCAATTGGCATGCTGACTGCATAAATGTCTAACAGAGCAGTTGACAGAGAATTGGATGTTCATTTCTCTACCATAAGCCGCCTCCAACGTCATTTTTGTGAATTTGGCAGTATGTCCAACCGGCCTCACAACCACAGGCCATGTGTAACCACACCAGCCCAGGACGTCCACATCCAGCTTCTTCACCTTCGGCATCGTCTGAGACCAGCCACCAGGACAGCTGATGAAACTGTGTGTTTGCACATCCAAAGGATTTCTGCACAAACTGTCAGAAACCATCTCAGGGAAGCTTATCTTCGTGCTCGTCATCCTCACCAGGGTCTTCTTGATCTGACTGCAGTTTGGGGCCGTAAACTACTTCCATGGGGAAATGCTCACCTTCGATGGCCACTGGCATGCTAGAGAAGTGTGATATTCACGGTTGAATCCCGGTTTCAACTGTACCAGGCAGATGGCAGACAGTGTGTATGGCTTTGTATGGGCGAGTGGTTTGCTGATGTCAACGTTGTGAACAGAGTACCCCATGGTGGCGATGGGGTTATGGTATTGGCAGGGATAAGCTATGGACAACAAACACAATTGCATATTATTGATGACAATTTGAATACACATAGATACTGTGACAAGATCCCGAGGCCAATTGTTGTCCCATTCAGCCGCCGCCATCACCTCATGTTTCAGCATGATAATGCACGGCCCCATGTCGCAAGGATCTGTACACAATTCCTGGAAGCGGAAAATGTCCCAGTTCTTCCATCGACGTGTACGATAGCGTCTTCCAGTTCCCACCAATATCCAGTAACTTCGCACAACCACTGAAGAGGAGGGGGACAATTTCCATAAACCACAGCCTGAACAACTCTGTGAAGGAGATGTGCCGTGCTGCATGAGGCAAATGGTGGTCACACTAGATGCTGACTGGTTTTCTGATCCATACCCCTATGTTTTTTAAGGTATCTGTGACCAACAGATGCATATCTGTATTCCCAGTCATGTGGAATCTATAGATTAGGGGCTAATGAATTTATTTCAATTGACTAAGTTCCTTCTATGAACTGAAACTTACTAAAATCTTTGATATTTGTGGATGTTGCATTTATATTTTTGTCCAGTGTCCAGTATATAACCATGTCTAGTTAGATAACTTGCTTTGAAGTAGCCTACCTTATCCATTTGAATCATGTTTCATTAAATGAGTGAATCATTTTATGAAGACAAATCTATTTAGTTGTAATGTTGCAATATTTTATATCAAGGGTTGCAACCATCCTCCAGCATAGCTACTGGGTGTGCAGGCATTTTTTCAAGCCCTGGTCTAACTTACTTTTTCATGTAGGCTATAATAATAGTCATGAAAATTTTGTTAAAAGTCATGGAGAAGTCATGGAAAATGTGTATAAACCCTTAACAGTGAATAATCAGAGGTCTCTATAGCATAATACACTGCTCAAAAAAATAGAGAAGAGAACACTAAAATAACATCCTAGATCTGAATTAATGAAATATTCTTATTAAATACTTTTTTCTTTACATAGTTGAGTGTGCTGACAACAAAATCACACAAAAATTATCAATGGAAATCAAATTTATCAACACATGGAGGTCTGGATTTGGAGTGACACTCAAAATTAAAGTGGAAAACCACACTACAGGCTGATCCAACTTTGATGTAATGTCCTTAAAACAAGTCAAAATGAGGCTCCGTAGTGTGTGTGGCCTCCACATGCGTGTATGACCTCCCTACAACGCCTGGGCATGCTCCTGATGAGGTGGCGGATGGTCTCCTCCCAGACCTGGACTAAAGCATCCGCCAACTCCTGGACAGTTAGCGGTGCAACGTGGCGTTGGTGGATGGAGCGAGACATGTTGTCCCAGATGTGCTCAATTGGATTCAGGTCTGGGGAACGGGCGGGCCAGTCCATAGCATCAATGCCTTCCTCTTGCAGGAACTGCTGACACACTCCAGCCACATGAGATCTAGCATTGTCTTGCATTAGGAGGAACCCAGGGCCAACCGCACCAGCATATGGTCTCACAAGGGGTCTCGGTACCTAATGGCAGTCAGGCTACCTCTGGCAGGCACATGGAGGGCTGTGCGGCCCCCCAAAGAAATGCCACCCCACACCATGACTGACCCACCGCCAAACCGGTCATGCTGGAGGATGTTGCAGGCAGCAGAACGTTCTCCATGGCATCTCCAGACTCTGTCACGTCTGTCACGTGCTCAGTGTGAACCTGCTTTCATCTGTGAAGAGCACAGGGCGCCAGTGGCGAATTTGCCAATCTTGGTGGTCTCTGGCAAATGCCAAATGTCCTGCACGGTGTTGGTCTGTAAGCACAACCCCCACCTGTGGACGTCGGGCCCTCATACCACCCTCATGGAGTCTGTTTCTGACCGTTTGAGCAGACACATGCACATTTGTGGCCTGTTGGAGGTCATTTTGCAGGGCTCTGGCAGTGCTCCTCCTGCTCCTCCTTGCACAAAGGCGGAGGTAGCGGTCCTGCTGCTGGGTTGTCTCCACGTCTCCTGATGTACTGGCCTGTCTCCTGGTAGCGCCTCCATGCTCTGGACACTACGCTGACAGACACAGCAAACCTTCTTGCCCAGCTCGTATTGATGTGTCATCCTGGATGAGCTGCACTACCTGAGCCACTTGTGTGGGTTGTAGACTCCGTCCCATGCTACCACTAGTGTGAAAGCACCGCCAGCATTCAAAACTGACCAAAACATCAGCCAGGAAGCATAGGAACTGAGAAGTTGTCTGTGGTCACTACCTGCAGAACCACTCCTTTATTAGGGGTGTCTTGATAATTGCCTATAATTTCCACCTGTTGTCTATTCCATTTGCACAACAGCATGTGAAATGTATCGTCAATCAGTGTTGCTTCCTAAGTGGAGAGTTTGATTTCACAGAAGTGTGATTGACTTGGAGTTATATTGTGAACCTGTTAGGGATGATGCGAATTTTCGCAGCTTTTCGCAGCTTTTGTTAAAAATCGCGCAACATTTCAAAGTCCTGCTACTCATGCCAGGAATATAGTATATGCATATGATAAGTATGTGTGTATAGAAAACACTCTGAAGTCTCTAAAACTGGTTAAATCGTGTCTGTGGCTATAACAGAATGTGTTTAGGAGTAAAAATCCCTCGAAAAACTGTTCACCAAAAACACAAAAAAAATATTCATCCGCCAGTCAATGTATTGTCTAAGGCGACAGGAAATAAATTAGGTTCCCCTGTCAACGCCTACAGCTTCCACACGATGTCGCCAGTATCCTTGGTTAGATGACGTATAGGCACTTCCTTTCTTTGGGCGCACCACAGGATGTTGTGAAAGTGAAAACATGGACGATGATTTCAAGACTTGCTGCTATCGAATACAGATCGCCCCGTGATCAATTTGATAGATTATTAACGTTTATTAATACCTAAAGTTGGTTTAGAAAAGTAGTTTGAAGTGATTTGTAAAAGTTTATAGGCAACTTTTGTAATTTTAAAAAGTGACGTTGCGTCTTGTAAAGGGGATTTTTCCTGGATCAGACCGTCCTTCAGAAAGTGCCATTTTGGGTATACAATGACGGATTTAATCGGGAAAAATACCCAATTGTGATGTTTATGGGACATATAGGAGTGCCAACAAAGAAGCTCGTCAACGGTAATGAATGTTTTATATTTTATTTCTGCGTTTTGTGTAGCGCCGGCTACTGCAAAATCTGTTGTTTTAGGTGACGTTCTGGTATTTTGGGGGGTGCATGCTATCAGATAATAGCTTCTCATGCTTTCACCGAAAAGCATTTTACAAATCTGACTTGGTGGCTAGATTCACAACGAGCGTAGCTTTAATTCAGTACCTTGCATGTGTGTTTTAATGAAAGTTTGAGTTTTATCAAAAACTATAGGTGGCACTCTAAAATTTCCGCTGATTTGGTTCCGCCACAGGAACACTCATCCATAAGAAGATTTATAAAAGTGTTCCCTTTATTTTTTTGCGCAGTGTATCATTTGTAATAATTTATCCTATAAAAATAAGATAACAGTCCATTACATAAATAAAGAGTGTGTGTTATCCACCAAGGAGCTCAAAACTGCAGATAACACACGGCCAGCTATTGTGAGAGAGTACTTGTTGATTTCCTCTATCGCTTCAAGCGGCCTACTGTCCACCTGGTAATTGTGTGGTTCCAAAGGATGAAGAGTCAACTACAGATGGATTTATAGTTTCAGAGAGAAGCCAGCTGCACAGCAATTTGAATAAATCCAGTGATGAATGACTGCTTTTGAAGTTGTTTTAGTATATTTATTTGTTGACAAATTTTACAAGACTGATTTGCATTGTCAATGTGCCGCATTGCATTGTGAAAATAAAAATATGTTGTTAATTCATCGCATGGTTTCTTTTTAGCCAAATGTTGAATAGACATGCAGACAATTTAATTAATGCAGGAAAAGAGGAATAATAGACTGTCTGTGGTCATAAAAACAATTAGGCTAAATACAGTGCCTTGCGAAAGTATTCGGCCCCCTTGAACTTTGCGACCTTTTGCCACATTTCAGGCTTCAAACATAAAGATATAAAACTGTATTGTTTTGTGAAGAATCAACAACAAGTGGGACACAATCATGAAGTGGAACGACATTTATTGGATATTTCAAACTTTTTTAACAAATCAAAAACTGAAAAATTGGGCGTGCAAAATTATTCAGCCCCTTTACTTTCAGTGCAGCAAACTCTCTCCAGAAGTTCAGTGAGGATCTCTGAATGATCCAATGTTGACCTAAATGACCAATGATGATAAATACAATCCACCTGTGTGTAATCAAGTCTCCGTATAAATGCACCTGCACTGTGATAGTCTCAGAGGTCCGTTAAAAACGCAGAGAGCATCACGAAGAACAAGGAACACACCAGGCAGGTCCGAGATACTGTTGTGAAGAAGTTTAAAGCCGGATTTGGATACAAAAAGATTTCCCAAGCTTTAAACATCCCAAGGAGCACTGTGCAAGCGATAATATTGAAATGGAAGGAGTATCAGACCACTGCAAATCTACCAAGACCTGGCCGTCCCTCTAAACTTTCAGCTCATACAAGGAGAAGACTGATCAGAGATGCAGCCAAGAGGCCCATGATCACTCTGGATGAACTGCAGAGATCTACAGCTGAGGTGGGAGACTCTGTCCATAGGACAACAATCAGTCGTATATTGCACAAATCTGGCCTTTATGGAAGAGTGGCAAGAAGAAAGCCATTTCTTCAAAGATATCCATAAAAAGTGTTGTTTAAAGTTTGCCACAAGCCACCTGGGAGACACACCAAACATGTGGAAGAAGGTGCTCTGGTCAGATGAAACCAAAATGGAACTTTTTGGCAACAATGCAAAACGTTATGTTTGGCGTAAAGCAACACAGCTCATCACCCTGAACACACCATCCCCACTGTCAAACATGGTGGTGGCAGCATCATGGTTTGGGCCTGCTTTTCTTCAGCAGGGACAGGGAAGATGGTTAAAATTGATGGGAAGATGGATGGAGCCAAATACAGGACCATTCTGGAAGAAAACCTGATGGAGTCTGCAAAAGACCTGAGACTGGGACAGAGATTTGTCTTCCAACAAGACAATGATCCAAAACATAAAGCAAAATCTACAATGGAATGGTTCAAAAATAAACATATCCAGGTGTTAGAATGGCCAAGTCAAAGTCCAGACCTGAATCCAATCGAGAATCTGTGGAAAGAACTGAAAACTGCTGTTCACAAATGCTCTCCATCCAACCTCACGGAGCTCAAGCTGTTTTGCAAGGAGGAATGGGAAAAAATGTCAGTCTCTCGATGTGCAAAACTGATAGAGACATACCCCAAGCGACTTACAGCTGTAATCGCAGCAAAAGGTGGCACTACAAAGTATTAACTTAAGGGGGCTGAATAACTTTGCACGCCCAATTTTTCAGTTTTTGATTTGTTAAAAAAGTTTGAAATATCCAATAAATGTCGTTCCACTTCATGATTGTGTCCCACTTGTTGTTGATTCTTCACAAAAAAATACAGTTTTTTATCTTTATGTTTGAAGCCTGAAATGTGGCAAAAGGTCGCAAAGTTCAAGGGGGCCGAATACTTTCGCAAGGCACTGTAAATTGCTGTTATTTTGTTGGGTAATGGATTGGCTGTCGGAACTCATTAAGAGGCGGCTTCCATCTTCAATATCATTCATTCAGAAGGTTAAACTCATAGATCTTAGGACTGTAGTAAATTAAATTATAAGGGCACAAGGCGAGACCCAAATGCAGACACAGTAGAGCTCTGATATTTATTATAAAAAAAGGAGTAGGCAAAGGAAAGTCGGGGTCAGGCGAGAGTTCATAAACCAGGTAAGAATCCAAACAGTACCAGACAATAGGCAGTCTCGAGGTCAGGTCAGGCAGGGGTCAGAAACCAGATCTGAGTCCAAAAACAGTACAAGGGGTTAGGCAGGCTGGTAGTCAGAACAGGCAGAGTGGTCAGGCAGGCGGTTTCGGAATCAGGACAGGCAAGGATCCAGGAGGACTACAAACAAACTGGGACTGGGAAAAATAGGAGCAAGGAAAACCACTGGTTGACTTGGCAAACAAACTGACGCAGACGAACTGGCACAGAGAGACAGGGATATATACACCGGGGATAATAAGCGACACCTGGAGGGGATGGAGACCATCACAAGGACAGGTGAACTAGATCATGATGTGACAGAAATATATCACCAAGTAAATGTTTCATTAGGTTAAAGTAATCCATGCCTTCTGGGAATGTTATAAAGTCCCAAAATAATGAGCGGAATTAGAAAATTGTCCGTCAGAAGTATTACATGGTAAATTAAACTTTAAAGCTGTCTGCATATTTCAAGACATAGCATATAAGGGTGCAGTGAGATACACTGTGGGTTGGACGATACTTTTCTTGTCAATCATATTTTAAAAATGTAATAAATGGAAATCACCCATTGTCCGCCTTTTTAAATGCTTTATTATTGAAATGTTAAGTGTTTGGGCGACGGGGAGATAAATTGGTGCAGTTTGAGGCCATGTGGCAGAGAATAATATGGGCGAGATGGGGTGTGAGCAGGAGGGTCTGGGCAGTTGTGATGTAGTTGTCGTTTGTATGATTGTATTTTGTATTGTCTAAAAAATATATTTAAAAAATCATAAAATGAAGGAAAAATGACAAGCTTCCAAAATGCATCTGATTATTCATTATTAATAAGATTTATTTGACAATCAGAAATGGTACTTACTGTATTTATTTTGATCCAAAGCCACGAATGAGTGAGGACTGAGTTTTATGCTGACAAATATTATATTACAAATATTATGCTAAATAGGCCGAGCCTAAATGAATATACAGTATAAACTAGTACATTTCATAAATATATTAAATAGCACAGGTCTTGAACATATGGTCAACCTTTTTTCCCTCCCTATCCTCAGCAAAGAAGGACTCTGTGTTTCAGAAACTCACTTCATAGTGAGGAGCTATCAGTCTTTCACACTGGTAAATAAAGCCAGTTTGTTATTTAGAATTCTTTCTTTCTGTTTTTAGAGGTAGAGAAACCAAAAGCATGATCAGCTTTCTAACTCCCCCTTGTGATTGTGTGGCGCAATGACAGAATGATGCAATTTACCACAATCTACCCCAAACTACTGCGGCAGAAACTCAAAACCTTTAATTGAGGAACCACTGGAGATCATTTCGTTGCAGGCTAGAGTGTACAAGGTGTTATTGAATGTGTCATGTGATGTCTGTCTGTGTCACTTTCACCTCAAATTTTTCTCTCAACCTTTGTGCACCTACGTTATAAACTTTCATTCATAGGTTGTAGCAACATCATAATGGGTACAGGGAAAATTTGAGTATCATGTAGTAGCCTAAACCTATTAATGTTACATTGTCATTCATATTCCATTCACTAATTCAATCATCCAATATGCTGTAATAGAATTAAAAAAAAACTCCTCATCTTAAACGGCACTGACAGCCACTGCTGAATAAAGAAAAGGGATACCTAGTCAGTTGCACAACTTAGTGCATTCAACCGAAATGTGTCTTCTGCATTTAACCTAACCCCTCTCAATCAGAGAAGTGCATGGGGCTGACTTAATCAACGTCCATGTCATTGGCGTCTGGGAGCAGTTGTTGATGGGGATTAACTGACTTGCTCAAGTGCAGAATGGCAGATTTTTCCACCTTGCCGGCTCGGGAATTGGAACCAGCGACCTTTCGGTTACTGGCCCAATTCTCTTAAGTTAGATTCTCTGTCAATGTATATCTGTCTGTAGGGGACTCATGGGGATTTTTACAGTTTTCTACAGGCTTTTTATGGGTTATTGTCATTTAGTAGTAACATAGCTGTGAATGTCTATAGAATGACGGAATCTCATTCTGATTTATATCTTGGCGAGAGCTATTGACTTCAAAGCCAAACTGAATAAATGCGTTACGATAATATAATAGTGTTTATTGTTGTCAGATTGCTCACAGCACAGCATACGACACATCTCCCTTGGCTCGAAAGCACGATACGACAGTTTACATTTAGGTAGGCCACCCAATTCAAGTGGGTAATTGGAGGACTTGGTGGAATATTAATGTGTACTTTATTATCTTGTCTTCAGAGAGTTAGGCTTAGTCTCTAGCTTATAGCAGCCATTCTGTCAGACATGGTTTAGCCAGATATGCTGTGCCATTATGCCTTATCCATTGAATCAAGAATAATAACCTACTGATAGGCAATGGAAGAATGGCTCTGTAGAATCAAATCAAATCAAATGTATTTATATAGCCCTTCGTACATCAGCTGATATCTCAAAGTGCTGTACAGAAACCCAGTCTAAAACCCCAAACAGCAAGCAATGCAGGTGTAGAAGCACGGTAGAACAGATGGTTGTGGTGGTAGCAGCAGAGAAGGCATACAGGCAATGATTCGAGTTGCCATGTGAACTGTGTTCCGTGCCTAATAGTATCTGCCGAATCCCTCCCGTCAAAATATTTTGAAGAGGCACCCAATCTTGATCAATAATGATATCTCCAGTCTCCACCCAGAAAGCCACGTTAGCCAGACTCTGAAGTAAGTCTTATTTTGATTAGACAATAGCTCTCTGCCATTAAGGATCCATATTAGCTAAGCAGTTATAAATCATTTCATCCTTCTCTCTGTGTGTGTGATTGCTTCCACATGTCCAGGATGCTGGGGTTCAGTAGGCTCCATCCGTGGGCTAAACACACACATGAACGCATGTGCACACACACAATACAGAGCTCAACCAGT
The DNA here is from genome assembly GCF_034236695.1 of Oncorhynchus nerka. Lineage (NCBI taxonomy): Eukaryota > Metazoa > Chordata > Actinopteri > Salmoniformes > Salmonidae > Oncorhynchus > Oncorhynchus nerka. Next base: position 26,597,315 of record NC_088404.1, on the reverse strand, counting down.
AATGCATCTTTGAGGCTGGGAGGCTCTAATGGGGTTAGACAGGACTGGCCTCTCCCCTGGACGCACCCAGAGAGGGAAGAGAGCAGCCTGTTGATTAGGACGGATAATGTGAGCACTCTTGCTGAGGTAGAGGGGGAGATAGAGGGGTGTGTGGAAGGGGAGGGGGAGTGCATTGGGGTAGACCCCTCAGTGGTGGTGAATGTGAATGGTGCTGAGGGAATATTTGTAGCAGCTTTTGGATCGCCTTGTCTGGAACCCACTGAGGATAAAGCTGTATGGGGAAATAACGCTGATGCAAGGCGGATGCATTTGACAGCTGGGAAAACACGTGTGTGTATCTACACGTAAACATACTCAACACACACACACAACGCATGTGCACAGATGCATGCACAAACACTAACACACATACACAGAGTATGACTCAGCGGTCATATCAAATTTCATATCATATGCGCATAATGTGTGTGACCTCTATACTAGTTGGCTTCTTGTATGACTCAATGTCTCTTTGTGGATCCAAGCAAAGTATTCAAATTTGTGAATTCATGTATAGGATGTCTCAGATGGGGAGGATAGTGTGAGTGAATGGTAACTTTACCCACGAAGCCAAGCCAGGTGGAGGTTCTTAGAGACAGGATATGTTGGATATGTCCATAATAGGACCTGGAGAGCTGGCCCTTAATCGTACTACCACAGGTGGAGTCTACATCTACACAAGTGATCTTCAGTGTTGGGAAAGGATACGAAGATGATTAAACCAGCTGTGAGCTTCAACAGTATGAAAACACTGAAAAACAGTTTCAGCGCCACAGCCATTTTCCACTGAAAATTATGGAACATATTATGATGACAGACGAGGTTTTGGCAGACTGATCGGGTTTGACAGTGGTGGTAAGCAGAAGCTCTCAGTGTCAGACTAGGCATCTTGAGGTTCGAAGCCAGCGGCGTCAGTGGTAAGGAAGCCCCTCTTCAGAAGAGGAGTGAGGGAAAGAGTGGGGAGAAAGAAGAAGAGAACCACTGGGAATATGATTTGAATCACCATATTTTGACTTGTGGTGTCTTTCTTTGGATAGAGTGGATCCTTTTTGTCCAAATATAGTCTTGAATATACCGAGTTAAGTTTGAGACTATTGGAACGGATGCTTCAGCTTAAGGTGGATGGAAAATGTTAAACCTTAGGGAGGCGAAAAATGTCCTTTTTTAGCAATGGAATGATCAGCACACAATGCAGAGATAAGGTGTTTGTGTTTTTTCACATTCGGAAGAGGGGGAGTGGTTTGCTGTTAACATTAGGAGCGGCTCAAAGAGGGATTACTTCCAGAATCACCACTTTTAGTAATAATTTTTGTGTCTGTTTTTTTCTTCCCCTCCCCAATTTAGAACCAGAACACTTGTTGGCCCTGCTTTCTGTTTTGCCTGTTAGTAGTTTGCGAGGTTACATTTTTAACCTTGAGAATATCACATACATTTTTGTTTGCAGCAAGCGCCAATGTTTTCTTTCAATAAATGTCAGTTTTCCTTCCCAGATAGCATTGCTATGTAATTATGCTGCCAAACAGCGGAGACAAGTGTTTGAACAATCCCCTCCATCTCCCAGAAAAGATTGCGTTTGGTTTCTTGGGTGCGAAAAGACCATGAAAGTGTAGGGTTCTCTACATTTCCCTCTCAATGGACAACCGTGGGTTTTCAGGGTGCAATATACATAAGTGGAGGCTGCTGAGTGGAGGATGGCTCATAGTAATGCCGGGAATGGAGTCAATGGAATGGTATCAGCCACATGGAAACCACATGTTTGATACCATTCCATTGACTCCATTCCAGCCTTTATTATGAGCCGTCGTCCCCTCGTCAGCCTCCACTGATATACATGACATCGGCCTATGATCTTTCTTCACTGCTTGATAAGAAACAAGTCAAATCAAATGTATTCGTCACATACACAGTTTACAGCCGGTATAAAAGGTGCAGTAAAATTCTCGTGCTAGCTCCCGCAACAATGCAGTACATTAATCAATAATAACAATGAAAAGAGACAAGTCAAAAATAAGTAGTAGAAGTAGGTAGTATGCATGGAAATAATGGACTGTATTTACATTGTTTACCAATGTAAAGTTGGTAGTGGAATCAATAGTATATATTAGAACAGCAGCGGGGGGGGGGGGGGGGGTGTTTGAGCTCTCAGTGCATGTGTGTGTAGAGTAGTGTGTAGTGTAACCATTGGATGTGTGGGTAGTCGGTGCAAATACTTTTCTAAGGTGCATATAGACTCGGCGGTGTATTGATAGAGTTTCAGTTACCTACTATTTGGCAGCGACTGTGGATCTGATGTGATCATGATCCTGTCATCTGTCCTGTCATCTGTGTTAAATCTGATGTTAAGCCATGTCAGCTGCCTGCTGCCTGGTCTGCTTGTTACAGAACCCTCTCCTTGCAAGAGTTTGATCAGAGGGTGGCTTATAGTCTGCAGCAGGCCACTGACCCCTAGGAGACACCACACTGTTCCCTGTGGGACCCCATCACTCACTCCTCTTCCAGCCGAGCCAAGCCCATCTGCTCAAGATTCAAACCATGCGAAGGAAACCGTAACCAGATAACACGCCTTAGATCTTTTGCAGAACAAAGTTCAAACTGTATGTGCATCATGTGGGATTGGTGATATATTTTTTTTCTTGTCTTGTTTGAGGAGGATGGTATAGGGTAGTAGTGGGTGCAGATGGGAGGATGGGTTGCCAGGTTGCCTAGAGGTTAGAGAAAGGAGCCATGGAATCCCATAGACAATGGGGAAAAAATATTGGGGAGTGAGCCCTTCTTCTTAGTGTTGGTCTTCACAAACAATTGAGCACAGCTCAGTGATGGATGTGGACATGCAAACACTGCCTACCACATAAACACACGTTTAATAGCTATTGTGATGGCTGTCATACTGTGGTGTTTGCGGTTCAACACATACAAAAACATGGAGATGGTGCTGTAATAAAGTGTCAGTACGGGTCCCTTTACAACACAAATTATGGTCCATCTACAATATAACTTATCTCAGCACACAGAACCAAATCTCGCATGTGCGCTGGCTGCTGGACAACATTTTAATTTTAAGGCTGTCATAACAGACTACGGTATTATAGACATTATGACAATCAGATGTGAGCAACAGTAGAGAAGCAGAACTGTACAACATGGCAGCCTAGAGAGCAGAGATTCTATAGTAGAGTCGAGTTCACCATCTCCTCAATGTGTGTTCCTTCCACCTGTTAGCCATCAGAACCGTGTGCTTCTCGTTGATCAGGTTTGACTGTTGGCACACATAGATGCTGCTGTCAACAGACCCCAAACAGTACCCCCCGTGAACAGCGGAACATGTTGACTGCATTATACCGAGCCCCACTTTTTTGTTTTCCCACGGCATTTATGTCCCATTCTCATTTCAATTATTTGTGCATCGCGGATGTACATCGTCACAGATCCCTCCCCTACAAATTTGTTTAATTGACAACCTTGATAAAGATGAGAAAAAATGACTGTATAAAATAAATAATTCAAATACTGAGCTATATTGTACTCCCAAAACAATTATCGGAAATTATATTATTTTATATTAATACAATTGCTCAGAGAAAGACTTTGTTTATCAAGTATTTTTTTTCTCAAAAGGGTAGGGCTCAAAATTATTGACACCCCTGTTTTCAATACCTTTCAATACCACACCTGGCGAGGATAACTGCACTGAGATTTTTTCTAAAATGTTTTATGTGATTGGAGAACACATTGGGAAGTATCTTTGACCTCTCCTCCATACATAATCTTTCCAGATCCTCGATATCCTTCGGACTGCCCTCTTGTTTTGAAAAAAGATCCACTTGTAGCCAAGTTTAATACTCCTGGCAGAGGCAACCAGGTTTTTGGCTCAACTGTCCTGGTACTGGGTAAAGTTCATGATGCCTTGACCTTAACAAAGGCATCATGTGGAAGCAAAATAGCTTCATAACATCAAAGATCCACCACCATTTGTTACAGCAGGAATGGGTTTGGAATCTGCATATTCATATTTATTTCAACGCAAAACCCACCACTGGTATGTGTGGCCAAAGAGCTCTATTTGAATGTCATCCAACAAATCTAATGCCTGGAGTTTGCTATACGGCATTAGCACTTGGGCTGGAACCGGTGCTCTGGTCAGATTATATGAAAATAGAGCTCTTTGGCCACGGACACCAGTGGTGGGTTTGTCTTCAAAAGAAAGATACACTATCGTTCAAAAGCACCTTTTTTGTCCATTAAAATAACATCAAATTGATCAGAAATACAATGTAGGCATTGTTAATGTTGTAAATTACTCTTGTAGCTGGAAACGGCTGATTTTTGATGGAATATCTACATAGGCGTACAGAGGCCCATTATCAGTAAACATCACTCCTGTGTTCCAATGACACGTTGTGTTAGCTAATCCAAGTTTATCATTTTAAAAGGCTGATTGATCATTAGAAAACACTTTTACAATAATAGACCACAAAGAAGAGCTCTCCAGTAGGTGTACCAAAACATTCAAGGGCCATTTTCTCAAAAGTTTATCAACTTTCAAAGCAGAATTACTTTCCCATTGTTCCTCAACTGTAACGTATGATATAGTCTCTATTTTTTTTCTTTTTCCCAAATGTTACTATATAACATCGTCAAACATCACATTCCAAAATTAATATGGAGTGTGTCCCCCCTTTACTACTATAACAGTCACTCTTCTGGGAAGGCTTTCCACTAGATGTTGGAACATTGCTGTGGGGTCTTGCTTCCATTCAGCCACGAGCGTTAGTGAGGTTGGGCACTGATCTTGGGCGATTAGGCCTGGTTCGCAGTCGGCGTTCCAATTCATCCCATATGTGTTTGATGGGGTTGAGGTCAGGGTTCTGTGCAGGCCAGTCAAGTTCTTCCATACTGATCTCAACAACCCATTTCTGTATGTACCTTGCTTTGTTGACAGGGGCATTGTCATGCTGAAACCGGAAAATGTTGCCACATTTTGGAAGCACAGAATTGTCTAGAATGTCACTTTATGCTGTAGCGTTAAAATTTCCCTTCACTGGAACTAAGGGGTCATAGCCAGAACCATGAAAAACAGCCCCAGACCATTATTCCACCTTTACAGTTGGCACTATGCATTCAGGCAGGTAGCGTTCACCTGGCATCCGCCAAACCCAGGTTCATCTGTCAGACTGCCAAATGTTGAAGCATGATTCATCACTCCAGAAAATGTGTTTCCACTGCTCCAGAGTCCAATGGCGGCGAGCTTTACACCACTCCAGCCGACACTTGGCATTTCATATGGAGGCTGCTCGGCCATGGAAACCCATTTCATGAAGCTCCAGATGAACACTTTTCCACTTCACAATAACAGAAATTATAGTTGACCGGGGCAGCTCTAGCAGGGCAGAAATTTGACAAACTAACTTGTTGGGAAGGTGGCATCTTATGACAATGCCACTTTCAAAGTCATTGAGCTCTTCAGTAAAGCCATTCTAATGCCAATGTTTGTCTATGGAGATTGCATGGCTGTGTGCTTGATTTTATGCACCTATCAGCAACAGTTGTGGCTCAAATAGCTGAATCCATTAATTTGAAGTGGTGTCCACATACACTGTATATACAAAGGTATATCTCTTTTATTTTGTAAATCTGTTGTTTATGGCCAGCTTTAAAGTGATGGCATCTGATATCATGTGTCTTTTTACTGCTCTGCTGGGTATTGGATGATTGTGAAGTCAGTTAGTGAATCAATTAAAAGATGGTCACTCCCTGCCTGCTGACTAAGTAGGAATTTACACTGGCAGTGACAGAAATGTCACCCAATTCTGTAGGCTGGTGGTTAATATTGTTTTGTACTTGGGGTGTTTTTTTCAGTTTAGGACTCTACTGTCTTGCACAATCTTGGTGCGATTTTTGCGAGGGACCTCACGATACGATATTATCACAATACTTAAGTGCTTGTACAACGTGTTGTGATTCTCACCATTCTCACGGTTCTATATGTATTGAGATTCTATACTGCAATTTTATTGCAATTTGATATTCCAAACATATTGCGCCCAAAATTTCTGTTGCAGAGAAAGAAGAGCTTGTGAAAAAAAGTTTGATCATTCATGGAAATAAGTGCTGAAAACATGTTGGCTCACTATTTAAAAAGAAGATGGAGAACAAGCTATTGGATGAAAAATCCCAGTGTTTTGCGCAGGTTCAGTGCCTTGCAAAAGTATTCATCCACCTTGGCGTTTTTCCTATTTTGTTGCATTACAACCTGTAATTTGGACTTAATGTAATGGACCAACACAAAATAGTCCAAATTGATGAAGTGAAATGGAAAAAATAACTTGTTTCAAAGAATTGTGGTGCGTGCATATGTATTCACCCCCTTTGCTATGAAGCCCCTAAATAAGACCTGATGCAACCAATTACCTTCAGAAGTCACATAATTAGTTAAATAAAGTCCACCTGTGTGTAATCTTAAGTGTCACATGATCTGAGTATATCTACACCTGTTCTGAAAGGCCCCAGAGTCTGCAACACCACTAATGAAGGGGTACCACCAAGCAAGTGGCACCATGAAGACCAAGGAGCTCTCCAAACAGGTCAGGGACAAAGTTGTGGAGAAGTACAGATAAGGGTTGGTTAATAAAAAAATATAAAAAACTTTGAACATCCCATGGAGCACCATTAAATCCATTATTAAACATTTTTAAGAATATGGCATCACAATAAACCTGCCAAGAGAGGGCCACCCACCAAAACTCACAGACCAGGCAAAGAGGGCATTAATAATAGAGGCAAGAAAGAGTCCAAAGATAACCCTGAAGGATCTGCAAAGCTCCACAGCGGAGATTGGAGTATCTGTCCATAGAACCACCTTAATTATTGACAATTACAAGATGGCGGACGGAAGACAGGGTGGTGCGGTAGGTGCCGTTTCTCATTCGAATGCTGGAATTTTATCTAAACCATCAGGTGTACGCCGACCCCAGCTAAGTAACTCATGCAAAGAGTTAAAGCGCAATTATGTGTTTTATCTCCAGTACTCTACCATGATTGTCAGTTATGTAGCTGCTCTACTGAGTGCGTCCTTGCTGGGATATGACAAATCTACTGCCGGAGAATATTAACACCAAACACATTGGTTCACCGTTCCACGGGAGCAGACAGTACACAGCGTACCATAATGTTCTGAATAATGGCGAAGTCTATCTCGCTCCCTATTCCACTGAACCGCTTAGGCGTAACAAACACAAGTCCAACATTTATCGGAACGTGTTAAACTACCTGTTCACTACCCTCCTGCTCTCCGGGGATGTGCAACTCAATCCTGGGCCCAACATCACCGAGCCAGCGATACGCACCGGAGTGGAAAGCGGTGGATGGCCTCGTCCACTGATCGTCGCCGCTGTGGAAGTGGGTGAGTGCTATGGTCCTATGGTTTCTCTCGACTCACCCGGCTCCAGGATAGATTTTGACTCTTCAAACATACCCAAGTCGCTATATGCGATCCCTGACTCTGCTTCTGGTACTCAAGCTGCTTTAATTAATTCTCCGCATCCAGTGCAGGCGGGAGGGATTGCTAATTGCGCTACCGAACTGCCCCTAATCAAAACGGCCTAAACCCAGCCATCAGAAAACACAGAAAATGTAACTTTTTTCAATGTGTCAATCACTCTCGAGTCATCTGGGACCCACGAGCTAAGCCCAAGGGACTACTAGGGGGGCACTTGAACATTTGTAGTGTCATTACAAAAAGTGATCAAATTCAACATCTACTCACAGACTCCAACCTTGACTTCCTCTGCTTCTCAGAGACACGGCTCCATAAAAACTCTCCATATGCTGCTTTGATTGTGATTGGCTACAATGTTTTCAGGAGAGACAGGATTATAGGAAGAGGAGGGGGTGTGATGATTTACATTAAAGAACATATCTGATGTAAACAAATTGAGTGTTCATGTGATAATGAACTAGAATGTATTGGCCTGAATGTTACACTGTCTCTCCAAATGTATTTGACCCTTATTGGAATGTATAGGAAATTCAACTGTCCTGGTACTGGGAAATTCTAAACTGATCTGGGAGAATCTAAAAAGGTTAACAGGGAAAGACCATAGTAACACTGCAAAAAGACTAGAAATCATGGTGAATAACAATCTAACACGGGATGCAGTCGAAATAGCCTTCAATTTCTACTTTATTGACTCTGTCAGGGTACTGACACAGAACCCCTCCACTGGTTTCTTGGACTCAGTGCTAGTAAATGATGCTCAACCTGTCTTCATCATAAAGGAGGTTTCTGAGTCAAAGGTGAACAAGGTGATTAGCTCACTAAAGAACTCTAAAGCCAAAGATGTGTTTGGGCTGGACTATACCTTTCTTAAAAAGTACAAAGAGTCACTCATTGGCCCCATTACTAAGGTCACCAACACATCTATTGGTCTTGGAGTGTTTCCAAGGGTATGGAAGTCGGCCATAACAACGGCCATCTTTAAATCAGGCGACCCTGCTGACGTGAGTAACTACAGGCCCATTAGTACACTACCTGTGGTGTCAAAGGTTGTTGAAAAGTGTGTAGCAGAACAACTGATTGCCCACCTCAACAACAGCCCCTTCACATTACACTCCATGCAGTTTGGCTTCAGAGCGAAACACTCCACAGAAACGGCCAACTGCTTTCTTCTGGAAAATGTGAAGTCCAAGATGGACAAAGGGGGCGTTGTTGGGGCTGTGTTTCTGGACCCAAGGAAGGCTTTTGATATGGTTAACCATGAGATTCTCATCGCAAAATTGTCCAAGTTCAACTTTTCCCCTGATGCTTTGAGATGGATGAAATCATACCTTGAAGGCAGAACTCAGTGTGTCAGAGTGAGCAATGAGCTGTCGCCCACTCTTAGCTATGATGTAGGCGTGCCCCAAGGGTCAATACTGGGGCCCCTCCTGTTCAGCCTGTACATTAATGATCTGCCTTCTGTCTGTACTGGGTCTGAAGTTCAAATGTATGCAGATGATACAGTGATATATGTGCATGCAAAGAGCAAACAACAAGCTGCACAAGAACTCACCACTGTAATGGTCCAGGTTACAAAGTGGCTCAGTGACTCGTGTTTGCATCTCAATGTGAAAAAAACTGTTTGCATGTTCTTCACAAAGAGGGCAACAGATACTACTGAGCCAGATGTCTATGTGTCAGGGAAGAAATCCAGGTGCTATCTGATTTTAAGTACCTTGGCAACATACTTGATTCCAACCTCTCTTTTAAAAAGCATGTGAAACAAGGTAATTCAAATAACCAAATTCAACCTAGCTAATTTCCAATTTATACGAAATTGTTTGACTACAGACGTAGCAAAACTGTACTTCAAATCTATGATACTCCACCACTTAACATACTGCTTGACTAGTTGGGCCCAAGCTTGCTGTACAACATTAAGACCTATTCAGTCTGTCTACAAACAGGCTCTCAAAGTGCTTGATAGGAAGCCCAATAGACATCATCACTGTTACATCCTCAGAAAGCATGAGCTCCTGAGTTGGGAAAGTCTTGTGCAATACACCGACGCATGTCTTTTATGAATTTTGTCTTGCTGCTTTTTGTTCTATGTTTCTCTGTTTGTATGCTACGTCTTGCTTGTCCTATGTTGCTCTGTCTGTATGCTACGTCTTGCTTGTCCTATGTTGCTCTGTTTGTATGCTACGTCTTGCTTGTCCTATGTTGCTCTGTCTGTATGCTACGTCTTGCTTGGCCTATGTTGCTCTGTCTGTATGCTATGTCTTGCTTGTCCTATGTTGCTATTGTCTATATTGTAATTGTTTTTAATAACCTGCCCAGGGACTGCGGTTGAAAATTAGCCGGCTGGCTTAAACTTGCACTTTTACTGAAACTTTGATTAATGCACTGTCCCTGTAAAAATTAAATAAACTCAAACTCAAGCCATACACTCCACAGAGCTGGGCTTTATGGAAGAGTGACCAGAAAAAGCCATTGCTTAAAGAAAAAAATTGGTGTTCACCAAAAGTCTTGTGGGAGACTCCCCAAACATAAGATAGAAGGTACTCTGGTCAGATGAAACTACAATTTTAATTTTTGTCCATCAAGGAAAATGCTATGTCTTGCGCAAACCCAACACCTCACATCACCCTGAGAACAGCATCCACACAGTGAAACATGGTGGTGACAGCATCTTGCTGTGGGGATGTTTTTCATCAGCAGGGACTGGGAAACTGGTCAGAATTGAAATAATGATGGATGGCGCTAAATACAGGGAAATTCTTGAGGGAAACCTGTTTCAGTCTTCCAGAGATTTGAGACTGGGACGGAGGTTCAACTTCCAGCAGGACAATGACCCTAAGCATACTGCTAAAGCAACACTCGAGTGATTTAAGGGGAAACATTTAAACGTCTTGGAATGGACTAGTCAAAGCCCAGACCTCAATCCAATTGAGAATCTGTGGTATGACTTAAAGATTGCTGTACACCAGCGGAACCCATCCAACTTGAAGGAGCTGGAGCAGTTTTGCCTTGAAGAATGGGCAAGAATCCCAGTGGCTAGATGTGCCAAGCTTATAGAGACATACCCCAAGAGACTTGCAGCTGTAATTGCTGCAAAAGGTGGTTCTAACAAAGTATTAACTTTTGAATAGTTATGCATGCTCAAGTTTTCCTTTTTTGGTGAATACTAGTGCTAGGCATGTTGTGTAAATCAACAACCCCCCTAAATCCCTGTACAACCGATTAGTGCTAAGCTAACGTTGCCTACATTAGCAAAAATAATAATACTTATTTGAAAATTGATACAAGACCCTTCTCAAACTCTTTTCTTGACTGCTTTATCAAGCATTTTCTGCAGCAAGTGTTGTGTTGCGTGAGGCTCTCACAGAATCAGTAGGCTATTAAACAAACAGGCAACAGAAGCAAGATCTGTCTTATTTCTGTAGATATACTAAATGGATGATTTATTAAGCCAGGCACATTTAACAGTTAGGCTATTGATTACAGACCTAATTAAATTGGGGTTTCTCTCTTTTCTTAGACAATTAAGGCAAGGGCTGTTTTCTCATCTCCTAACTCAACACAAATAGTATGGTTAACTTTGCTATTATGCACATAGTAATATGGTCTAGGAAAAGGCCCCAATTCAACAGCTCACTGATGTTTCAAAACCGCGGACAGCAACCGCTATCAAACGTAGGCGATACCGCATTTGTTATAAAATAATATTATTTTTTATTAGTGTTGCAGCATTTCAGTAGCACATCCCTTAGAGTGATGGACTGTGATATCCTCACGGCGTCTACAATTAATTAGTCCACTCAGACAGGCGCAAATCAGACAAGTATGAATCAGACAGGTGTCTTGTACACCAAGAATGTTTTCTTTTTTTTGCTGCTGCTCGACTGTCACGAGAATTTTCAATCCCAATGATAATAACTAACAATCAATAAGCTTTGACCAATCCCCAAGGTTTGTAAGACCCTGGGTTTAATAATAATCAGGCAAAGACTCAGCTTATGCAAAAGGTTTGTACAGTTTATTCACGAGAACGTTCTAAAGTCCATAATACAAAGACATCCATTTTATAACTCACTCCCTACTTACGCTCATACCTACACACAAACAGTAGATATGCCACGCACATACATACACACAAACAGTAGGTGAGTTGTATCCACTGTTTATCACTACCAAGCCGGCAGTTCCATTCCCCCGAGATTAGAGGAACCTTGAAAAGGACTCCCTGTCCTATCGTAAGTTTCTCAGAGTTCTAGCCAGGTCAGGACATACACAGTTGAATTATTCTCGGTATTTTCTTACACACACACACATTTCTCTCCCTCACATGTCTCTACCGAACCTTACTGGACTTACGTTTAGTACTTTAATGATTAATTATACATGCTACATAAACTAATAATCACTAATAGTTACGTTTCAGGGTGGAATTCTTCAATCATTACCGTAAACCTATAAATCTCCTAATCACCGACTAAAGAAATCTTGGTCGACCAACAGCCTATCGACCAAACAATCGACCAGTCGACTAAATGGGGTCAGCCCTAGTATTTGGGGGCCGTCCAGATGGCCTGGTGGGGCCCACAGCTGCTCCTCTCTCTCTCACTCTCTTTCTCTCTCGTGTTCTCTCTTTTTCTAGCTCTCTTTCTTGCTATCTCTTGCGCTCTTTCTCTCTCATTCTTTCTCTCCGCCTCAGATACTGTATCAAAACAAGCTCTCAAAGGGAGCGCTCAGTTCATTGCAGTGAGGCAGTGAAACACACTCAATACAAATCAAATCAAATCAAATCAAATTTTATTTGTCACATACACATGGTTAGCAGATGTTAATGCGAGTGTAGCGAAATGCTTGTGCTTCTAGTTCCGACAATGCAGTGATAACCAACAAGTAATCTAACTAACAATTCCAAAACTACTGTCTTATACACAGTGTAAGGGGATAAGGAATATGTACATAAGGATATATGAATGAGTGATGGTACAGAGCAGCATACAGTAGATGGTATCGAGTACAGTATATACATATGAGATGAGTATGTAGACAAAGTAAACAAAGTGGCATAGTTAAAGTGGCTAGTGACATAAGAATGCAGTCGATGATCTAGAGTACAGTATATACATATGCATATGAGATGAATAATGTAGGGTAAGTAACATTATATAAGGTAGCATTGTTTAAAGTGGCTAGTGATATATTTACATCATTTCCCATCAATTCCCATTATTAAAGTGGCTGGAGTTGGGTCAGTGTCAATGACAGTGTGTTGGCAGCAGCCACTCAATGTTAGTGGTGGCTGTTTAACAGTCTGATGGCCTTGAGATAGAAGCTGTTTTTCAGTCTCTCGGTCCCAGCTTTGATGCACCTGTACTGACCTCGCCTTCTGGATGATAGCGGGGTGAACAGGCAGTGGTTCGGGTGGTTGATGTCCTTGATGATCTTTATGGCCTTCCTGTAACATCGGGTGGTGTAGGTGTCCTGGAGGGCAGATAGTTTGCCCCGGTGATGCGTTGTGCAGACCTCACTACCCTCTGGAGAGCCTTACGGTTGAGGGCGGAGCAGTTGCCGTACCAGGCGGTGATACAGCCCGCCAGGATGCTCTCGATTGTGCATCTGTCACACTGAGTGTTGTGTGTTTAATGTGAGTTACTGATGACTGACTGATGTGTGTGTGTCTGCTCTTGTCCCTGTTAGGAAGGTGTGGACAGCAGCCTGCCAGCGTGGAGCAGGACCAGAGAGAAGACAACCAGTGCTACCTAAGACAGATAGGTGTGTGTTTATGTCCAAATGTATCCTGTGCTTATGGGTGTGTTGTATATCCAAAGAACATCTCATGGAACCCCCCCCCCCCCCACACACACACATACATTCCTCCCCCCTAAACGTATGTCTGTCTGTTTGTCTGAATGGATGGTCAGACTGATGGTTGTGGGTTTACCCGTGCGAGTCTCCCTTCCAGTCAGTAATGCTGCTTTTCCATTGAGACTTATCCCCACACCAGAGGGGCCGCCAGAGTTTTATGTTAACGTCAGCTCTCGTGTTGTGTTTCCATCAGGTGTGTGACACTAAAGACTTTGGTGAGAAGAATCAACCACCTCTGCATCATTGAAAACTTGCTTTTTGAGGTGTTAATGTTCAGTTAGCCATTGATATGTAAATGCCAGCTGGAAAGTATCCAGGGCTTGGCCCCAAATCAGGGCAGGTCCGACAGAGGCATGGCCCAGTGAGACACGGATGCCGGTTCATGTAGGCCTAGTCTGAGTCTTTTGGGTGAAACATCCGGGTAAATCAATGTGTGAGCTGTTGCTCCAGGAACATCAGTAGAGCTATGCTAGCTAGCCTATCCCTCAGATCTGCCTTTGTCGTCATGTCTCCTGTGTTTGGCACAGCCATCAGACTTAATACAACTCTTCTGTTTACTCAATATCTCTGAAATCAATGGCATGTTGAATTGGTCACTTGCTGTGCCAGAGTGTTTTTTAGGAAGTAGTGTTTTGTTGGCTTTGATTACCGGGCGGGTGCATGGGTACTATGGGTACCTTTACACACTGTCAACACACCCACACACAGAGCTCTCCTGAGGGCTTCTTAGCTCTCAGCTCTGCTTCAGGTGGTAATCTATGGAGTCAATGAGATGGAACCTGAGTGCTCCGAGTGCTCATGTGTCAACACAACGCTGGCGGTCTGAAGGTGATGCCGGCCTCGGCCACTGGGGGGCAGTGGCATGGTGGTGTATGTGGTGTGACTAGGGCTGCCTGTGAGAAATACCTTGGAGACTTGTTCTAGACTGTCTGTTTTATGGCCAGTCAGACTCTTCTCCAGGTGTCTAACAACCATGTAAAGTCAAGGCATGTTTTTGTGCCATGCCAATGAAAACTTTCTCTTACCTTACTTATAGTGTTGGGTTAAAAATAGGTAGAAGGAAATTGCCACATAGATCTTGATCTTGCATCAATTTTTGTGTCCCCCCCTAAAGTTAGGATTTGATACAGTATGTGTTGGAGCATTTAAGTGTGCTCCAGGCCCTGCTTAATTTCCCATGTGAGATCAGAACCCTTGGTTCTTGTCTTTTCATGAGCCCTAGCATGGTAGTCTGTGGACGAGTGGAGCTGTTGGAGCAGTGTGGAGCTATCGCCAGCGGTGTGTGATATATCCTACTAGTGAAGAGGGACTCCCTAATCCCATGGAAAACAACACACAGGTTTGGTCAATTCAATTTCAGTTTAGGAAGTGACAAATGAATACATTGAATCAAGAATGATCTGTTATTTTCTGAGGAAGGGGGCATTTGTTTCTTGTTTTTTCTTTTTCATTATTTGTGTATTAGTATTGTACTGTTAGACATTTATTGCACTGCTGGAGCTAGATACACTATAATTTCGCTGCTTTATCATTTACAAATCAGTGTAAGCAGCAAATAAACTGATTTGGTTTGTACAGGCTTGGGTTGGGTTCACCACTCTTCCTCAGTGGAGCATTACCCAAACGCGCAAAGTGATTTATGAGCTGCATTAGTGATGCTGGGAGCGATTCCTTTCTGAGGGCTTATGTCCTACTCTGTGATTGCCACTGTGTGTGTGTATGCGAGAGAAAGGAAGTGTGTGTGTGTGTGTGTCCAAGTTTGTGCGTATCAGGGTTGGTGTCAATTCCTTTTAAATTCCAGACGATTCAGAAAGTACACTAGAATTGGAATTTAGTTTACCTTCTGAATTGAAATGGAATTGACCTCAACCCTGGTGTGTATGTGTGTGTATTTGTATCTCTCTGAGTGTCTGTGTATGTGTACGTCGAGGGTCAGATCCTTCCGAGTTCCCACCACTGGTACCTGTTCTAGTGTTTCCCTCATGGTAATGGTATACAGTGGTGTTTGATGGATAGTGATGGGATGGATAGATGTTTGAGTGATGGATAGTTGTTTAAAAGACGTAATGGGAATGATTAAATGAAACAGGGCTGAGAGCCCATGGCTGAAACTGTAACGCCACTACCAAATGACTCTGCCCTCCAGTGGAGGCCAATGAGAACGGCTCATAATAATGGCTGGAACGGAGCAAATGGAATGCCCCATGTGTTTGATGCATTTGATACAATTCCATTTATTCTTCTCCAGTCATTACCACACACCCGTTCTCCCCACTTAAGGTGCCACCAACCTCCTGTGATACCCTCTGTCTGATGGGCAAAAAAAGTATGGGTTGAGGTAAAGATAACCAGCCTTTATGGCTGGCCCTTAAAGGGAAATGTCACCACAAGACACTATTTGGGGTGTTTTTCTAGTCTTCCTACATAATTATGAGTGATGAGAGGGTGTTTCAGACATAATTATGCACTATAGTTGTATTTAAAATAAAAAAATTGTTGGGAGAGTTCAACCAATGACATCATTGGTTGATTGAGCCTGCTGTCTGATGATCTAAAAATGAGTCATGTTTTGTAGCAATTATTGTGGCCTTTGTGTTTCGCTGATTGCACGATCACGCTAGCACCTAGTAGATATGGTTGTCCTTGTCCAATAGAGCAATTGGAATTGTCTCAACAATTTTCCTATCTGCCAGGATATTGCAGGATATCTAGGTCGACTCATTTTCCCTGGCTTTGTAAAGACTACAGCCTGACGGGAGCCCTTCTTCCTTGTTCCCACCCTCGAAGGCAGTCTTTTCAAAACGGTGGAGGTAGTAGTTTACAGGTTCACGGAAGCTATATAACCATGCACTGTTTACCGAGATTGCTAAATAATTAGTTACAATGGCTGCTTCTGATGATTCCGCTTCCTCCATGTTTTTATTTTATTTTACATAGGAACATACGACCCTATTTATTTGATCCAGAATACACTGAAGAGGAGTTGAGACAGCAAGAAAAAATAATTGCGAGACTAACAAGCAGTGGCAGCGGCAGCCTAGACCAGCTGGGCCAGGACTCAGGAGGGCAAATGAAAAATTAGCAAGTAATTTTGCTGTTATTAGCTAGCTAGCAATATAAGCTCTCTTTTTACACAAAGCAGTGTTGTATAGTACAATTTGGTGATTGATTCGGACATATCGGGGCTTGCTAGTACCACTGCAAGGCAAGCTAGCCAAGTTTAGCCAGCTGTGTATTTGATATACCTAAAATGTACTATAGTCTGTAATAGCTAGCTAGCTAACATGTGTCTGTAAGACGTCTCATTCTACACCTTGCTGCTACAGTAGAATTCCATCAGTACACAACGATTGCCCATGAATGTGTAATAATGTTTTCGTCTTTCTCTCACAAAGAAGTTGATGACTCAAGGAGATGTGAAAGATCCCATAAGGTACTTAAAATCAGATACCACCTGGAGCTTCTCCCCTGACACATAGACATCTGGCTCAGTAGCATCTGTTGCCCTCTTTGTGAAGAACATGCAAACAGTTTTTTTCACATTGAGATGCAAACACGAGTCACTGAGCCACTTTGAAACCTGGAAAGTAGTGAGTTCTTGTGCAGCTTATTGCTTGCTCTTTGCATGCACATATATCACTGTATCATCTGCATACATTTGAACTTCAGACCCAGTACAGACAGAAGGCAGATCATTAATGTACAGGCTGAACAGGAGGGGCCCCAGTATTGACCCTTGGGGCACGCCCACATCATAGCTAAGAGTGGGCGACAGCTCATTGCTCACTCTGTTCAACAAGCAGGTGTCCACATACTTTTATTCATGTGGTGTATGTCAGACATTAACATACCTGTTGTGTAAACTCACCTCAGTTAGACAGACTAATCTATTGTTTTATTGAAACATGTTTTACTTGGCAACAAATTAAAGTTGAAATGATACACCAACTCCCTGCATCAATTGTTTTAGCAGTAAGTCTAAAGCTAGTTTATTCAAATGCATTTCATTAATATCACAATGAATTGATCCAGATGTTGAAGTCAACATTTTATTGGTTTCTGATGCAGCAGGAATGATTAAGTCACTTGTCTGTACACTTGTAAAAATATTATATGAAACACCATTATATACGTACAAAAGCGATCACTATCTATACCACAATGCAGTTGTGAGCATACTAAGCATTCTATACTATATTACAATATCAGTCTAACTGTATATGGATATTGTGTTGGTTGAATGTTCCAGGCAGGTTCCAAAATGTTCTTCAGCAGGTGAACCTCTTCTTGAAATGAGTAAAGCCAGCTGGTTTAGCAGGCTTTGGCATTATGGTAACGTTGCCAGGGTTGTTGGGTTGGGGGGTTGAGACTCTGGCTCCTTGTTGACAACTGTCTGGTCCTTTCTGCACTCCACAGCCAGGTGGACAAGCCTCTTGTACTCTTTCTTTACCACCCACTGCTTCGACCTATTGCACAATAAGGATTAGCCACAATAGTGGATTTGCAGTTAGCCTTCAAAATAAATTAGGGCATAATTCTACTACTATGTATTCACTGTCAATGGCAAACTGCAAATTTGTGCCTAATCCTTATTGTGGCTAGCTTCACAACACATGGTCCGGTCAAGCATCACTAGCCAGATGAAGCTAGCTGGCTGCTTATAACTTTAGCTTTGGGCAACAGGGTTAAGTAGCTGGCTAGCTATTTATGTTCATGAACTAAATTTAAATTCAACAACAAGTGGCAACCTAGCTAATATTTACAAGGATTCCTAAATCATTGCTAAGAATAATGAAAATGACTGCAGTACTGGTCATTGTTTTCAGGCTGGTTGTATTGGTGCTAGCTAGGTACCAAGCTAAAGCTAGCTACCCCAGAAGTTGCGGTCGAACAAATTATGCTTTATTACCAATGCGGTATTGTAAACACTGTTAACCTGTTGCTTCTACTCGGGACGCTTGCGTCCCAACTAGAGCTCTGGAAATGCAAATGCGCTACGCTAAATGCTAATAGTACTAGTTAAAACTCAAAAGTTCATTAAAATACACATGCAGGGTATCGAATTAAAGCTACACTCGTTGTGAATCCAGGCAACAAGTCAGATTTTTAAAATGCTTTTCGGCGAAAGCATGAGAAGCTATTATCTGATAGCATGCAACACCCCAAAAGACCCACAGGGGACGTAAACAAAATAATTAGCATTTCGGCGTTACACAAACCGCACAATAAAATAGAAAACATTCATTACCTTTCACCATCTTCTTTGTTGGCACTCCTAGATGTCCCATAAACACTATTTGGGTCTTTATTTCGATTAAATCGGTCCATATAAAGCCTAGATATCGTTATATGTAGACTGTGTGATCGAAAAAAAAATCGTTTCAAAACGTAACGTCATTTTTTTAAAATTCAAAAAGTCGACGATAAACTTTCACAAAAACACTTCGAGAAATCGTTTGTAATGCAACTTTAGGTATTAGTAAACGTTAATAAGCGATAAAATTCATCAGGAGGCGATGTAAAGATCATTAGCTGTCCGTCTGGAAAAATGTCCGGCTAGAAACTCAAGAAAATATCCGGTCCTAGACCGGATTAGATACTGTGTCCTGCATGTGTTTGACCAAGAAAAACTCGAAGGGAAATGACAAGACTCTAGACACCGTGTGGAAGCTGTAGGTACTGCAACCTCAGTCAATTAATTGTGGTTCACCTTTATCAATGGGATCAAGTAGCGCATGGATATATTTTCCCATTTTCAGTGATCAGTTTTTCCTGTGCTTTTCGATGTAAATGCCGTTCTGGTAAAGCCACAGCAGTGATTTAACCAGTTTTTTAAACGTCTGAGTGTTTTCTATCCACACAGACTAAGCAAATGCATATACTATATTCCTGGCATGAGTAGCAGGGCGCTGAAATGTTGCGCGATTTTTAACAGAATGTTCAAAAAAGTAGAGGGTCGACTGAAGAGGTTAAGTGGAGCGACACCGGGGAACCCAAGAGCAGACTCAGATGAGGAAATAGGGATGAATGAACCAAAATATTTATTGTTACAAAGAGATATGGAGTGCAGACCCGGGGAAGCTCGGATGAGTTACAGAAAAAACAGATGTGGAGACTGAGGTTGGAGTTGGCTGAGTAGAACAGGGTAAACAGATCCTGAGGGAGTCAAGGTAGTGATGGTGAGTACAATCCAGAGGTGGGTAGTTGGGTGGTGAAATGTGGAACAGGAGACAGGAGCCAGAGACAGAGCGGTAATGAGCAGAGATTACGATCTGGCAGAGTGAAAGTGGCAGGACTGAGTATTTGTAGAGGTCTTGATTATGGAACGAGTTGCAGCTGGAAGGGATTTGCTCTGACTCCAGCACACCTGTCTCCAACCACACAATCACACAGAGAAGAAAGACACCGGATGAACACCAGAGGGCGTAGCAGAAGCAGATGTGACAAACACATTGTTTGTGGCCGGTGTTTGCTTGTTTACAGACTTTTTTGTATAGCTTTGACAGTGCTACTGTGTCTTTTTTGACACACAAAGACCCAAACAGCATTCCATAGCATGTATGTCATGAAGTTAATAGCAGTGACGCTATTACTGTGTAACTCCGGTAGGGCAACGTCTGAAAAATAGCTCACTTGGTAGTGTGTACCGGTGCTCAACCAGTCGGCGAAAGCCAACATCATCCACAACAGAGAATGGTTGATTGTCAAGGGCATTGAATTCCAATATCTTGGCTTTAATGGATTTTGCCTTTGAGTTGTCTCGCTGAAATGGTCTTACTCTTTCAAACGACTGCTCTATCCACATAGCAGATATTGTGGGCTACTCCTGTTCACTCATGACTGCACGGCCAGGCACGACTCCAACACCATCATTAAGTTTGCCGATGACGCAACAGTGGTAGGCCTGATCACCGACATTTACATTACATTTAAGTCATTTAGCAGACGCTCTTATCCAGAGCGACATACAAATTGGTGCGTTCACCTTAAGACATCCAGTGGAACAGCCACTTTACAATAGTGCATCTAAATCTTTTAAGGGGGGTGAGAAGGATTACTTTATCCTATCCTAGGTATTCCTGAAAGAGGTGGGGTTTCAGGTGTCTCCGGAAGGTGGTGATTGACTCCGCTGTCCTGGCGTCGTGAGGGAGTTTGTTCCACCATTGGGGGGCCAGAGCAGCGAACAGTTTTGACTGGGCTGCGCGGGAACTGTACTTCCTCAGTGGTAGGGAGGCGAGCAGGCCAGAGGTGGATGAACGCAGTGCCCTTGTTTGGTGTGTAGGGCCTGATCAGAGCCTGGAGGTACTGAGGTGCCGTTCCCCTCACAGCTCCGTAGGCAAGCACCATGGTCTTGTAGCGGATGCGGCTTCAACTGGGAAGCCAGTGGAGAGAGCGGAGGAGGCGGGGTGACGTGAGAGAACTTGGGAAGGTTGAACACCAGACGGGCTGCGGCGTTCTGGATGAGTTGTAGGGGTTTAATGGCACAGGCAGGGAGCCCAGCCAACAGCGAGTTGCAGTAATCCAGACGGGAGATGACAAGTGCCTGGATTAGGACCTGCGCCGCTTCCTGTGTGAGGCAGGGTCGTACTCTGCGGATGTTGTAGAGCATGAACCTACAAGAACGGGCCACCGCCTTGATGTTAGTTGAGAACGACAGGGTGTTGTCCAGGATCACGCCAAGGTTCTTAGCGCTCTGGGAGGAGGACACAATGGAGTTGTCAACCGTGATGGCGAGATCATGGAGCAGGCAGTCCTTCCCGGGAGGAAGAGCAGCTCCGTCTTGCCGAGGTTCAGCTTGAGGTGGTGATCCGTCATCCACACTGATATGTCTGCCAGACATGCAGAGATGCGATTCGCCACCTGGTCATCAGAAGGGGGGAAAGGAGAAGATTAATTGTGTGTCACGTCTGCATAGCAATGATAGGAGAGACCATGTGAGGTTATGACAGAGCCAAGTGACTTGGTGTATAGCGAGAATGGGAGAGGGCCTAGAACAGAGCCCTGGGGGACACCAGTGGTGAGAGCGCGTGGTGAGGAGACAGATTCTCGCCACGCCACCTGGTAGGAGCGACCTGTCAGGTAGGACGCAATCCAAGCGTGGGCCGCGCCGGAGATGCCCAACTCAGAGAGGGTGGAGAGGAGGATCTGATGGTTCACAGTATCGAAGGCAGCCGATAGGTCTAGAAGGATGAGAGCAGAGGAGAGAGAGTTAGCTTTAGCAGTGCGGAGGGCCTCCGTGATACAGAGAAGAGCAGTCTCAGTTGAATGACTAGTCTTGAAACCTGAGTGATTTGGATCAAGAAGGTCATTCTGAGAGATAGCGGGAGAGCTGGCCAAGGACGGCACGTTCAAGAGTTTTGGAGAGAAAAGAAAGAAGGGATACTGGTCTGTAGTTGTTGACATCGGAGGGATGAGTGTAGGTTTTTTCAGAAGGGTGCAACTCTCGCTCTCTTGAAGACAGAAGGGACGTAGCCAGCGGTCAGGGATGAGTTGATGAGCGAGGTGAGGTAAGGGAGAAGGTCTCCGGAAATGGTCTGGAGAAGAGAGGAGGGAATAGGGTCAAGCGGGCAGGTTGTTGGGCGGCCGGCCGTCACAAGACGCGAGATTTCATCTGGAGAGAGAGGGGAGAAAGAGGTCAGAGCACAGGGTAGGGCAGTGTGAGCAGAACCAGCGGTGTCGTTTGACTTAGCAAACGAGGATCGGATGTCGTCGACCTTCTTTTCAAAATGGTTGACGAAGTCATCTGCAGAGAGGGAGGAGGGGGAGGATTCAGGAGGGAGGAGAAGGTGGCAAAGAGCTTCCTAGGGTTAGAGGCAGATGCTTGGAATTTAGAGTGGTAGAAAGTGGCTTTAGCAGCAGAGACAGAAGAGGAAAATGTAGAGAGGAGGGAGTGAAAGGATGCCAGGTCCGCAGGGAGGCGAGTTTTCCTCCATTTCCGCTCGGCTGCCCGGAGCCCTGTTCTGTGAGCTCGCAATGAGTCGTCGAGCCACGGAGCAGGAGGGAGTACCGAGCCGGCCTGGAGGATAGGGGACATAGAGAATCAAGGGATGCAGAAAGGGAGGAGAGAGGAGGGTTGAGGAGGCAGAATCAGGAGATAGGTTGGAGAAGGTTTGAGCAGAGGGAAGAGATGATAGGATGGAAGAGGAGAGAGTAGCGGGGGAGAGAGCGAAGATTGGGACGGCGCGATACCATCCGAGTAGGGGCAGTGTGGGAAGTGTTGGATGAGAGCAAGAGGGAAAAGGATACAAGGTAGTGGTCGGAGACTTGGAGGGAGTTGCAGTGAGGTTAGTGGAAGAACAACATCTAGTAAAGATGAGGTCGGCGTATTGCCTGCCTTGTGAGTAGAGGGGGAAGGTGAGAGGGTGAGGTCAAAGAGGAGAGGAGTGGAAAGAAGGAGGCAGAGAGGAATGAGTCAAAGGTAGACGTGGGGGAGGTTAAAGTCGCCCAGAACTGTGAGAGGTGAGCCATCCTCAGGAAAGGAGCTTATCAAGGCATCAAGCTCATTGATGAACTCTCCGAGGGAACCTGGAGGGCGATAAATGATAAGGATGTTAAGCTTGAAAGGGCTGGTAACTGTGACAGCATGGAATTCAAAGGAGGCGATAGACAGATGGGTAAGGGGAGAAAGAGAGAATGACCACTTGGGAGAGATGAGGATCCCGGTGCCACCACCCGCTGACCAGAAGCTCTCGGGGTATGCGAGAACACGTGGGCGGACGAGAGAGAGCAGTAGGAGTAGCAGTGTTATCTGTGGTGATCCATGTTTCCGTCAGTGCCAAGAAGTCGAGGGACTGGAGGGAGGCATAGGCTGAGATGAACTCTGCCTTGTTGGCCGCAGATCGGCAGTTCCAGAGGCTACCGGAGACCTGGAACTCCACGTGGGTCGTGCGCGCTGGGACCACCAGATTAGAGTGGCTGCGACCCACGGTGTGGAGCGTTTGTATGGTCTGTGCAGAGAGGAGAGAACAGGGATAGACAGACACATAGTTGACAGGCTACAGAAGAGGCTACGCTAATGCAAAGGAGATTGGAATGACAAATGGACTACACGTCTCGAATGTTCAGAAAGTTAAGCTACAATTTAAGTTAATTTAAGTTAACCGACAATGACGAGACAGCCTATAGGGAGGAGGTCAGAGCGTGACCGTGTGGTGCAAGGACAACAACCTCTCCCTCAACGATATCAAGACAAAGGAGATGATTGTGGACTACAGGAAAAGGAGGACCGAGCATGCCCCCATTCTCATCGACGGGGCTGTAGTGGAGCAGGTTGAGAGGTTCAAATTCTTTGGCATCCACATCACCAACAAACTAACATGGTCCAAGCACACCAAGACAGTGGTGAAGAGGGTACGACAAAACCTATTCCCCTCAGGAGACTGAAAAGGTTTGGCATGGGTCCTCAGATCCTCAAAAGGTTGTACAGCTGCACCATCGAGAGCATCCTGATGGGTTGCATCACTGCCTGATGTCGGTGTCAGAGGAAAGCCCTACAAATTGTCAAAGACTCCAGCCACTGTAGCCATAGACTGTCCTCTCTGCCACCGCACGCCAAGCGGTACCGGAGCAGCACGTCTAGGTCCAAGAGGCTTCTAAACAGTTTCTACCCCCAAGCCATAAGTCTCCTGAACATCTAATCAAATGGCTAACCAGACTATCTGTATTGTCCCCCCACCTCCACCCTACATGTACATATGACCTTAATTACTCTCGACACTGGTGTCCTTGCAAATTGACTCTGCACCGGTACTCAATGTATATAGCCCCGCAATTGTTATTTACTGCTGCTCTTGAATTATTTGTTATTCTTATCTCTTACTTTTTTTGGTTTTATTTTCTTAAAACTGCATTGTTGGTTAAGGTTGTTACTACAGCATTGTTACAGCACTTCATTGTTACTACAACATTACTATGACATTTGATTTGAAGGTCATTGTCATCAGTAGCAGGGTTAGTCTGTAGGACACACAGTAGTCAGTGATTAGACAACATTTTACTACTTTGTCCCCATCAATACACAATCAAACAAGGTACTCTATCTACCCACACCCCTCATGTCAATAGATCATACTAAACATCACACACAATACCCACCCCCAACAGTCACCAGTCAGTCACCCACACCATCGCCTCCCTACTAATAACTCCTTTTCTCCAATGTTGACTTCAAGCCTTACATGAACAATCAACTAAGCCTCCATAATACAGAGAAAACTACAGTAGAAGTTCTAGCCTACTTGTAAACACACTAACTCTGACAACAAGACACAGTCCATGTTTATGCCTAGCTCCAGTATGTTTATTTGCTCATCATGGGAAATCTTTAGTATGATTTTAGAAGGAGACTTACTTAGTTCCTGGTGCTTATGTTGACGCCTCTACTTATGTTGACGGAATCGGACTAAATAGAACACATAGTCACGTTAGCCTCCGGTAGTTAGTTTGGTTACGTTAGCTATTAAGCTAGCTAACAAAGCTAATGTTATCTTGAAAAGTTACAAATCACATCGCCAGATAGCAGCTGGCTAATTACATGCTTTGGAATGTCTAGCCAGCATATTATTAAAGCTAGCTAGCTAGATTTTAGTTTAGATAAACAAATGTAGTTTGTTAGCGAGGTAAAGTTAGCTACGTTACCTCAGCTTCCTCTTAGAGGTGAAGGGGAAAATCGATGGAATAGCATCTCTTTTCAACATTCAATAACATGGCAACCCCATCAGTTGAGACTTCAATTCCGCTTCGAAATCCTCTGGCTGAAAGTGCTGGCTACAGACACAGACATTTGGCTATTTCTCACAACTGGATATGCCTCCACTTAGCGGTACTGCGTCCTGAAATAAATATGAATTCTGGATATTGTGGTTTGCTTACAACCAGGAACCGTATTTGCATTTAGTGAGGAAGTTCTAACTTTTTATGAAACATATAATATAATAATTTCATATAAATGGACATGTATAGTAAAATTGAGCAGTGGTGAAATTTCCCTTTAAAGAGAGAGCTGACCCAAGACTGAACCCAGGCATGTAAAAAGCTGCAAAGCACCTCATCTTGTGTTTTCTCTGCATGTGATTGGCCCTGGTGTTTCCCAGGGCTGTGCTCTGTGCGTTGCTATTAGTGACAAACCTGCTTATCTTGGGTGGGGTTGGACATTCCTGTCTTTTGGGTTTGGACAGGTCTGTTCTCCTTCCTTCTGCTTCAGGAGCCCAGGGTGGAGCCTTGCCAGGGCCAAAGGCACAGGCTGCAACTACAGTTCTGTGTGTAAAGGCTGAGCATCTGAGTGAGTGAGTGAGTGAGTGAGTGAGTGAGTGAGTGAGTGAGTGAGTGAGTGAGTGAGTGAGTGAGTGAGTGAGTGAGTGAGTGAGTGAGTGAGTGAGCGAGTGATTGAGGTGAGTGAGGTGAGTGAGGTGATACATGAGTATATTTGTGTGAGAGCATTTGTTAATGTGCATCTGGGTCTCAGTTGCTGTTTTTTGAATGCGTGTACATATTTGCGTGCTTAACTGTATGCCTTTTCATGTACCATTTTGCATCTCAGTCCATTTGTCTTAGCATGTGTGTATGTTAAGATGCATTTGAGTCTTTGTGAGTATGCAAACGAGTACAGGGTACAGGGTTTGTGTGTGCATATGTGAGCGAGCACCAGGTGTGTACCACAACTTTTAGTTTGTATTGTAGTGTGCGAGTGTGTCTTCTGTATGTCATCCACCAAAAGTATTTGAGCTTGTAACAATAACATGTCCACTTCCTCCCCCTGATATCGCTGTGGTTACAGTCGAACAATAACATGTCCACTTCCTCCCCCTGATATCGCTGTGGTTACAGTCGAGGGATTGTAGACGGGACAGACCGTATCAGTCCAGATCAGAGCAGCAGCCTTTGTTGTGTTTTGGATTGACTTGTCAGGACTGCAGCTGAGAATATTTCCTCTCCCGACACTTTTATCAGAGTTCTACTTTCCTCACACGGAATCTAAAAATAATGTCTAACTCCCATCTCTAATTTGAAGCTGAAAATTCAGACTTATATTTTTTTTTAACAGCTTCTAACACAATTAATACATTTTGGTAAGTTTACTTTGAAAGTTCCTGTTCCGACCTGCAAAATAAAGTTCTGATCCGGTTCGAACCCCAAAAAAGTACAGGTTTATGTAGTTCCTTTCTGTTCCTCTTTAAACCTTGAAAATAAACCTCACCAATTAGTGCGGATAGAGCAGCTTGCTATGGAGCGGGCAAGCTGTAGTCTTTTACATGCGCAATGGATAGACAAGTGTAAGGCCTGAAATGTGACGGAAAGTTTACGGGTGGGGAGAGAGCGAGAGAGGGTGGAGGAGGACGCTTGGCCTCAAGCACTGGGCATCTTGTTATGACATGCATTATCTGAATTAGGCCTGCAGAATTCATCCTACGGAGGAGAGGCTTCTGTGGAGGAACTTTGAATGTCTTTGAACTTCCGATAGTTAGCTTACTGTGGGACCAGACATAGCTAATTAGCTAACAAGCTTGTGTGTGCAGAGAGGCACCAAAATTAAAATCACATCATACCTTTTTGTAGTTAGTAAATCCAATGTGAAACATGATAACTATATTATCCTTAGTATTGAAAAAGTTAAATCAATTCTTCTCGAATTAAAAATCTCTCCCTATTTTTTTTTATTCACGCTTGTAACATCAGTAGGCTACAGTAGCCTAAGCTTCAGAGGGGGATGTGCAGGTAGCCTACACATGCAAACACACTGGCAAATAGTGTCAGTTGGCAGGCAGACACCAGAATAGGTTTTGAAGTGATAGAGTGAGGGCTTTGCATAGGCGCTTTGTTGCATTTTTTTGTGGGACTGGAAAAGTGCCCAGAGCGTAAAATAAGGTTATTAACCGGTTTTAGTTGATATCTCTTGCTGTTTGAAGTAGTGTGGACTTGGTGATTTGTCATTGCTTCAAAGTGTTGAGTGCCTTTTCACCTCGGCACTAACAAACACCTTTGCTCAAATTAAAAGGGCATTGCTGAAATATTTTGGCATTTCTGTCCCTTCAGCAAGTGGATATAATTATTCTAACATAGTATAGAATAAAGTTAAATAATCACACAGTGCATCTTTGATCTTTGGAATCAGTATGAAGAATAGCGACTGGAGTTTTGCCAGACCAAAAAACAATCCAGGCCCTAGTAAGTAATGGGGTTATAAGAACGGCAGAGAAAAATAGACATTGTAGACTAGATCAGGAGGGAATTCCATTACATTGTTGCTAATACTGTGAAACGCTTGTCTGGGGTTGGATCACTCGTCAGAAGGATTTCTTTCACAACACCCTGCCTTTGATAAGGGCTTTTTAGCCTGACTGTTTATGAGAACGTGGGCTGATTTTATGCCTTTAAATGAAAGTGGTGGAGTGGCAAGTGCTCATCTCATCTGTGGTTAAGTAGAGAGAGGTGTACCACTCTGTTCTAGCACTGACTGTTCTGACTGTTCCAAGCCCCCCATTCAACCACCCACCGTCTAGACGGGAAAACACCTGTGTTTATAGACCCGCCGATTGACATACACACCTGACTGTGCTTGAAGTAGAAGGGGTTGAGTCAGATGATCATAATGCCTATTTAAATAAAGGTTAAATACATAAAAAATGATTGACAGGTGGTGCTGCTTTAATGAGGGAGGGGGTGGGAGGGGTAGGGGGGAGGGATGATCGAAGGGGAGGATTATCCAATCAGGCCTGAGGAAAAGCACCTGCATAGAGGTGAATATAGTAGCAGCTACCACCTGCTCAAGCTGTTGGAGAATGATCAACGTGACTGCTGCTCATACATATCAAAAGGGATTGGTAACAATAGTGTGTGCATGAGTGCGTGTGCGTTTATAGATGTGTGTGTGCACGTGCATAGATGTGTGTTTGGGGGTGCATACGTGGATGTGTGCATTCCTGTTTGTGTGATTTTATGTATGTGTGAAAATGTGTGTGTGTTTGAGTACGTGTGTGTGGTGTATTTGTGTGTGGTACGGTACAGTGATGAAATAAGCATTTGTCGCAGCGGTGCTTCTGGTTCCCCAGCCAACAATAAGAACCCTAACAGTGCCAATGAATCATGTTGTTTGGAAAGAGAGAGGAGATAACAAAGGCCGTGGTGTTTTGATTTTTTTCTGTGATCTGTCTCTATCTGGGTCTGCTGTGGGGGTATTTTTTACCTTTATTTAACTAGGCAAGCCAGTTAAGAACAAATTCTTATTTTCAATGACGGCCTAGGAACAGTGGGTTAACTGCCTTGTTGCTGTCATGGTATTACACACACACACACACACACACACACACACACACACTCTGTCTCTTTTCATTAGGTCATCACTTTCTCACGACTTAGCAGAGATACTCTGGAGTGATAGCAAAGTGGAAAGTTGCAAAGCACCCTGCCAATTTTATGAGGGGACTGTTTGACGAAACAAATGGCGATACAAGTCAAACCTTAGGAGGCACCTTCATCATGAATAAAGCACAAACAGTGTATAGCAATCTGAAAACATCACACTTTAGGGACACTACATTGGAAGATACCACAGTAAATCAGGACTGTTCCTTTCTCATGAGTCACTGCGAATCAACATCAAACATCATTACTGTGCCATCAGCCTAAGGCCCTATACTAGTATCCTGATTCGAGAGAGAGACAGAGCATTATACACTTCTCCCATCTATCCTCTCCATCACACAGCATGCACAGCCTGTAGTCAGGACCACAGTCCAGAGAGCTGGCCCCTCTTCTCCTGCTCCATTCAGATCCCTGCTTCTAAGAAACCAAATCCCACACAATCTTGGTGGATAGGCCTATCTGACTTCAGGATCAGCACCAGAGAAATCTCCCCTTCATGTCTTTCGCCTGGCGGGGCAGAGCTCATGCATGCCAGCCCCTCTGTGTCTGTCTGAGTGGGAGGGAGGGGATAGGTAGAAGAGGAAGAATAATGTGTAGGAGAGGGAGGATGAGAGGGAGAAAGATATAGGGAGTGAGAGAAATTGAGGGAGAAACAAAGAATGTGATTGTATGAGAGCAAGAATTGTATGAGAGCAAGAGAGAGAGGGGAATAGCAGAGATTGCTTTGGTTATTTGTACCTGTTGATGTCATACCAGTAAAGCACATTGAATTGAAGGATAGAGTACGTGTGTGTGTGAAGTGAGTCAGAATGCGAGCGAGAGTTTCAGAACAAGAGCGATGGACCTGTGCTAGCTGTGCTCTGAGTCCCTCTGTCTGACAGTGCAATAACAGCAGCCACTGTGCAATGACTAGTGAGCACATGGAAATGACACAGAAATCCAGCCAGCCAGCCCTCTAACAGGTTCAACATCTATCAGGACATTGCTGCTAAACCTACAGTAGAGCCCATGGGGCACAGCCTTGGCAGCGTTTACAGTCTACCTCTTCCATGTTTATTAGCATAGCCATCACGCTACAGTTTTTTATATCTCACAGCCTAATGGAGATTCCTCCTGACACCTGTGTTGTGTTCAGACTGCCGAGCAGAAAAGAAAGTGATGGGATGTAGAATGAAGGGAGCGAATAAGCCCTAGCTTAGTCCAATATCTATTTGTGCTGTATTCTAACACCTATAGCAGGCATAACAATGACCACGTTAGTTGGTAAGACGGCATAACAGATGTTTGAAGCCTGTTTGATAAATTACCTTGTGTTGTACACTGAGTGAGTGAGTGAGTGTGTGTGTGTGTGTGTGTGTGTGTGAAGTGAGTCAGAATAAGAGTGTGAGACACTGAGTGTACAAAACATTAGGAACACCTTCCTAATATTGAGTTGCACCCCCTTTTGACCTCAGAACAGCCTCAAATCGTCGGGCATGAACTCTACAAGGTGTCAAAAGCATTCCACAGGGATGCTGGCCCACGTTGACTCCAATGCTTCCCACAGTTGTGTCAAGTTGGCTGGATGTCCTTTAGGTGGTGGACCATTCTTAATACACACGTGAAACTGTTGACTGTGAAAACTCAGCAGCATTGCAGTTCTTGACACAAATCGGTGCGCCTGGCACCTACTACCATACCCCGTTCAAAGGTACTTAAATATTTTATCTTGCCCATTTACTCTCTGAATGGCGCACATACACAATCCGTCTGTTTTAACCTGTCTCCTCCCCTTCATCTACACTGATTGAAGTGGATTTAACAAGTGACTTCAATAAGGGATCATAGTTTAATATGGTCAGTCTATGTCATGGAAAGCGCAGGTGTTCCTAATGTTTTGTATACTCAGTTTATACAATAGCTTTGTATGTATTAATTTAAATTGTGTTGTTATGTGGACTACGTTGTGTGTGTGGATGTGTTATGAATGCTTGTTATTGCATTTGTAAGTCTTTTTCGGCATCCTTCAGTTGAACTAGTAATACTGTCTTTGTCCACTAGGGGGTAGGCCAGAAGCACAGTTGGGAGTGTTTGTCGTTCCCCCCGCGGATCAATGTTTGACTGGGTTTAATAGAATTCTGATTAATTTGACAGTGTTATTCTAGTCTAGTTACTCTGTTATACTGTAGTTCTATGTATTTAAAAGAGAGAAGGGGGAAAGAGAGAAATACAGAAGGACAGAGACAGCGAGGGAGAGAAAAGGAGAATGAAAAAGAGTACAGTGTACACAAAACGAACGGTCAGGCCTCTGTGTTATTACTGTAAGCCTGCAGATCTTTGACACAATAACCCAGGGAGAGCACTTAACTTAATCAGACTCTGAAAACAGCCCTCTCTTTATCATATTACGGTTTCCACTTTCAACTGTCCTAACCACTGACCAGGCCCAAGTGTCTCAAAGTGTACCCTAAATGGTTCAGACCTACTGTAACTGTCTGAAAGCATACCTTTAAGGGATTGTGATAAGAAGGGAAACCTTTGAGGAGCCAGTCAGTGTCTGATTGAGATATGAGTCACTGGTGCTTTGTGATGAATCCATGCATGCAGTGTGTAGGAGCTCTGCTTTTGGACAGGCTCACCTGTGTGTGTGGTTGTGTGTGTGGTTGTCATACAGCTTCAATGTACTAAACAGTTTCTTTTTCTGTTGCCATTCCTAATATCCTGTAGTTACTGTAGTTACTGTATGTGTGTGTCTGTGTGAAAGCGAGATGACGAATACATGTGTTGTTCTGCTTCCCTGCTGCGTGTTCAATAAATAAAAATTATTGACATTTTACCAATCACTTTGAACCAGCCATTTGTGATACAGTGCAACACAATACACAACACAGCAGGCAGAGCATAGCTCGATCTGGGCCCATATTCACAGATAGTCTCAGAGTAGGAATGCTAATGGGATCCGATTTTGCCTTTTAAATCATAATACATAAAGGGGGGGGCGGGTGATGCAGCAGGGCTAGGGGAACAAGCTCCAGCTGAGCACGGTTCCCTTAACGAGGGTGTGGCAGCTCTCTAATTGACTGCCTAATGACTTAATGGTGTGCAGCTCTCACTCTGGAAGAGAGCAGCACACCTCATGTGAGCTATGGCTAGGACCGATATGATTGGCAGTGTTGAAGCTTTTGGCTAGTCCTGTTTACTTGCTGCTTTTATCTCTTCAGTTTAAAGTCTCGATCCTGGATTTAATTAGCCTTTTGTTAATAAAAGCCTCTTTGTTTGCACTGTGCTTCTGTCTCTTGTGCATTTCCCTTTGAGCCATTGACTATGTCCGACCCCCAGCCTAAATGACTTGGGGATGTATGTATGAAGCATTTCATTGGAGGAGTGCTGATTTGGGATCAGTTTTGCCTTTTAAATCAGCATTCTGGCAATGAACACAGGCTTTGCTCTGTCAGATCAACTTGACTTCTGCATTGCAGGATCTTCATTGCAATCTTCACATCTCTTTAAAGGCCTAATTGCCATGGGTAAATTTTGATCAGACTACGTTACTATACACGTACAGGAGCCAAAATGTTTATCTGAGGCAATGACCTTATAAACCAAGCATCTCTTTTACACATCCAGGCCTATATTAATAGTAGGGGATGTTTAAGTGCATTTCCAGATGAAGGTTATTCCTTGTTGGATGCTGCCAACTGTATAAATTATATGAAGCACCTCTAATCAGTTGCATTTAATCTTGCTCATTAGGTGTTATGGGAATCATATGCATGCACGCAGACATACACACACACACACACACACACACACACACAGCAGGACATCATATTGAGTGTATGCCTCATCACCGCCCTAGTGATAGATGTGATAAAACCCTTGATAATCTCTCAGTGCATACACATGCACACATAATACCGTGACTAGATCCAGAGGCCCATTGTGAGGACTATTTTTTTATGGTATCTGTGACCAAGAGATGCATATCTGTATTCCCAATCATGTGAAACCCATAGATTAGGGCCTACTGAATTAATTTCAATTGACTGATTTCCTCATATGAACTAAGTCAGTAAAATCTTAGAAATCTTAGAATTTTTGCATGTTGCTTTTATATTTTTGTTCAGTATATGATCATCTGTGAAAATTCAAGTGGGTGTAATTTCCAATATCCTGTGTGTGCTTTGGAGGGGTGAAGAGGACCACAAGGCTCTGTCTGATGCGTTCTGGATGTGCCTGAATTTATAAGACCCTGCAGTTAATCCAAACACGGGCTGACACACACTACACACACACACACAGGCACACACACACACAGGCTGACATGGACAGACACACACAAGCTCACACTTACAGTCACCTCAGATTATTGGCACCATTGATAAACATGAGTAAAAAGAGGCTGCGGATCGGACTTTTCTGGACCTTTCTTTGACAGCTAAAGGTCCCAAAGCTTTTTCACATGTGCAGGATTGTCTTCTTTATGTACAGTCTCTGCTCTACTCAAAGAGAACCTCCCTTGTACATTTCTCACTGTCAATCGTGAATGATAATTCTTCAAGTTGTATTTTTTTAATTTAACCTTTATTTAACCAGGTAGGCTAGTTGAGAAGAAGTTCTCATTTACAACTGAGACCTGTCCAAGATAAAGCAAGGCAGTGCGACACAAACAACAACACAGAGTTACACATGGAATAAACAAACATACAGTCAATAACACAATAGAATAAAAAGAAAGTCTATATACAGTGTGTGCAAATGGCTTGAGGAGGTAAGGCAATAAATAGGCCAAGTAATTACAATTTAGCAGATTAACACTGGAGTGATAGATGAGCAGATAATGATGTGCAAGTAGAGATACTGGTGTGCAAAAGAGCAGAAAAGTAAATAAAAACAATATGGGGATGAGGTAGGTAGATTGGGTGGGCTATTTACAAATGGGCTATGTACAGCTGCAGCAATCGGTTAGCTGCTCAGATAGTTGATGTTTAAAGTTGGTGAGGGAAATATAAGTCTCCAGCTTCAGCTATTTTTGCAATTTGTTCCAGTCACTGGCAGCAGAGAACTGGAAGGAAAGGTGGTCAAAGGAGGTGTTGGCTTTGGGGATGACCAGTGAGATATACCTGCTGGAGCACGTGCTATGGGTGGGTGTTGTTATCGTGACCAGTGAGCTGAGATAAGCCGGAGGTTTACCTAGCATAGATTTATAGATGGCCTGGAGCCAGTGGGTCTGGCGACTAATATGTAGTGGGGGCCAGCCGACTAGAGCATACAGGTCGCAGTGGTGGGTGGTATAAGGGGCTTTGGCTTTAGTGAAATGTCCATGCAGCATCTGCATACCAACTATTTGATTTCAATCAGTTTCATGTGGATATGCATTTAGTGAAATTTAGTGAACTTTAGAGTGAAATTCAGAGCAGATGGTTTTAACAAACTGTAGCATAGCCTACCTTTGTTTAGTTTCACTCAAAGCACATATTTAGTTTAGGGCTGAGTTTTGGCGACATGAGAGAAAAATGTGACCATTTGATCTCAATCATCCTAAAATCTCATAACAAATTAGGTGGTGCTTTTTGTCTTACAGTAATGTTATACAATGCTATTATATTCAGTTTTGTTATGTAAAATACGATCATTATGTCATCTTCCAGACATTGATTCAGCTTTGATCTAACTTTATTAAACGAGCACAATTCGTCACAGTAGCCTGTTCTCTACGAGTAGGGGAGAGACTATGCGTAAAGGACTGTGCGTAAAGTGGAGAATCTCGCACATACGCATATACATCAGGATCTTTAGCTGTCAGGAAGAAAGGTCCATAAAAGTCAGCAGCCACTCCATTAAAATAAATAATTCAAATACTGAGCTATATTGTATGCTCCAAAAAATTACTCAGAGCAAAATATTTTGTTAATCAACTAATAATTTATTTTCTCAAAAATATAGGTGTCAATATGATTGACACCCATGTTTTCAGTACTTTGTGCACCCTACCGTTGCGAGGACAACATTACTGAGCCTTTTTCTATAATATTTTAAAAATATTTTATAAGGTTGGAGAACACATTAAGAGGGATCTTAGACTAGTCCTCCATACAGAATCTTTCCAGGTCCTTGATATCCTTAGTCTGTGCTTATGGCAGTTTCCCAAGGGCTGCACGGTTTGCCCTGACACTACACAGCTGATTCAAATAATGACCTCATCAAGCTTTGATTATTTGAATCAGCTGTATAGTGCTAGGACAAATAAACTAAATGTGCACCCCTTAGGGTCCCCAGGACCAAGTTCACTCCTTCTGTGCTGTGCACCTTCCCATTTACACCGGAGATATGTATGTAATGGCGAGATGCTCATGTCTCCGCCCTAACAATGGGAGTCGTTGTCCCAAAGGCGGGAGGTCAGGCGACAAGCTTAGGTTCAAAACAAGCGCATTGGGCTTTTTTTGGACAGATTTTGGCGAGAGTGAAACTTCTCGATTCGCCTCTTTCTCCCAAGCCCCTCCCCCTACCACTCACAACAACAAAGATGAGAGATCCCTTCTTCCTCTCTGACAAACAGTTTCAACACGCTATTTGCATTTGAGGTTTGGTCCAACAGAACCGGTCATATGGACACCGAAACACATGGAGACATTACGCTACCACGTATCGCTAGAAGCATTTTAGTCAAGTAAGGATTAATATACTAGCTGTTTAGTCTGTGTTTTATAAATGTGCAATAAGCATAAAACAATTACGTAAAGAATTGTCAACTCGTTCTCATTCTGATAAATAAGGTAGGCCACTTGATTTCAACCTCTGAACAAAGTGGACAGGCTAACATGCTGTTCAAACAGTTGGAGAAGGACAGAATGGTGTGTTCATAACAATTCAACTCTTTTACCTCGTTAGCTAGCAAATAGATCCAAGTTGGCTAAACTTGAAATATAAATATTAGAGATGGCTACTCACTAGCACGTGGACTTGTGTTTGAGAGATTGTTTGAGATCGGTGTTAATGTTCTATAATGCCTGCTACGTTATTAGTGAATGTGCATTATGCATGGTTCTGGTCAAATTTGTTACAAAAAGGTCATTTGTTTTGACAGACCTGAAAGCCAGATCAGTGATTATTGCAAAAAAAGCAGTTACAACTATTTTTGATAAAATAATGACATTATTAGTGGGTCTTATGGTTGTGGAAGGCATATATTCAGCCGAGGTATAATTTCACAAGCACTGAATTCATTAGATTATTGCTGACTGTTTTAAATTCAGTGTATTTTACCTTTAATTGTACAACAAAGCTGATTTAGAGAAAACATAAAAAAGAGGGATATATTGTGAATAACCCATCAATTTGAAAAAAAAAAATAGATTTAGTTTTAGGCCATATCTAGTTCTTGGCCTATATTCTAAATCTGACTTTGGTGCAGGTTATGTTGTTCTTCACATTACCGTCTCTGGTAAACACAAACTATATCAAAAAATATATACTGTATGTTTATTTGTCACATGCACAGGATACAGAAGGTGTAAGTGGTACAGGTAAATAATTATTTGCATATTTGCATAGCAATAAAATATTTTATACATATTTCATCATTATTAGATGACGCTTATCCAGACACACTTGTCTAAATTGATGGGTCATGTGAAAGAAATGCTATAACCACCCCCAACCACATCTAACTATTTGTATGGGTCACTATTGTCTAGACATGTTCATGAAATACAATAGACGGCCGTAATCACCTCCAGACAAACCTGGCTAACTTGATGTGTCATGTTATCATCTTACAAAGTGGAGTCTTTTGTTTAGATGTAGCTAGCTAAACGATCCCAACTCATACTACTACCACCACCAATACAAACTGATTGTCATAGCTATAGTATGAATCTGCAGGTAGCTAAAGCTAACCAACTAGGTCTAGTGTTAGCTAGCTAACATTAGGCTATATCTAGCAATGCAAATGAGAATTTCTGATTAGAATAATATTACTATACAGATCATACATGTAACATTAGCTAGCGAGCCAGCGAGCTAACGTTCGCTAGCTAGCGAACAGTACGCTTTAACTTGCAATGACTTTGACTAAATTAGAAACATATAATATATGAAAATATAGCTAGACTCTTACCCAGATACATGGATGAACGCTTCATGGCACACTGGAACTGTTATGTTTGTAGCTACTTGTTTGGCCAGTGTTGTTTCAAGTCACTCTGTTTCATGCTAAACGTGGTATATGCAGAAAGTAGCCCATCACAACTTTTTCCAACTAATTTGTTGGTAGCGCCTGCTACCGACAATTTCGGTGCATCGATGATAAAATTAGCAAAACTATTATAGTTCTCGATGGCTAACGTTATTATCTTTCAAAATAGCTGCAACACATACTGAGCAGCTCATGTTATAGACAGAAGCCCGCTGCATGGCAGACAATCCAAACTCATCTCCTGGCATGTCCAGCCCAGCCATTATCTCAGCCAATCATGGCTAGAGGGAAGGTTCCTGTGTTTTTCCATGGCTAAACCAACTAGGCTCGTAATTTAACAATTGTATTCAGAATACAAGTTTGTTAATAAAAAAATTGGGCCTGTCCGAGGGTCCTCACAGTGTTCTATAGGAGAACCATTGAGAGCATACTGTCCGGCTGTATCATGGCCTGGTATGGCAACTCCACCGCCACTGAGAGAGGCTCTACAAAGGCTCTACAGAGGGTGGTACAGTCAGCCGAACGCACCATTGGGTTCTCACTGCCTGGCCTCCAAAGCACCTACAACACCAGGTGTCGCAGGAAGGCCAAGAAGATCATCAAGGACCTCAGCCACCCAAGCCACGTCCTGTTCTCCCTTCTTCCCCCCAATGGACATTTATCATTGTTACAGCTGTAAATATGTATATATAATTTTTTATTATTGTGTCATTCACTTCTCACTTCCCCCCCTGCTGCTCCCCATGGACATTCTACACCTCCATCTTCACCTACCCTGCCCCCACACCCAATGGACATTTATCATTGCTACAGTTGTTAATGTGTACACATTATTAGTATTTTATTATTGTCTCATTCACTTCTTTTTCTTCAGCCCTGTTGAAAATGTCACTTTACCCTGCGATTACATCTGTGACCCTGTCCCTGTAGAGCAGACCCTGTACCTTTCAGATGCAGATAGACTAGGTCAATCTAAAGGGCTGTGTACTGTACAGTATGTCTCAAAGTGTGTGTTTGTGACCAATATACACACATATGAGTCTATATATCCTTTAAACTTAAAGGGGAAGTTCAGGATTTGACAAGTAGATGTTATGGATGGTTCGTCATCCTGAAGAGAGTATATGGGCCAGGAGAAACTGTAATCCATGGTTCGGTTTCTCTAAAAAGCCACGACAATTTCACCTTACTTTAGCCTATATCATAAGGCAACCTAAAATAACTATTGCCCTTTTCCAGAGAGGTTGATCCCTAGATTACCCTTTAACCTCTGACATCAACATTCTCCACAACATCCAAATGATTCATCTGAGGGCCCCATCGCTTATGTTGACAACAGACCATGGAGAAGTGCTACCGGTCCATTGGCTATGCTGATTTCATACATACCCCTTCAAGTGAATGCCATTATGGTTGATGAGAGATGCATAGCAGCGTGTTTTTATTACGTATCATACTTAGCCTTAGAGTTCACGTTCGCACCGAAACAAAGACGCACCACTGGTATGTTTGCAGTAAGGTTAATCTGTCTTCATTTGTGTTTGAACTTGTTGAACTCTCATTTGATGAAAGAGGTTTGAGCTATTGGCCAGCATCCCAAATGGCACCCTAATCCCTACATAGTGCACTACTTTTGATCAGCTCTGGTCAAAAGTAGTGCACTTTGTAGGGAATATGGTGCCATTTGGGATGTAACTAAACTGTGAACCACACAAGGTCTGGACGGGTGCCATTTCTAATTCACTACATTTTCCCATTAGTTGGCGGTCCCTCCATCCCGTGCAGGCAAGTAACGCTGCTTTCCTAACCTGATCTCAGTTAAATAGAAAAAAAAATCCCCTCTAGGTTCACATCTGCACTACAATGGACCTCTTACAACCTGTCAGAAAAGAGCAGGATGGGGAGAGTGTAGAGTGCATTCAGAAAGTATTCAGACCCCTTCACTTTTTCCACGTTTTGTTATGTTAGCCTTATTCTAAAATTTATTAAATGTTTCCCTCATCAATCTACACACAATATCCCAAAATGACAAAGCAAAAACAGGTTGACATTTAGCAAATTTTATAGAAATAAAAAACAGCAATACCTTACATAAGTATTCAGACCCTTTGCTCTGAGACTAGAAATGTAGCTTGTGTGTTTCCTGTCTCCATTGATAATTTTCTACATTGTAGAATAATAGTGAAGACATCAAAACTATGAAATCACACATATGGGACCATGTAGTAACCAAAATGTTATATTTGAGATTCTTCAAAGTAGCCACCCTTTTGCCTTAATGACAGCTTTGCACACTCTTGGCACACAATACCCTATAATGACAAAGTGAAAACAAGTTCAGACATTTTTGCAAATGTATGAAAAATAAAAAACAAATACCTTAATATTCAGACCCTTTGCGATGAGACTCGAAATTGATCTCATTTGCATCCTGTTTCCATTGATCATCCTTGAGATGTTTCTACAACTTGATTGGAGTCCACCTGTGGTAAATTCAATTGATTGGACATGATTTAGAAAGGCACACACCTGTCTATATAAGGTCCCACAGTTGACAGTGCATGTCAGAGCAAAAACCAAGCCATGAGGTCGAAGGAATTGTTCGTAAAGCACCGAGACAGGATTGTGTCGAGGCACAGATCTGGGGAAGGGTATCAAAACATTTCTGCAGCATTGAAGGTCCCCAAGAACACAGTGGACTCCATCATTCTTAAATGAAATAAGTTTCGAACCACCAAGACGCTTCCTAGAGCTGGCCATCTGGCCAAACTGAGTAATCGGGGGAGAAGGGTCAAACCTTCTCCAACCTATCTCCTGATTCTGCCTCCTCAACCCTCCTCTCCTCCCTTTCTGCATCCTTTGACTCTCTATGTCCCCTATCCTCCAGGCCGGCTCGGTCCTCCCCTCCCGCTCCGTGGCTTGACGACTCATTGCGAGCTCACAGAACAGGGCTCCGGGCAGCCGAGCGGAAATGGAGGAAAACTCGCCTCCCTGCGGACCTGGCATCCTTTCACTCCCTCCTCTCTACATTTTCCTCTTCTGTCGCTGCTGCTAAAGCCACTTTCTACCACTCTAAATTCCAAGCATCTGCCTCTAACCCTAGGAAGCTCTTTGCCACCTTCTCCTCCCTCCTGAATCCCCTCCCCCCTCCCCCCTCCTCCCTCTCTGCAGATGACTTCGTCAACCATTTTGAAAAGAAGGTCGACGACATCCGATCCTCGTTTGCTAAGTCAAACGACACCGCTGGTTCTGCTCACACTGCCCTACCCTGTGCTCTGACCTCTTTCTCCCCTCTCTCTCCAGATGAAATCCCGCGTCTTGTGACGGCCGGCCGCCCAACAACCTGCCCGCTTGACCCTATCCCCTCCTCTCTTCTCCAGACCATTTCCGGAGACCTTCTCCCTTACCTCACCTCGCTCATCAACTCATCCCTGACCGCTGGCTACGTCCCTTCCGTCTTCAAGAGAGCGAGAGTTGCACCCCTTCTGAAAAAACCTACACTCGATCCCTCCGATGTCAACAACTACAGACCAGTATCCCTTCTTTCTTTTCTCTCCAAAACCCTTGAACGTGCCGTCCTTGGCCAGCTCTCCCGCTATCTCTCTCAGAATGACCTTCTTGATCCAAATCAGTCAGGTTTCAAGACTAGTCATTCAACTGAGACTGCTCTTCTCTGTATCACGGAGGCGCTCCGCACTGCTAAAGCTAACTCTCTCTCCTCTGCTCTCATCCTTCTAGACCTATCGGCTGCCTTCGATACTGTGAACCATCAGATCCTCCTCTCCACCCTCTCCGAGTTGGGCATCTCCGGCACGGCCCACGCTTGGATTGCGTCCTACCTGACAGGTCGCTCCTACCAGGTGGCGTGGCGAGAATCCGTCTCCTCACCACGTGCTCTCACCACTGGTGTCCCCCAGGGCTCTGTTCTAGGCCCTCTCCTATTCTCGCTATACACCAAGTCACTTGGCTCTGTCATAACCTCACATGGTCTCTCCTATCATTGCTATGCAGACGACACACAATTAATCTTCTCCTTTCCCCTTCTGATGACCAGGTGGCGAATCGCATCTCTGCATGTCTGGCAGACATATCAGTGTGGATGACGGATCACCACCTCAAGCTGAACCTCGGCAAGACGGAGCTGCTCTTCCTCCCGGGAAGGACTGCCCGTTCCATGATCTCGCCATCACGGTTGACAACTCCACTGTGTCCTCCTCCCAGAGCGCTAAGAACCTTGGCGTGATCCTGGACAACACCCTGTCGTTCTCAACTAACATCAAGGCGGTGGCCCGTTCCTGTAGGTTCATGCTCTACAACATCCGCAGAGTACGACCCTGCCTCACACAGGAAGCGGCGCAGGTCCTAATCCAGGCACTTGTCATCTCCCGTCTGGATTACTGCAACTCGCTGTTGGCTGGGCTCCCTGCCTGTGCCATTAAACCCCTACAACACATCCAGAACGCCGCAGCCCGTCTGGTGTTCAACCTTCCCAAGTTCTCTCACGTCACCCCGCTCCTCCGCTCTCTCCACTGGCTTCCAGTTGAAGCTCGCATCCGCTACAAGACCATGGTGCTTGCCTACGGAGCTGTGAGGGGAACGGCACCTCAGTACCTCCAGGCTCTGATCAGGCCCTACACCCAAACAAGGGCACTGCGTTCATCCACCTCTGGCCTGCTCGCCTCCCTACCACTGAGGAAGTACAGTTCCCGCTCAGCCCAGTCAAAACTGTTCGCTGCTCTGGCCCCCCAATGGTGGAACAAACTCCCTCACGACGCCAGGACAGCGGAGTCAATCACCACCTTCCGGAGACACCTGAAACCCCACCTCTTTAAGGAATACCTAGGATAGGATAAAGTAATCCTTCTCACCCCCCTTAAAAGATTTAGATGCACTATTGTAAAATGGCTGCTCCACTGGATGTCATAAGGTGAATGCACCCATTTGTAAGTCGCTCTGGAGAAGAGCGTCTGCTAAATGACTTAAATTAAATGTAAATGGATGTGACCAAGAACCCAATGGTCACTCTGACAGAGCTCCAGAGTTCCTCTGTGGAGATGGGAGAACCTTCCAGAAGGACAACCATCTCTGCAGCACTCCACCAATTAAGCCTTTATGGTAGAGTGGCCAGACGGAAGCCACTCCTCAGTAAAAGGCATATGACAGCCCGCTTGGAGTTTGCCAAAAGGCTCCTAAACGACTCTCTGACCATGAGAAACAATATTCTCTGGTCTGATGAAACAAAGATTGAACTCTGGCCTGAATGCCAAGCGTCATGTCTGGAGGAAACCTTGCACCA
Source organism: Oncorhynchus nerka (assembly GCF_034236695.1). Classification (NCBI taxonomy): domain Eukaryota; kingdom Metazoa; phylum Chordata; class Actinopteri; order Salmoniformes; family Salmonidae; genus Oncorhynchus; species Oncorhynchus nerka. Next base: position 26,555,090 of record NC_088404.1, on the reverse strand, counting down.
CTCATTCCTACGGTGAAGCCTGGTGGTGGCAGCATCATGCATTGGGGATATTTTTCAGTGTCAGGGACTAGTCAGGATCAATAGAAAGATGAACAGAGCATAGTACAGAAAGATTGTTTATGAAAACATGTTCCAGAGCGCTCAGGACCTCAGACTAGGGTGAAGATTTACCTTCCAACAGGACAACAGCCCTAAGCACACAGCCAAGACAACGCAGGAGTGGCTTCGGAACAAGTCTCTGAATGTCCTTAAGTGACCCAGCCAGAGCCTTGACTTGAACCCAATCGAATATCTTTGGAGAGACCTGAAAATAGCTGTGCAGGATCGCTCTCCATCCAACCTGACAGAGCTTGAGAGGATCTGCAGAGAAGATGGAAAAATTCCTCTAATACAGGTGTGCCAAGCTTGTAGCGTCATACCCAAGAAGATTTGAGGCTGTAATCACTGCCAAAGGTGAGTAAAAGGTCTGAATACGTATGTCAATTTTGTATTTGTTTTTTTTTATTGAATAAAATTTGCAAACATTTCTAGAACCCTGTTTTTGCATTGTCATTATGGGGTATTGTGTGTAGATTGATGAGGGGAAAAATCTGTAACAAAAAGTCAAGGGGTCTGAATACTTTCCAAATACACTGTATATATTTTCACTCAGGTATGGGGGATTAAGGAGTGCCCATGACTGACTGTCTGTTAAATGCCCATCAAAGCTGGAACAACTACTATGAGTGTGTGTGATATGTGCTTGTGTGTGTTCAGCTGCTAGGTTTTTTTTTTTTTGGGGGGGGGGGGGGGCAGTCGGTCAGTGCATCTTTGACCTTGGCAGTGTGCGTTAATGCACTTATATTCCCAGCTGCTGTGAGGGTCAGGAGTGTGTGATGGGTGTTGCTTGAGCTTCACTGGGCTGTGTTAAATCACTCACAGTTGTTGTTTTGTGAGAAGAAAAGAGAAAGAGGGAGGGAGGGAGGAAGGCAGACAGAGGTCAAATAGGGAGAAAGATGGAAGGTGGAAGTCTCTGGGAGTGGAAAATATTAAGAGACTGAGACTGAAATAGAGGGAGGGAACAGATAAAGGCAAAGAGAGTGACTTGTGTGATTGTTGGCCTTACCAGGATAGAATTTGGGATTCATATCTCAGTGAACTGCAGAGAGCTAGCTAGGAGTGCCTATTGTATTTGTAGCCTTAAAGAACAATACCTTCTCTATTCTCTCCCTCCTATCCTACAAATGGAATTCGGAGTCGGGTTAGTGGTTCAGAAAGATCTAATCATTCTATTATGTTGGAAAATGACAGTGATGTGGTTGCCCTTGGAAACAAGGGAGGGACGGAGCACACCTGGACAGAGGCCCTAGCTCTCATTCAACAAAGACTTTGTGGCCCAAATGGCAACCTATTTCTTACATAGTGCACTACGTTTGACCAGAGCCCTATGAGCCCTGGGAAAAGTGGTGCACCCTTTAGGGAATAGGGTGCCATGTGGATGCTCGCCTAGTTACCTCTCAATAACCCTCTGTATCAAACCTAGATCTTGTTTCATCAATCACTATATTTGTTCATGTATTGTTGATAGATGTTTGACTTTGTCTGATAATGTAAACTTAACCTCAGGTAAGAGCCATATTGTTCATGCTATATCAACCTGATGCACTTGCAACTGAAGAAAGAGTTGAAGGTTGATAATGGGTGGCACACCGAGAGAGAGCGAGAGAGAAAGAGATAAAAGGGCAAGCAGAGAGGGAGCAAGAGATTTGATTAGATTTGATTTGAATCTCTTTTAGTCCCCATTTGGACTAATCTTCCAAGAGTCCTTAAACATTAAAATACAATTTATAATACGAACACATTTTCACATATATCACATTATTACAAACATACATATAAAAAATATTGATTCTTCATCTACTATAGTCCCACAACATTTCTATGTATTATATTTAAATAGTTTTAAAAGAATGTTTAAATTTATATATTGAAATGTTTCTAGTTTGCTCAGTTAATTTATTCAATTTCTTTATTGCTATAGATACCTTTGTACCTGTTTCCTCCAGCATCTTCACAAGGTCCTTTGCTGTTGTTCTGGGATTGATTTGCACTTTTCGCACCAAAGTACGTTCATCTGTAGGAGACAGGACGCGGTATGATGGCTGCATGGTCCCATGGTGTTTATACTTGCGTACTATTGTTTGTACAGATGAACGTGGACCTTCAGGCGTTTGGAAATTTCTCCCAAGAATGAACCAGACTTGTGGAGGTCTTGGCTGAATTCTTTTGTATTTCCCTCAATGTCAAGCAAAGAGGCACTGAGTGTGAAGGTATGCCTTGAAATATATCCACAGGTATACCTCCAATTGACTCAAATTATTTAAATTAGGCTATCAGAAGCTTCTAAAGCCATGACATACTTTTCTGGAATTTTCCGAGCTGTTTAAAGGCACAGTAAACTTAGTGTTTGTAAGCTTCTGACCCACTGGAATTGTGATACAGTGAATTACGTATAAGTGAAATAATATGTCTGTAAACAATTTGTCACGCCTTGACCATAGAGAGCTGTTTATTCTCTATGTTGGTTGGGTCGGGGTGTGATTTAGGGTGGGTTATCTAGGGGAATTGTATTTCTATGGTGGCCTGATATGGTTCCCAGTCAGAGGCAGCTGTTTATCGTTGTCTCTGATTGGGGATCATATTTAGTTAGCCAGTTTCCCATTGTGCTTTGTGGGATCTTGTCTAGATATAGTTGCCAGTGAGCATTATTATTAGCGGCACGAGTCGTTTGTTCGTTTTGTTGTTTGAAGTTTTCATTTCCAAAATAAAGGCTGGAAACATACCACGCTGCATCTTGGTCTACTCCTTATAACGAACGTGACACAATTGTTGGAAAAATTACTTGTCATGCACAAAGTAGATGTCCTAACCGACTTGCCAAAACCATAATTTGTTAACAAGAAATTTGTGGAGTGGTTGAAAAACTAGTTTTAATGACTCCAACCTAAGAGTATGTAAACTTCCGACTTCAATTGTATATGATAAAATCTAATATCGTGATATTTGACATTGACAATATATCGTGAAGTGTGAGACTATACTCTATTTGAACTTTACAAATGCAGTTTTATCAGTTAGTTTTATTGGAGAAGCATATCGTAGATGAGGTCTCCCCAAATATCGATCAACCCTAGCTGAGGACAGATGTGTTTGGGAAGAGGGGTGGGGGTGGGGTGGGGGGACAAAGGGTTGCATAAATGTTAAGAGAACGAGAAAGAAACCACAAGGGGTGATGGTGGTGGGGGTGGAGCAGTCACACAAGTGCTTGAAGCTTTGCTCTCTAGGACTGACTGCTGTGATATTGATTTGACTGGCTGCACATAGGGACTGGAGTCAATCACCATTGTGACATCAGACAGATGTGGTATTCTGCAGAAACAGCAACCATTTAGAATCATGTCAGCCATAGTGTGTAACCTGTACAGAAATCCTACACTGAGGGCCAGTACTGTGGTAACTAGGCTAACTTAGTTCCAGGTCTTGAAAGACAGTTTTCTGTTGCGGTTACTACTTTGGCTGTGTTGATAAATTGATAGCCTCAGTAACGTTTATGGGGTGTGGTTGCAAGCAGAGATGTCTAGGCAATAGAAAATGGAGACAACTATTCAACTGAACTGGGTAAAACAAATTACAACTTGCTCTTCCCTTCAACTTGTTTTAAGTCACTTGAACCCAGACTGTCATGCTCATTAAAAAAAGGGACCAAGACAAAACTGTAGTTTCTTGTCCAGAGGCCACAGTACACACATGTTCGCACGCACTGTTGTTTCTCAGTCTCAACTATGAGTTCAAAACCCAGACTCAAATCCAGAACCAAATCTCTCCCAGTTCTGTGATCCTAGAACTTTGCTTACTGAAGTATCAGAAGATGTACTGTACGTAATGGGTGTCACCATAATTTCTTCACGCTATTACAGTATAGATGTCACTCCTAAACTGGGAAAAACAACCTAAGGGGTGAATCCTAACTTCCACTTGTTAGTCAGATTTTTACTTGATGTCAATGTGAGTCTAAGTGAAAATTGGACTTAAATGGGAGTTTGCCCCATACAGACAACTATCCGCGTAGAGCAGAGTATAAGATGCATTTCTGTTGAAACAGATACTGTAAATAAAGTACAATTGTATTCCATTCAATTTCAGAGAGTAGTAATATCAGTTTGGTATGCATGTACACACTAAAGGTCAATTATTGAACTATATCATTATTGATAGTGTTGGCTGCAGCTGTTACTTTTGTGTGAGTCTGGATAAAGAGTATGTTCTTGTTATGTGTATAATAAAGTGCTATTGTACTCTATGGAAAAGGGTAGTAATAATAGTAAATTGAAAGTCTTCAGCCTTGAAGGCTCTAGGATGCTCTTCTAAGGTTACTGTCAGCATGGGCTATATTTCTGTTGTGTGAGTCAGGCTAGTCAGTACACACACACACACAGCTCTTCACTGTGTGGCAGTAGGACAGAACAGAGAGCAATCATTAGGGTCCACTCTGGTGTGTTCCGTAAGAATTGCCACAGTGCAATCAGTGTTACTGAGTACGGGGTACAGCACATCTGCATGTGCGTATTCATAAGTGTTTAACCCTGCTCTAACCCTCCCAGCTCTTTTCGGGGAAAATCACCAATAAGCTTGAGTTTCAAGGCCAGGATTGTTTGATTTCAAAATGTAATATGCGTGTCCCTGGCGTACTGGGCATTTCCATGTAAAAAGCCCCATAAGCACCAACATGTAAAGTTTATTTAAGCAATATTTCCCGAGGAGGTGTGGTATATGTCAATATACCACGGCTAAAGGCTGTTCTTACGCACGACGCAATGCAGAGTGCATGGACACAGCCCTTAGCCGTGGTATATTGGCCATATAGCACAAACCCCTGAGGTGCCTTATTGCCATTATAAACTGGTTACCAATGTAATTGGAGCAGTAAAAATACATGTTTTGTCATACCCATGGTATACGGTCTGATATACCATGGCTGTCAGCCAATCAGCATTCAGGGCTTGAACCATAAAGGAGCACATACATTTTGATATCAAATGGCTATATTTTTGAGAAACTAAGGCATATATAAATGTTCAACCAGGGATCATAGCTTTCACCTGATCAGTCTATGTCATAGAGAGAGCAGGTGTTCTTAATGTTTTGCACGCTCAGTGTATATTTAGTTTTGCATAAATTATTTGCCTACTGTAAGTGTAAGGAATATCATTCTGTTACCAAAAACCCACATAGTTTTAAGATATTTTCTAATTTCTTTCCCTTCATGAGGACGGAGGATGATGAAAGTTCACAGAAGTAACAAGGTAGACCTACGAATTAGTTTAGTATTTTTACTAATAATTTGGTTTATGATTTATTAAGTGATTAAAATGAGTCAGTCTATTACCAAATCGGTTACAGAATGACCAAAAAACATTAACAGAATGACTGCAACTGAACTGGCTACAATAGGAATTCATAGTAGTAGAGTCTCAGTGTCATTCTGTTACTGTGGAATTGCACTACTCCTACAGTCAATGTGTATGCCTTTTCTTCTTTCATTTCTTGCACGTGTGTGTTGTGCATGTGTCTGGGCGAGCATGTGTGTATTTGTGTGTGAATGTGTGTGCTTGTTGTAGTGGTATGTGAGCATATTGAATCTGTGTGCTGTCGTTATTATCAATAGTTGGCAATAATGACATCAGCTAAGGCCTGTGGCACAAAAATGGACTTGTGCGGAAAGTCATGGCTTGTCTGGGTGTGTCTGTATCCTTTACAAATGTGGTCCTAGACAGCAGTTCCCTTGTTCCATAGACTTTGAGTGTAATAATGGTTGTTTTCATTGTTGCTTTGTCAAGTACTGCATAACCTACTGTGATGGATTGACTCTGGTTGAATATAGTTTGCAACCTGTGCCTGACTAAGGTTTAACTCCTATACTTGAGTCTTGCTGTTAGTACTTGCCAAAATGTTGATGTCAGTTTCCATTGTAGGCCCCAACATTCATTATGGATGCGTGTGTCTGTGTGGTAATGGGGTGTGTGTGCATGCATGTGATTGCCAATGATGGGACCCTAGTGGTAACGTATGTAAGCAGGCCTAACGTCAGGGCCTCGGGGGGGCATCAGTGAAGTGTCTCTCAGACGAGCCGGAGTGTCAGTCCCTTTGAAGATTATGACATGTAACACAATAACGCAGGTCCTTTTCCTGTTATTATTCCTGTTTTATTTGGAGTGTTGGGCTGGAGCACATGCTAGTGATTACCGGTAGGGGTGGGGTTGGCGGTAGGGTAGTTTCCACTGGGAGAGACAGATGGAGAGAGGGGAGGATGAAGTCAAACCACGCGTTTCTCCAGGGTTTATGTTTCCCCAAGCCTACCCCCCCCATACAAAGATGTGAAAGCCCACCTTTACAAGGCAGGAGTCAGATTTGGCCTGATACACCCGGCTAAACTGAGGGTTACTTTCCAGGGGGCTAGCCACACATTTGACGACCCCCAGTCTACGCTAACCTTCTATCGGGAAATATCCACTCAACAGCGGCACAGAACCCAGATCTGTGAAGGCTGCTAGTTATGTTATTAGGGTGCACACATGGTCAGTTTAACTAAGATTTTCATTTATAGAACTGAGATTCTTTTTCATTTTTTCATGAATGAATAAGCCAAAGCCCAATGCTCATTTAGTTGGGCCTCAATGTAGGCAAAGGGGTATAATTACTGGGCTATATTCATTTACTTTAGGCCCGCATTTTTTAAAATGTATTATATAGACTAGGCTACATGTGGCTGTATGGTGTGTGTGTGTGGGCACGTGCAATAGCGATAATGCTTAGGACAATTTAGAAAAGATTAGGTTATACATTTTTGATCCACATGTCCATTCCCCTCTATTGAACATAGGTGTTAATAGTGAAACTATTTTTTATACAATTTTTTCTTAAAAACTCTTAGTGGGCTTCCTGTTAGAAAACAGGGCAGGTATTTTATTGTTATGTTTTAGATTAGGGTTACACAAACGTCTTATTCTTTAATACTACTGTAACAAACAGTTCATTTAAAGCAGTCTCCTGGAATGTTCGGGGCAGTGGGCATGTGGTCAAGAGGAAGAAAAAACATTCTTAAAAAAGGAAAGTTTCAATTGCTGTGCTACAGGAAACCCATTTATCTTCAACAGAACATGCTAAACTGAAGAGGGACTGGGTGGGCCAGGTGTACTTTTCTTATTTTAGTTGAAACAAAAGAGTCACTACCATCCTTGTAAATAAAGATACAGATCCTGAAGGAGGATTTATTTTGATTAGAGGTAGTATACTTGGTCAACATATTACTATACTAAATGTATATGGCCCGAACACAGACTTTCTGTCTGACATGATTTTATTATTTAATCAACACTGCAAATTATACTTTAATTGTACTTTGGATTGGATAAATCATCAACTGCTTCAGAAGCATATAATGGGTTCGGTAACCATCCGAGATGTCTACTTGCACACCAACTTAAAAAATAATAATAACAGAATGAAAGATTGATTAAGTCTATAAGGATGGCAGATGGCTCCACTTCTTATGATCCATTGTTTGTCAGTAATATTGTAACGACCCTGGGTTTATAAGCGCGGATATTGACTCTACCGCTTGAGCATGCTATTGCGGCACAGTCGATAGCGCGCTGGACTTTGGGCTAGAAGGTCGAGGGTTCGAGACCTGCTCCCTGCCTGTTTCATTACAATATGTAATACTTCACAATGTACATGAAATAACACAAATATCTGAATAAGAACTATATCAGATGAGCATACTGCCCTACCAAGCAAAAAGTCAGGAAATGCTAATTTGGTCGAAAATGTGTTAATGTCATTTTTGCTACATTAAATACATGCTTAATTATGTGGACAAGTATCCTGCTTCTATTGTATTGTGTTTTGAAGAAAATGGGGGTCATGTTAGCAGTAACTGCATAAAGTTACTGTGAAATCAAAGTAAATAAAAGCCTTTTTTTCTCAGTTCCACGCTATAAGCAGTTACTGCTTTTTTGCTTAGTAGGGCAGCACAGAAAGACAAAAAAAGCTCCTTTTACTCCTGAAGAGGTTTGGGAAACTATTAAGGCAAAGCCTTCTGGCATGGCAGCCGGCCTAGATTGCTTCTCTGCAGAGTTCTGCAAGAAGTTCTGGCCTGAGATATGCCCCATCTTCATTCCTTCTCTAAATGATACAGCATGTTCGAAAGAGACATCATACCAGAGTCCTGGAAAACTGCATCCATTAGCCTGATACTAAAAATAACAAAAACCCATTAAACTGCTTTTCGTTTAGACCTATCAGTTTGCTAGGATTTGATGTTCAAATTGTCGCTAAGACACTTGCCCGCAGTTTGGAGGTACTACTTCCAGACCTCATTAAATCCGACTGGCTTTGTCAAATCCAGATTTGGAACGGATAATGTGAGACTTGCTTTGAATATCATAAACCACCTTGGCAGAATTAAAGACCCTGCACTCATTGTCTCTCTCAATGCCGAAAAAGGCCTTCAATAGAGTTGACTGGACATTTTAGTTTGCTGTATTAGAAAAAGTTAATCTGGGTGACCATTTTATTAATTTAGTAAAATTACTTTATTCTGACCCATCAGCGGCAGTTAACATGGTAAATGATCAGAAAGATTTCCTATCAGTAGGGGCTGTCGTCATGGCTGTCCTTTATCTCCTGCTCTGTTCTCTTTAGTCATAGAACCACTGGCTGAGGCAATAAGGTCTAGTAATAACATCAGGGGCATCTATATGTGTGAGGAAAAGCATAGAATTTCATTATTTGCTGATAATGTGCTTTTATACATGTCTAAACCAGAGACCTCTGTCACTGCAGTAATGGACATCATATCTGAATTTGATAACCTGTCAGGGTACAAAATTAACGTGGATAGGAAAGAGTTTGGTTTTACCTTTAAATATCCCCTCTACAATCAATTTAGAAATAATATCTCCATTCCAATTGACTGAATCAGGTTTAAAATGCTTGGGCATATATGTTACTCCAAATCTTAAAGACCTGTTCACTTCAAATGATATACCTTTGCTCACAAAGATTAAACAGGACCTGATCAACTGGTCTACCCTACCAAACTCCCTTTTTGGCAGGATTAATGTCGTTAGCATGGATATCCTTCCTCTGCTAAATTATCTATTCCAAAATATCCCCTGCCATCTAGGTCATTTTTTCAGAAAATGAATGCCAATATATCTGGAACAATAAGGAACCTAGAACCAAATTTACCAAACTAATTAAGGTTAAAGATTTAGGAGGGGTCTCTGCCAATTCTACAACTATATTACTGGTCTGCTCAGATCAAGCACATGATTAGTTGGTGCCTAGATAGTTGCCACTTACTTTGGGTTGTGATGGAATCAATAGCATGTCATCCAAGCATGAGCTTCCTTACCATTTGGTAATAGCTTTGAAAAGATCCAGGCCTTATCTGACAATTCTATAGTACATAATACACTCTTAACTTGGAAAGATGCAAGGAGGTACTTGCAGATTCCAGACCATATATCACTCTGGTCACCGATTGCCCTTAAACCATTGGACATGCATTCGGTGAGGAAGAATGGGCTTCTATCTGCGATAGGGTCTATCCCAAACCTCCATAAGCATACAATAACTACATTTCAAAGGTTTTCATAGAACCTACTTTACACCTGTCTGCCTTCACAGAGTGTTTCCCAATGCATCACATTTATGTTTCAAATGGAAACAGGATACTGGCACCTTCATGCACGTTTTTTGGTACTAGCATAATTCAGTCTTATTGGAATGATATTCATTTAAACATCCAGAAGATCTTGGGTAGACAAGTAGCTATTTCACTGAATTTATACTTTGATTGTAACGTTGTGTTTGACCCTGAACGTCTGTTCATTACCCTTGTTTACTTAGCCAAAAAAAATGCACATTCTTATTATGGTCCACACCTGAAGTACCATCGGTGAGAATGGGGCTTTCTCAAGCTTCTGCTATTCTACCCTTAGAGAAAATGACCTTCGACTTACACCAGAAGTCTGATACATTTGGGAAAATCTGGTCTCCATTGTGCTCCTATGTAGAAAACCTCCCATAAATGCCCCAAGTTATAATTGTGATGTTTGTATATATTTCTCTCTTCCTTTTGTTTGTCTTTTTGCATAATGTTTTGCTGTATCCTTATTCCTTTTATTGTACTTAGACAACCAAACAAAGTGCACCACACAGACTCCGTTAAAAGAAAATAACTTTCTATAAAAAGATCAATTACAAAAAAACAAAAAGAAAGTGTTTTGATGACCTCTAATGTTGGGCTACTCTCTGTCTACATCCTCTTGATCGCCCATGCTATCTAACAGGTGCTGCAATCTCCTCTCCTCCGGAGCACCTGCTCACTCACGTTTGACTCTGAAGGAGACAAATTGATTTAGTGGTTTGGCAGGTTGCTACTGTAGTTTACTTTAAACAAATGCTCTCTTTTTTTGAAACATTGGCTGGAACAGGCTGTAGAGGGTTTGGAAATGGCAGTACCTAGCGAACACTTATTGGTCTTATACACAGCATTCAGAGTTTAGAACGTGAGAGGGTTTGACAATAAGAGACTAGTTGTGGTGGTTAGAGCTGTACTGTCAATATTCACTTAAGTGACTTTTTAGCACCCTGTGTGTGTGTTGATATAGTGATACCTGGAAAAGGGGTTTGGATTCTCTGATGGGTGTGTCAGCTAGCTGCATATGTGAGTTCTGAGTTCCATGTCGGCTAGCTCAGGGTTATAAAAGGGAGGACGCTGAAACCAGCTGAAAAAACAGGTTTCCACACGCAAGTTTCTTTGGATCCTACCCCTCTCTAAGAAGTGGAGTCACAAAAACAACATGCATGCTACCCCAGCACTCCATCTTTCAGGGGCCAGTCACTCCTGCCTATTCCAGCTTGATCACAGCCCAAATCAGCCCTGCTCCAGCTGTGTTCTGTGTTCCAGAATGGATCAATGTGTTTCACTGTTCAGGACCCAGACTAACACTGTTTGGTTGAAAGTTGAGGCTCCGATCTCTTCTGTTCTCCCCACACCACATGATTCCACTGGCAGCCCTTGTACACTTCATTACTGTTGCATTTTATTGACATTAGATGTGTTTTTATGTCTCTCAAACAGAGCAGGGGAGAGATTGACTGCCCTGGGCCCTGCGTAGTGCTCCCGCTCGCATATTTGATGCGTGGTACTCGGCCATTGGAAAGTCAACTGGTGGGGGAGACCCCATAAAGAAGTTGGCTGCTCCACCGTCCCATTTTGGGTTGAGATTTATAGTAATAATCACTTTGTGGAGCGGTCAAGGCCCGGGCAGCTGCATGGGGAAATGCTGCAGTGGTAATATTTATAATAGACCTTTTTTTTTAATTTATTTTTTACAAACATGGACATTTGGCCTAGTCTCTCATTACTATGGATTGTGGCCCCTCCAGTTGTTTGTCACCTCGGCAGACAGTTTCAACACACACACACGGAACCAGCTTCTCTGGTAAACAGTTCCATTGGGGGACAGGCTTCTAGAAAAGCCAGGGTTGGTTTTCCATGGAGGATAGGGCTTTGGGATAGTTAGCAGACTGACTGTTTGGAAGCTGTTTGTCCTGCTGCTGTACTATGGTGGGTGGATGATGGACCAGAGGTTAAACTGAGGACCTTTGCTACCTGTCATGTCCATAGCAATACTATGTGTGTACAATGCACAGTATCCCGCCACTAAACAGCCAGAAGAGATAAAGGTATACATGTTTCCACCAGAACAATATGTGTACATGTCTGTCTCCCCGTCTCAGTCGAAATCAGAGTGGACAGGTCAGTAGCGTGGAGAACTACTTGTTCCGTGGATTAGTTCCAACACATCCTCTCACATGCCCTATCTCAGACCTTAAGCAGGAAAGAAGGCCTCTATCGTGTCAAATGAGAACAGTATTTCAAGACATTGGCTGCAACCTCTCCAAAACCCAGCACAGGTTTTCCCATTAAGCCAGGAATTCGGAAATGGGTGCTGACAATTTTGATCAGGAGTACATGAAAGGTGAAGAGTGTGGGAGTGTGTGTCAGCAGTGTTTGTCCATGTGTGTGTGTTTAATTTTGCGCTAGCTGCCTATGAGATTTCATTACCTCTGAGTGCGGCTGAGTAAGAGTTATGTTTCTTATCAACACCATGTGTTTTTATCCTCTAGATGGTGTAGACTTTATTAGATCCTCACTTGTTTAAAATGAAGGCTGGGGCAACGTGGGTGGTACATCATTGTTTGAAATGGACTGAAACTATTTTAGCTAGGTTAGCATTATTGTTTGCTGGCATGTTGTAGTTCATCTCAGCTCAACAGGAGTGGGGGCTATCCTACCTGATACAAACCACCAGCTGAGGACGATGATTGTCTTTTGATCAGGAGCACATGCACTATACAGCCTGGTATTGGGTATACGGGCTCTGCTTGGTTCTGGCTGGTAGGCAGTGCATGGGGTTACCACTGCTACCCTATCTGAAAACAACATGGCTATTTATGCTCTCCCTGTCCAGGTAACAGTATGTGGTCATAATGGAAGAGTGAAGGTAATGAAGACTAGGCCTACAGCCCTAACCACAGGTACCACTGAAGAAAGACATAGGCTAACCATGATCCCAAAAGAAATGAAGGTTGACCACTCTCTTAATTTTACAGCACTTTTGTTCTTGATAAAGTTATCAATTGGTAGTCTGTTGAATGCAGTACTAGGTAGAGGAAAATATGTATCCTTTTCTGGTGTTTAAGACAACAGGTATGGATCATTATGGTTTTTAACTAAACTTCTGTTTAGTTACTTTTTGATAGACTGTCCATATTTTAGTCCAAGCAGCTCTGTATCTACTAATGCTACAATTCATTGCTACTATTCTACTAATGCTACAATTCATTGCTACTATTCTACTAATGCTACTATTCATTTCAACAGAGCAGGTAAAGTAGTTCTGCATCTCAATTAACATGACAACTAATGGAAGTCCAGTCATTTCAACCTATGCCTCTTCCAATAAGTGTTACCAACTACATTCCAGTGCCACCCAGACTCCAAATGACTAATCTACACCCAGCCCACTCCATGGCAACGGAAGGGTGTCAATTTGGACAGGAAATAATTTATTTGAACGTGACTAGGGTTTCTTCAGGCCCCAACTCCCTGGTGAGATAGATAGGATATGTCTCTGGTTACTTTGTCCCTGATCTATTCGCCACACACACTCCAAACAATGGCCGATACATCTGTCTATCTGAGCCAGAAGCCTGGGGAGGAGGCAGGGAGAGGAATGAAAAACATTTCGCCACCCCATCCACTGGAAGCTGGGAGAGGGAGCACCATGGGAAGGAGAGACACATAGGAAGGTGAGGACACACACACACACACACACACACACACACGATAGCAGTTTTGGCCAGTCCAGCCCAGCAAAGACCTGTAATTGACTCCCAGCAGCAACTTGCACAGTATGTACTGTGTGCCATGTCACCATTATAAATCAACATATTGTCAGTTCTCACCTGTTTTAAGATGAATGTTATGAATTTGGAGCTTTGGAATCTTACAGCATGAACTTGGTATATCCATTCTGTACTGTGAAAGGATAATATTTGCCTACATTGTACAGGTAGAGTTCTGTGAGAGTAACTGTGTAGATACCAAGGGTATCAGTCGAATTAACAATGGCTTAATTATCCAACAGGGGCAGGCAATAGACAGGTCAAGGCAGGCAGGGGTCAGTAACCAGAGGTGGGGCAATGGTACCGGATGGCAGGCAGGCTCAGGGGCAGACAGAGTGGTCAGGCAGGCAGGCTGGTCAGGACAGGCGAAGGTCAAAACCAGGAGGGTGAGAAAAGAGAGACTGGGAAGAGCAGGAGCTGAGAAGAAAAATGCTGGTTGACTTGACAAACAAGACGAACTGGCAACAGACAAACAGAACACAGGTATAAATACACAGGGGATAATCGGCGACACCTGGAGGGGGGTGGAGACAATCACAAAGACAGGTGAAATAGATCAGGGTGTGACAAAAATTCAAATTCCTAACCTATTTCTACCACCATATATGGATCTTCAGCTAGTTTCTACCCTCTGAATAACTGCAGTGACCTTAGCTGACTGATTCCTATCAGTCTCATGCATCACAGCATCCAGGTTATCTGGGAGTCCCCATGCTATGGTACTATGCCCTAGAAACCCATGTCCTTCAAACTGGGAACCACCAGGCTTTTTGTTTTGATTCTCAAGCCATGCAATTACGCAGGGTAGCGGCATCTTGGTCCTGTGGACAAACAGTTTCTATGGTGAAACCGCCACAGCTCATACTGTGAAATAATAAACCCCCGGCCACAGAGATCTAGGTGATGATGGGCCCCAGAGCATCTCCAGTAGGCCTCTCCCACTGGTCATCAGTCTGAATGAGTGTCTGTTCCTGTCGACATATCTGTCTCTCATCGCCACCCCATCAATCCCACTACCGACACCACGTCTCACATCCTCCCCAGAGACAGGGCTCTACTTTGTCCGTTGATCTGCCCATACCGTAGCCAAGCAGCACCACAACCCCAAGCCATGTATGGGGGGTGACATCTATCCCCTACAATAGGGAGTGACTGCTATCCCCTGCCTTACCCTACCCCCTACCAAATCAAAACGCTACCGCCAGGAGCCCCCTCCCCCATACACCTTAGTGAGATCTCCACTCCCACCCACTCTATCCAAATGACAGCCCTCCACCTTAAAAGGAAGAACCACCCCCAATGTATCAAAATACCAGAATACTAACACCCACCCTAAAAAGAGTATTACCACCCCCAAAGAGAACCACTCCCACTGTATCAAACTACCAGAATACTACCCCGACCCTAAAAAGAGTATTACCACCCCCAAAGAGAACCACTCCCACTGTATCAAACTACCAGAATACTACCCCGACCCTAAAAAGAGTATTACCACCCCCAAAGAGAACCACTCCCACTGTATCAAACTACCAGAATACTACCCCCGACCCTAAAAAGAGTATTACCACCCCCAAAGAGAACCACTCCCACTGTATCAAACTACCAGAATACTACCCCGACCCTAAAAAGAGTATTACCACCCCCAAAGAGAACCACTCCCACTGTATCAAACTACCAGAATACTACCCCCGACCCTAAAAAGTGTAATACCACCCCCAAAGAGAACCACTCCCACTGTATCAAACTACCAGAATACTACCCCCGACCCTAGAGATAGAGACCTACCCTACATCAATACAACTACACTACACTGTAGCCAAACACTAATTCCCCACTCAAACCTTCCTTCATCCAAAACAGGTTAGAAAAATGTGTCTTATGACATTTGACCTGCAGCATTTTAATTGACTGAACATATGAGAAATGTATTTCTTCACATTATAAGCACAGCAATGCGCATAAAGCAGTAGGCTACATGTGAATGTTTGTTCCATAATGCAATTAGTAGGAAAACACGATCGGTTTGATGTGATGTATATCATGTGATAGATTAAAATATCCATTCTAAATTTCAAAATGTAATAAGCAACAACTAGTATAGGTTGCTAATATGACTAGGATTGTGCCTTTGGCTACTGGATAATAAAATAACGTTGACATAAAATACTTGCCTCCGGATATGTTCTGATTTTGGCTCGGCTACTTTGAAGCAAGGTAAGACATGCCTCATAATATGTAGTAAAACGTTCAGGTTACAAACAATTAGGTATATGTTTTCAAACTGCATACTGCCTCCAACTCATTGCATAGTGGTATGTGAAACGCTGATGAAACCTGTTTTCCATTGCCTATGCATTTGCTGTTTGAGATGCTGTAGCAGCTCTCGCGCAGTCTGACAGATTTTCTGCTCGAAGGCTCTGTATCTGTATGCTGTACATGTGATACATAAGGAATACGCTGTATATACGAGCCAATTTAATTTCACTACATTATGCAAATTAACCTGTAGACCAATAAGCAGAACCAGTCAAATGTACAGTATTTCCATCAATGAATAGGTTAAAGCATTATTTGGCAATGGCATATTTTCTTCTTCTCCTGGACAATTGGCCAAAAGCCAATTTTATTTATCCGCTTTTCCCAACAACAACAAAACATCTGTCAAAAGCTGGCTAACGGAAACCCTGAAACACACACACACACACACACACACACACACACACACACACACACACACCAGATGTGGACGTCAAATAAAGCATGGTGAAATGAATGAAGCTGTTGCTTGGCATAATAACAATAGTTCCAGTATTTTCTATTGCCCCGTAATCATTTCTTCAGTTCACTTTTACTGCGTGCTTTTCCCTGGTTTGGAATGACTAATGCTAACAATACAGGGAATGTATTGTTAGCATTAGTCGGAAGGTGTAATGCTTTTCTCTGTAATAGCTGTAAGATTGGAGCCTGGGCTGCTCCGTGTATGTGTGCTCATGTCCATGTGTGTGTAATATGATGTGTGTGCATAGCTTACCTAACTCCTACACTCTTTCCTGCTCTCCCTCATCAATATGAACTCTAACCTGTTTCCCAAGTCTTTCCTCTGTAGAAAGAGTTAACAGAAAGTAGAGCGAAATCCTAGACCAGGGTCTTCCACCTTGTTCCTGGAGAGCTACCCTCCTGTAGGTTTTTGCCCCAAACCCAGTGGTAACTAACCAGGTTCAGCTTATCAACCAGCTAATTATTAGAATCAGGTGCGCTAGATTAGGGTTGGAGTGAAAACCTACAGGATGGTAGTTCTCCAGGAACAGGGTTGGAGAACCCTGTCCTAAACAGACCAGCACAGTGTGGACTAGGAGACAAATGGCTGACCTGAACCGTACTGGGTATGGCTCAGATAATTTATTTTCCTTTCCAGGAACTAACCAGGTCAGCTTGGCTTGGCTCTGTTGGCTGTCGAGTGTGAAAAGCGTAAAAGAGATCTTGGTGGGTTAATACAGAGGATGTTCTCATCTCTTTCACTTTGTCATTCTGACACAGTATTGTTTTGGGAAATGTAGAGCCCCATAGTGAGAAACATATCCTCCAATAAGCTTAGAGTCACTGGACTAGAGCTCCCAAGGCATCCCACAGCTACGCATCCCTAACACACACCCCTGACACTGTCTTTCTCCTACTCACTACTATCATCTTAGACTTGAGGTAGCCAGGTCTACCAAAGCCTGTTCACCATATCAAATACCATATCAAATAGGCTTACATGTTGTCCTAGATAGGGTTGCACATTTTGTGGAATATTCAGAGGTGGAAACTTTCCATGGGAATTAACAGAAATATATGCAAATTAATATTAATACCATTTAAATGTACATGTTAATACCATTTAAATGTAGATGTTTTTTTGCATTGGATATATTTACCAGATCATATGGAGACAGACATAAACCTTTTACCTTATCATATGTAGACATAATTGCAAATGATGAAATCCTTCCATAGAAATAAAAAAAAACAATTTAGTTAAGAAGTTAAAGAGTTAAACTAAACTAAAAGTTAAAGAATTTAACTTTAATTAAATGAGTTGACTCTCCACATGGGATGATTTCAATGAAAAACAAAAAGGGAATATTGAATGATCCCCAATGATCCATCGCATTTCCCAAAAATGTTTTCAACATATGTCTGTAAAATGATAGTCTAGAAACTAAAGCTTTGGTTGTCTTCCTCTCAGGCTTCAATGTCTTCTCCCTGGACCTCATCAATGTCCACCTCTTGAACATCAGACTCTGAGGCCTTATCATCACTGTCACTTTCCAACCTTGTTGAGGATGGCTCGTTGTCAGTCTCAAAAAGCCTAAAATTTGCCTGGATGGCCACCAATCTTTTAACCATTGTATTGGTCAGCTTGTTGTGTGCTTCGGTGTGTTTGTTCCCAGATAAGGACCAGTTGCGCTCTGAGGCGGCTGATGTTAGTGGGATTTGGAGGATGGTGGAGGAAACAGGGGAAAGATCTACAAAGTCCCTTCCACCAGGTGGTTGATGAGATATGTTGGCACGACTGCCATATTGCATCTCCATCCCAAAGCCCTTGCTTGGAAGTGTACTTCACCAGACTGCCAAGAACCTTGCCCTCATCCAGGCCAAGGTGGCAGGACACGGTAGTGATGACACAATCTCTGCACCAGACAGGATGCGCTTGCCAGTATACTTGGGGTCCAGCATGTACGCTGCAGCGTGTATGGGCTTCAGGCAGAAGTCTTCGCGCTTTTTGATGTGTTTCAGAACTGCAGTTTCCTCTGCTTGGAGCAACCGTGACGTGGGCAGGGCAGTACGGATTTCTTCTCTTACTTCTGCAAGCATCAGATAGGATGGCATTGTCTCCCTCAATCTGTGCAATGGCTACTGCTATAGGTTTCAGGCTGCTTACCACTCTCCCAAAATACATAATCCAGGTGGATCCTCTTGATTGGGCCGTCCATATCGGGAGACTGTGATATGGCCAGTTCTTTCAGAGACTCCTTCCCCTCCAGGAGACTGTCAAACATGATGACAACACCACCCCAATGTGTGTTGCTGGGCAGCTTCAATGTGGTGCTCTTATTCTTCTCACTTTGCTTGGTGAGGTAGATTGCTGCTATAACTTGATGACCATTCACATAGCTAACCATTTCCTTGGCTCTCTTGTAGAGTGTATCCATTGTTTTCAGTGCCATGATGTCCTTGAGGAGCAGATTCAATGTATGAGCAGCACAGCCAATGGGTGTGATGTGAAGGTAGGACTCCTCCACTTTAGACCAAGCAGCCTTCATGTTTGCAGCATTGTCTGTCACCAGTGCAAATATCTTCTGTGGTCCAAGGTGATTGATGACTGCTTTCAGCTCATCTGCAATGTAGAGAGATGATTGCAATACAGTCTGCTCTCTCTATGACTTGCTTGACCTTCACTTGAACTCTGCATCCAGCAAATTAGTAGATAAAGCATGTCTGGTTGGAGGGGTGTATGCTGGGCAAAGAATATTCAGAAATTTCTTCCAATACACATTGCCTGTGAGCATCAGAGCTGAACCAGTTGCATACACAGCTTGAGCAAGACATTCATCACCATTTCTCTGACTACGTTCCTCCATTGAGTCAAAAAAACATCTGATTCCAGGAGGACCATGAGCTGTTGCTATAAGGTGTCTGATTCATCATTTTCACCTTGAATAGAAGTAGAGGGACTTTTGTCAGAGGTTGCTTGTTGTGAGCGCTGAGGGAACTTTATGCACTTGGCCAGATGATTCTGTATCTTTGTTGCATTCTTCACATATGATTTGGCACAGTATTTGCAAATGTACACAGCTTTTCCTTCTACATTAGTTGCAGTGAAATGTCTCCACACATCAGATAGTGCCCGTGGCATTTTCCTGAAAGAAAAACCCAAATACAATTCCATGTACAGATACATAGTTACGCAGTTAGATTAAACAACCCCTTAGTAAGATAAATGTTTTAAAATGAAACATATATGGAAACAGGTTATTTAACACTCCTCGATTAGCAGGCTAAAGCAAGCTAAACCCCACATTGTAGCAAAAACTACCTAGCAGAAATTGTTAACAAGTTAAGAAAAAATGTAAACACACTTTGCTGTATGCTGTAGGCTACTATTTACTAGTTAACAAAAAATCATGTATGTCATATAAAATTTATTCACCCCACGCAGTATTGTAGTCAAAACTTACCAGAACGCATCTAGTCCTTGGCTCAGACAGTGTAGTAGTGTGGGCTCAATAGCATCTCATTAGTGTGCAAGATCTGGAGAATCAGCTGTACATGTGGTGGAAGAATGCACTGTGCATGCAGAGGTTTGCAATTCCATTGAATTGGGGATAGTTTAACAAAAATATGCCACAAGACCTAGAATTGCCTTACCTGTATCCCACAAAAAAGGTTCACTGGCTAACTTTTTTGATGAATTTAAGCAAAATTCCCCAAATTCCAAGGCTTAACTTCCCATGGAAAATTTCAGACTCTTTGCAACACCAGTCCTAGACCATTTTCATACTTCTTAGCTGAGCCAAGCTGTGCTGTGCAGGCTTGGTTACAAATTCACTATAGTTGCTGGGAAGGGATATGTGATAAGAAAATAATGGAGCCAGCACAGTACAGTTCGGGTCAGCACAATAGTGGGAAAAGGTTTGTACTGTAGTTCCTACTGCTCTGCAGGCGTCCATGCAGGTCCTGTCTGAGTGAATGCGCCTTGATCGGAGCCCAGACTCTCCTTTCTTCACTGTTCACTTCCCTCCAAATTTCCACCACACACCCCTCATGGGATTCAGACTAGAATCAGCACACAAAGGCATTACCGCTCCACATACACAGCAGCGGTTTTTATGTGTTATTGTAGATGAGCTCGCCCATGAATCTCACTTTCTTTCTTTGGTTATTGAGTTGTAACCAAAAAAGACAAAGGGAAAAGTCAGGGGCACCTCTGTGACTTTCTCCTTGAGTTATTTATTTGGGAGCATGGCAGGTTGAGCTGGGGCTGGCGTAGGTGAGGCACTGTGTCCGGTGGCCAGGAAAGGTGGGGTTGAGATGGGGCAGGGGTATGTTGAGAGAGGGGGTTGGCCGCACTCGCACGCAACTGGTTAGATATGGAGTATGAGTGTGTGAGTCTGCGGGCTAATCTTTTGTCTGTAGGTAACAACTCGGCTGCTCGGGCCCACATTTCTCTTCTTTTACAACGGTTTTGAAAGTAACACAGAGCGTTTTATTGTCCCAGTACAGTTATTATGATTATTTAGGATTTATTGAATATACAGTGGGGCAAAAAAGTATTTAGTCAGCCACCAATTGTGCAAGTTCTCCCACTTAAAAAGATGAGAGAGGCCTGTAATTTTCATCATAGGTACACTTCAACTATGACAGACAAAATGAGAAAAAAATCCAGAAAATCACATTGTAGGATTTTTTAATGAATTTATTTGCAAATTCTGGTGGAAAATAAGTATTTGGTCAATAACAAAAGTTTATCTCAATACTTTTATATACCCTTTGTTGGCAATGACAGAGGTCAAACGTTTTCTGTAAGTCTTCACAAGGTTTTCAAACACTGTTGCTGGTATTTTGGCCCATTCCTCCATGCAGATCTCCTCTAGAGCAGTGATGTTTTGGGGCTGTTGCTGGGCAACACGGACTTTCAACTCCCTCCAAAGATTTTCTATGGGGTTGAGATCTGGAGACTGACTAGACCACTCCAGGACCTTGAAATGCTTCTTACGAAGCCACTCCTTCGTTGCCCGGGTGGTGTGTTTGGGATCATTGTCATGCTGAAAGACCCAGCCACATTTCATCTTCAATGCCCTTGCTGATGGAAGGATGTTTTCACTCAAAATCTCACGATACATGGCCCCATTCATTCTTTCCTTTACACGGATCAGTCGTCCTGGTCCCTTTGCAGAAAGTAGGTATGGTGTTCTTTGGATGCAACTCAGCATTCCTTGTCCTCCAAACACGACAAGTTGAGTTTACCAAAAAGTTATATTTTGGTTTCATCTGACCATATGACATTCTCCCAATCTTCATCTGGATCATCCAAATGCTCTCTAGCAAACTTCAGACGGGCCTGGACATGTACTGGCTTAAGCAGGGGGACACGTCTGGCACTGCAGGATTTGAGTCCCTGGCGGCGTAGTGTGTTACTGATGGTAGGCTTTGTTACTTTGGTCCCAGCTCTCTGCAGGTCATTCACTAGGTCCCCCCGTGTGGTTCTGGGATTTTTGCTCACTGTTCTTGTGATAATTTTGACCCCACGGGGTGAGATCTTGTGTGGAGCCCCAGATCGAGGGAGATTATCAGTGGTATTGCATGTCTTCCATTTCCTAATAATTGCTCCCACAGTTGATTTCTTCAAACCAAGCTGCTTACCTATTGCAGATTCAGTCTTCCCAGCCTGGTGCAGGTCTACAATTTTGTTTCTGGTGTCCTTTGACAGCTCTTTGGTCTTGGCTATAGTGGAGTTTGGAATGTGACTGTTTGAGGTTGTGGACAGGTGTCTTTTATACTGATAATAAGTTCAAACAGGTGCCATTAATACAGGTAACGAGTGGAGGACAGAGGAGCCTCTTAAAGAAGACGTTACAGGTCTGTGAGAGCCAGAAATTTTGCTTGTTTGTAGGTGACCAAATACTTATTTTCCACCATAATTTGCAAATAAATTCATAAAAAATCCTACAATGTGATTTTCTGGATTTTTTTTCTCATTTTGTCTGTCATAGTTGAAGTGTACCTATGATGAAAATCACAGGCCTCTCTCGTCTTTTTAAGTGGGAGAATTTGCACATTTGGTGGCTGACTAAATACTTTTTTACCCCACTGTATATAATAATATGTTTGAGCTCCCATCTCAGGTGGGGAAACAGTGGTGTCATAGGTGGATCTGGATTTGCATTCATTTTAAACTCTCCATCACAGATCCTCTGGGAGATGTGGTTTAGTGTTTAGACTCAGCTCTCCTGGCCCCGCTCTAGTTCTGCTGGTGAAGGGGTATGTGATAAGCTCAGTCGGAGCTTTGGTGTGGCTGTTGTTGGTGCTGTTCCCATGCTGAGTACTGCCATGTTTCTTGTTGATGTGAAAGTGTGATTTGGCTCCTGGCTCTTGGCTCCGTGTGAGAAGTTGGTTTGGATCGAAGCGGGATCTTCATCCAGGATGCCGTTGGAGGAGAGTCTATAGGGGACGATGACACAAACAGCACATAAAGAGAACACAACAAAGCATCCAAGGGAACGTATCCCATGGGAGGAAACTGTGATTTACTTTGATTGAAAGTGTTATATACTGTACATCAACAGAGGATTAATATTTTTCTAACTTGTTTTGACTTGGCAATATCATGCTCTGATCAAACACGATAACCAAGTCGCCAGAGGATATGTGTTCTCGCTTCATTGGCCGGCATTCAAAACGAGGAACAAAGGCCCATATTGGCTCTGCGAGTAGAAAAAAGCCACTTACAACAACAGTTCACCCATTCATGTTTTATTTGTGTACTCATCTGAACTGATTTGTCACTCGGTGACTGATTGGAAATGTGTGTTTTCAGATCTATGTAGCTCTGATGTCATGTACAAGCAGATGCGGTAGCTTGGTATCCACCTATTGCCAAGAATGTGGTGTCACTGGTGTCCCCCAGGGCTCTGTTCTAGGCCCTCTCCTATTCTCGCTATACACCAAGTCACTTGGCTCTGTCATAACCTCACATGGTCTCTCCTATCATTGCTATGCAGACGACACACAATTAATCTTCTCCTTTCCCCCTTCTGATGACCAGGTGGCGAATCGCATCTCTGCATGTCTGGCAGACATATCCGTGTGGATGACGGATCACCACCTCAAGCTGAACCTCGGCAAGACGGAGCTGCTCTTCCTCCCGGGGAAGGACTGCCCGTTCCATGATCTCGCCATCACGGTTGACAACTCCATTGTGTCCTCCTCCCAGAGCGCTAAGAACCTTGGCGTGATCCTGGACAACACCCTGTCGTTCTCAACTAACATCAAGGCGGTGGCCCGTTCCTGTGTTCATGCTCTACAACATGTCGACCCTGCCTCACACAGGAAGCGGCGCAGGTGACTGTCATCTGGATTACTGCAACTCGCTGTTGGCTGGGCTCCCTGCCTGTGCCATTAAACCCCTACAACTCATGTCTGGTGTTCAACCTTCCCAAGTTCTCTCACGTCACCCCGCTCCTCCGCTCCCTCCACTGGCTTCCAGTTGAAGCTCGCATCCGCTACAAGACCATGGTGCTTGCCTACGGAGCTGTGAGGGGAACGGCACCTCAGTACCTCCAGGCTCTGATCAGGCCCTACACCCAAACAAGGGCACTGCGTTCATCCACCTCTGGCCTGCTCGCCTCCCTACCACTGAGGAAGTACAGTTCCCGCTCAGCCCAGTCAAAACTGTTCGCTGCTCTGGCCCCCCAATGGTGGAACAAACTCCCTCACGACGCCAGGACAGCGGAGTCAATCACCACCTTCCGGAGACACCTGAAACCCCACCTCTTTAAGGAATACCTAGGATAGGATAAAGTAATCCCTCTCACCCCCCCTCCCCCTGAAAAGATTTAGATGCACTACTGTTCCACTGGAGGTCATAAGGTGAATGCACCAATTTGTAAGTCGCTCTGGATAAGAGCGTCTGCTAAATGACTTAAATGTAAATGTAAATGTAATGTCAAACCAAATCTTGGGTACCTATGAATAAAATAGTGTTTACTGAAAGAGAAGGATGACTCATTCAAGGGTTATTCTTTATTTGTACTATTTTCTACATTGTAGAATAATAGTGAAGATATCAACACTATGAAATAACACATATGGAATCATGTAGTAACCAAAAAAGTTTTAAACAAATCAAAATATATTAAATATTTGAGATTCTTCAAAGTTGCCACCCTTTCCCTTGATGACAGCTTGGCATTCTCTCAACCAGCTTCATGAGGAATGCTTTTCAAACAGTCTTGAAGGAGTTCCCACATATGCTGAGCACTTGTTGGCTGCTTTTCCTTCACTCTACGGTCTAACTCATCCCTAACCATTTCAATTGGGTTGAGGTTTGGGTGATTGTGGAGGCCAGGTCATTTGATCCAGCACTCCATCACTCTCCTTCTGGGTCAAATATCCCTTACACAGGCTGGAGGTGTGTTGGGTCATTGTCATGTTGAAAAACAAATGATAGTCCCACTAAGCACAAACCAGATGCGATGGCGTATCGCTGCAGAATGCTGTGGTAGCCATGCTGGTTAAGTGTACCTTGAATTCGAAATAAATCACAGACAGTATCACCAGCAAATTACCCCACACATCACACCTCCTCCTCCATGCTTCACGATGGGAACCACACATACAGCGATCATCTGTTCACCTACTCTCACAAAGACATGGCTGTTGGAAACAAAAATCCCAAATTAGGACTCATCACACCAAAGCACAGATTTCCACCGGTCTAATGTTCATTGCTCGTGTTTCTTGACCCAAGCAAGTTTCTTATTATTATTGTTGTCCTTTAGTAGTGGTTTCTTTGCAGCAATTAGACCATGAAGGCCTGATTCACACAGTCTCCTCTGAGCTCTTTCAAAGTTCTTGAAATGTTCCGTATTGACTGACCTTCATGTCTTAAAGTAATGATGGACTGTCGTTTCTCTTTGCTTATTTGAGCTGTTCTTGCCATAATATGGACTTGGTCTTTTACCAAATAGGGCTATCTTCTGTATACCACCCCTACCTTGTCACAACACAACTGATTGGCTCAAACGCATTAAGAAGACAATAAATTCCACAAATTAACTTTGAACAAGGCACACCTGTTAATTGAAATGCATTCCTGGTGACTACCTCATGAAGCTGGTTGAGAGTGCCAAGAGTGTGCAAAACTGTCATCAAGGCAAAGGGTGGCAACTTTGAAGAATCTCAAATATAAATATATTTAGATTTGTTTAACAATTGTTATGGTTACTACATGATTCCATATGTGTTATTTCATAGTTTGATGTCTTCACTATTATTCTACAATGTAGAAAATAGTCAAAATCAAGAAAAACCCTTGAATGAGTAGGTGTGTCCAAACTTTTGATTGATACGTATGTATGTCAAGGCTTGGGGAGAGACGTATCCATGTAAACTTCCAGGGTGACAGGAAAAGCCATAGGTTGAGCAACTCTCTTGGAAGGCTTTGTGAACTTGGGCCATATATTAACCGTGTTTAGCTAACCAGATTAACCTTCTTGGCACTTGCCTTTTAAACACTGCATTCCAGTCATCAGAATACAACCTCTAGCCATTGTTCTACTGCTCATAATAGCTTTGTTTCCCTCATTATTGATTGGCTTATCCCACTGTGCGCTTGCATATATTACAATTGTATTCCAATAGACCTGCATTCTGAAATGTGCTTACAATGTGCTTACAATTAAAGTGGTATTCTGAGGGGGGAAATGGTTGCATATCGTCTAGGGCGTTGAGGCAGTGCTAAAGACTTGTGGGTCAGTACGAGCATGTGAGAGCATGTGTCTCCGCTGCAGGGTGGGCTCTGCCCGCCTTCAGTAAGCACACACACACACACACACACACAGGTGACTGGAGGATCGTTGAGTTACATCTGAAGGAGGTTTAAATTTAGTGTTTAAACTCGGCAGACCTCGTCGAAAAGGGATTGGATTTTTATCATGGTTCCCATTCAGATTTTCAGCACTACTCATTGTTGGAACATGTGACAGTGATTTATAAGCGACAGGACTGAAACCCAAGCCTGTGTGTAGCTATAGAGCTTCAGAGGAACGAGGAAAGGGAACATTTGGGGTCATGTACACACAACTTAATCCGTGCATATAAAAGGCTGTGCTCATAGTTGAGTAGCCACCACCCCTCGGCAAGCCTCAGACTTTTCTTACGGCCGTAACTGTTGGTTCCCAGGCCTGGATGTTGCCGTGTCAAGGCGGTGCTCTGGCCTGTCCTTTACTGGACTCCCCGGGGACTGAGAGAGGTGCAGCAGGTTACGGTGTGTGTGCGTGCGTGTGTGCATTATTTTATGTAATACACACTTCTGTGAGTCAAGGCACCGTGTATGTGACTGTGTAAGACTGTGTGAGAGATCTGAGCAAAGGGGAGAATGGGGAAAACACCAAACTCTCTTAAACAGAATTCAGCATCAACCAGGGTACGACTCTTAATGTTTCCGCGTATGTTTCCGTCCTGGCCATTCTTTAACCTGATAGGAGCACCACCTCCTATCAAAATGGAAACAGTTAGATAAATTCACAAAGATGTCTATGAATCTTAACACAGAACGGGGAATGGGCTTCTGCTATTGACACGTATCTCTTATTATTCAAAAAGATTAAATCTTATTCTCTACAGTTTTCAAAAAGAGCCACAGTATATTAACTATAACAGAACTGGAGATGGGCTTCTGCTGTTGACATATTTATCTCTTATTAAATCTTATTCCCTCCTATGGTTTTCATATGGAATAATTTCAGATCATGGACATTAATTAGAGCTTTGACTGAGATCACTCTCAAGCTGACAACAGCTGCGTTTTGGGCTTGTCTTGATGTTGATTCCAGCGTCTCACAGGGAGTTAATGGGATAAGAAAAATGTGCTGTTGCTTGTGTTGATTGTCGGCCTGTAAAACACTAATAAAACTAAGAGCTTGTTAACACACATGGTTTATTTATCTGTGGCTGTGGATTGTAAATCACGGTAAGCAGTGTCAATCTGAGCTGCCTCTGGCCTGCCGCACACATTACCACTCGCATCCGTTTGTTTGTGTGTGTCTGTAACTGTGTGTGTTTGTTTGAGTGCATCTTCCTAATGACTATCTCTTAACTGGCTTTGCAAATACACCTTGGGCTGGCATCAGTGTCCAATCTGTGTGAAGTGATAGTGAGTAGAGAAGAGTGAGAGAGTGTGGAGCCAGGGGTGGATGATACAGGCTCTGGTGTGTGTACGTGATGGTGTTTGTGTGTGTGTGTGTGTGTGTGTGTGCGTGCATACGACCCTGCCTGTGTGTGTGCATGTGCTCGTGCCCTTGTGTGTGTGTGTGTGTGTGTGTGTGTGTGTGTGTGTGTGTGTGTGAGTGCCCCTGTGTGACTGTGCACCTTGTTGTGTGTGTGTGTGTGTGTGTGTGTGTGTGTGTGTGTGTGTGTGTGTGTGTGTGTGTGTGGTAAAGCAGTGCAGACCAGGAGCCCAACACACACTCCACCATCTTGGCAGCAGACACAGCGCAGGAGTACTGCTCTCCAGCAGCAGCAGCCCAGCCAGCCTCTGTGACTTGGACATGCAATCTTTTCCATTCTTTATTATATCTGATTTCATATAATGTTTTCTAAAAGTATTGAACAACACAAGTTCATTACATTACGCATGCCTTGGCCCCGGGATGATTTAGAGCGAACACACTGAGAGGGGCCGAACCAAATAAAAGTGTAAAAATTTGAATGAAAGCAGCGAAGCGCTAAAGTCCACACCGACCTCATGCTTTGGTTGCCGTGCCAGAAAAGTGTCTCGATCCAGTGAGAGACCGTTCCTCATTCAATTATATGTTCCATGTGTGCGTTCCAATAAGGCTTCAGGCAGAGGGGCTTCTGAGCAGGTCTGATCTCGCTCTTGCACACACACACACATGCGTGCACATGCGCATACGAACACATGCACGAAAACGCATGTACACAGACGTGTAGTTACACACACACACACACACACACACACACACACACACACACTACTCTAACTCTGAAATTGCTGCCTATTTAAACAGGACAGCACACATTGTGTGTGTGTGTATGTGTTTATACAACGGGTGGGTCTAATCTTGGATGTTGATTGGTTAAAACCACATTCCAGCCAGTGTCTATTCCACAAGTTACCACCAGCTAAAGCTATGATGTTGAAATGTGTATTTACTCTGTTCCATCTCACTTCACAATCCGCTGTCTCATCAGCCCAGACAGGAAATGTATAAATTTGATCTCCACTATAAAAAGCATGAAGACATTATCTCACATTTGTTTTAGACTAGCATTTGGTTTTCAAGAGCAGGGATTTGTATAAACCTTGCTGTCTGTCTCTTCGACATTTCCAACATTGAAATTGGATCACTAGCTGTCGCATAGTAATGAACAAGTCGGGACGAGACAGAAAGCAGTCGAAATCTTGAATCAGCTGGCATCATTTTTCTGGATATATACTAGAAATGTCATAGAAAACAAGTAAAACTAAATGAAGTGCAGCTAGTTTGCAGTGATTATGTTGCTGTGTTGTTGGCTAGCTCCTCTGAACAACAGTGTCCTGACGAAAGAGCACATTTTCTTTGCCAGGTGAAATTGTGCATCATTAGCTCATTGTTATGGATGTATCCAAATAAATATCACTAGAAAACAGCTTAAACAAACACAATGTAACTCCTTTGCAGTTATTCTGGCTGCACTGTTTGACGTGACTGTAAGTTAGCCATAGTTGGCTAGCTAGCAAGCAAAGGATAAGAATGTTGCCAGCCAGTATGGCAATGGAACATTTTGAACGAACGACTGGGTCACGTGCAAAGATACAGAACAAAAAGACAACGTGTCTCTGGCAGCCAAATTGATAGAACAAATAACCAGCCGGCTTGGGTAGCTTTGTGTCGGGACTATATCTTGTAGAAGGATGAAATAATATGAATAAATTCATCAAAATAAAGTTTTATAAAAGTGATAATGTCCTCAAAGCTGGTGTTTAGAGGATATGTTGGCATGGCCTAACAACACCTGTACCAATATACAGAACATTCGGAAAGAATTCAGACTCCTTGAATTTTTCCACATTTTGTTACGTCACAGCCTTATTCTAAAATGTATTAAATATATAAAATTCCTCATCAATCTACACACAATACCCAATAATTACAAAGTGAAAACAGGTTTTTTAATTGTTTAGCAAATGTATTAAAACTAAAAAACTATTCAGTATTCAGACCCTTTGCTATGAGACTCGAAATTGAGCTCAGGTGCACCCTGTTTCCATTGATCATCCTTAAGATGTTTCTACAACTTCATTGGAGTCCATTGGACATGATTTATAAAGACACACACCTGTCTATATAAGGTCCCACAGTTGACAGTGCATGTCAGAGCAAAAACCAAACCTTGAGGTCGAAGGAATTGTCCATAGAGCTCCGAGACAGAAATGACAAATAATGTTTGCAGCATTGGTCCGCAAGTCCTCAAGAACACAGTGGCCTCCATCATTCTTAAAAGGAAGAAGTTTGGAACCACCAAGACTCTTCCTAGAGCTGGCTGCCCTGCCAAACTGAGTAATCGGGGGAAAGAGCCTTGGTTAGGGAGGTGACCAAGAACCCGATGGTCACTCTGACAGAGCTCGAGTTCCTCTGTGGAGATGGGAGAACCTTCCAGAAGGACAACCATCATTGCAGCATTCCACCAATCAAGCCTTTATGGTAGAGTGGCCAGAAGGAAGCCACTCTTCAGTAAAAGGCATATGACAGCCCGCTTGGAGTTTGCTGAAAGGCACCTAAAGGACTCTCAGACCATGAGAAACAAGGTTCTCTGGTCTTATATAACCAAGATTGAACTATTTGGCCTGAATGCCAAGCGTCACATCTAGAGGAAACCTGGCACCATCCCTACGGTGAAGCATGGTGGTGGCAGCATCATGCTCTGGGGATGTTTTTCAGTGGCAGGGACTGGGAGACTAGTCAGGATCGAGGGAAAGATGAACGGAGCAAAGTACAAAGAAATCCTTGATGAAAACCTGCTCCAGAGCACTCAGGACCTCAGACTGGGGAGGTTCACCTTCCAAAAGGACAATGACCCTAAGCACACAGCCAAGACAATGCAGGAGTGACTTTGGGACAGTCTCTGAATGTCCTTGAGTGGTCCACCCAGAGCCCAGACTTGAACCCAGCAGCAATGCAATGCTCCCAGCAATGCAGCAATGCTCCCCATCCAACCTGACGGAGCTTGAGAGGATCTGCAGAGAAGAATAGGAGAAACTCCCCAAATACAGGTGGGCCAAGCTTGTAGTGTCATAGCCAAGAAGACTTGATGATGTAATCGCTGCCAAAGGTGCTTCAACAAAGTACTGAATAAAGGGTATGAATACTTATGTAAATGTGCTATTTCAGTTTTATAATTTTCTTAATCTAGGAAACATTTCTGAACAACTGTTTTTGCTTTGTCATTATGGGGTATTGTGTGTAGATTGATGAGGGGAAAAAACTATTTAATCAATTTTAGAATACGGCTGTAAAATAACAAATATGGAAAAAGTCAGTGTCTGAATACGTTCTGAATGAACTTTGTCAATAAGAACAATTGTTTTCATTTGCTAAATTGTGATTACTTCGCTACTATGGCCTATTTCTTGCCTTACCTCCTCACGCCATTTGCACACACTGTATATAGACTTTCTTTTTTTACTACTGTATTATTGACTGTACGCTTGTTTATTCCATGTGTAACTCTGTTGTTGTTTGTGTCGCACTGCTTTGCTTTATCTTGGCCAGGTTGCAGTTGTAAATGAGAACTTGTTCTCAACTAGCCTACCTGGTTAAATAAAGGTGAAAAAAAAGACGTTTTTTTTCTTTTTCTCCCATGAACCCATCATCATCACTAAACTGTTGTGTGTTTGTCTCTTACAGTCCCAGCTGATCTGTCCCATCAGAGACCCCGAGAACATCACACAGGTATGGACACTTCTCTTTCAAACATCCAAATGTTATATGTCAGTCAAATGAATACATTGGGGAAGTACTGGTTTGGAGAACTTCTCACTGACTAATAGGTTTTGGTTCAGGTCTTGTTGGTATGTTACAGTTGCCTGGCTGTCAATGCACACATGCACGAGAGAAAAGTGTCCCAGCTCATCTGTTACATTGGTGTGGTTCAAAGACATTTTCTCCTATCATGAATAATTGGGAAACAGTGCAGACTGTCCACTACAGCTGTTCTGATCTTGCTTCTTCTTAATGTCTTTTGGAAGTTAATCAGTACTGTAGTGATGTGATGCGACTATACTGTATGACTAACTGGTTGATTACAATCAGTTAGTTTATCACACAAGTAAGAAAACACAGACATACTACACAAGCTCACATACACACACACACAGTCTGGTTACAGTTATACTCTCACATACCCCTCTCTTTACACCCCCATTATGTCCCCCACCTCCCATCTTCATGGCATGTGAATGTGTAATCTGACATTGCGATTTTGATTTGGGGGTCTCTCTCGCTCTCCCTCATGCTTTAATTTCACATGAGAGCGCTCCTCTCTGCAAGCCGTGTCACCAGTTTCTCCCCCTGCAGGGCCTTGTGGCAGCCGGTTGGACTTTTATTGCGCTGGCCGGCACGCAGGCAATAAGTGAGCAGCCAGTCATCTGCTTTTAGAGCCCCACTCAATTAGTTCTAGTGTGTGTGTGTGTGTGTGTGTGTGTGTGTGTGTGTGTGTGTGTGTGTGTGTGTGTATGCATGTGTGTGTGGACCGAGGGCTGAGTACTAATGAGCCTAGCAGCTCATTCCGCTTTGATCCAGATTACAGGCCCTCTGCTGGACCTGGTCCTAGCTCTGCATCACCCTCCAAACCACCTCTTTCTATCGGTACAGCTAATTGGTCCTGTTCTCTCCTTACTCATCTACTGATTGGACGACCAGTTCCAAGAGGATTTGGGTATTTTATGACCAGAGCGGTGGGCGGCTGTCGTCAGGCTCGGCGGACTGTGGGTGTGTATGTGTGTGTGTAGAGGGACCCCAGAGCCCTGTCAACCCCCAGCCCGTGGTGTCACCATGGGGCCATTAAGGCCTGTTGTATGTATGTTTTCCTGGAACCTCCAGACAGACTGCTGTGCTGCTACTGGTTCTGCTGTGGAGGCCTGTTACTCTACTACACACACACATCAGCAGCATACTACCATGCTCCAAGCACACACATTGGAGCACGCATCAGTCGGAGAATGAGTCCAAATTAAAGTATGTGAAATGGAGGATGGAGAGCACTTCTTGGAAGCGTACTTCGCTTGTACACATTCTGAAGCATGCATCAATGCAAGCTTCAATGGAAAGTATGCACAGAAATATAACACAACCACGTAAAAAACTATGAAAAATGTATTGAAATCAATGGTGGACATTATTTGGTCTGAAGCGAGAGAAAATAAACTCTGACTACAGAATTAAATATTTCCCATTTACATCTCATATGTTGCCTGACTACAATATTTTATCTTGATACGTTAATAAATTAATTCTGTGTTAAATCTGGCAGGTTTACCTGCCTACAATACCTACTGTAGAGAGCGTAGATCGCAACCCCATAGTCAATAGGGCTAACTGGCTAGCTAGCTATAGTGGTGGTGAGTCGACTCCAAAATAATAGATTCCTCGACTCCTTGCCCGTTGACTCCCATTTCTGGGTAGATGAATCGACCCCTCAACTCCTAAGATTCAGTATTTTTGCAGCGGAGGAAACTGAGTAGGCTAGTTGCCGTAGGCTACTTTTGAGAACACAAACTCTTTCACAGCAAAGAAATAGCGAACTAGTGATGGAGAGAGAAGGGAGGGGCACAGCCAGGCATAGGTAGGCAAGTCAGCCACCAGGCAGATGAGTCAGATGAGGTGCACCCTATGTTCCCTCGGTCCTATGTTCCCTCGGTCCTATGTTCCCTCGGTCCTATGTTCCCTCGGTCCTGTGTTCCCCCGGCCCTATGTTCCCCCGGCCCTATGTTCCCCAGTCCTATGTTCCCCCAGCCCTATGTTCCCTCACCCCTATGTTCCCTCAGTACCCACTGAACCAATTTCAATCAAAATTAGCACAAAAGCTTATTGTTATAAGATATAAAATGCTGAATATTTCAGCATCGACACAAATACACTACATGCTTGTTGAAAATCTCATTCCAAAATCATCTGCATTAATATGGCGTTGGTCCGCCCTTTGCTGCTACTGTATAGCAGCCTCCGCTCTTCTGGGAAGGCTTCACGTCACGTCTGGAGGAAACCTGGCACCATCCCTATGGTGAAGCATGGTGGAGGCAGCATCATGCTGTAAGGGATGTTGTTCAGCGGCAAGGACTGGGAGACTAGTCAGGATCGAGGGAAAGATGAATGGAGCAAAGCACAGAGAGATCCTGGATGAAAAACTGCTCTAGAGGAGTGACTTCGGGACAAGACTCTGAATGTTCTTGAGTGGCCCAGCCAGAGCCCGGACTTGAACCCAATCAAACATCTCTGGAGAGACTTGAAAATAGCTGTGCAGCGACCCTCCCCATCCAACTTGACAGAGCTTGAGAGGATTTACAGAGAAAAATGGAAGAAATTCCCCAAATACAGGTGTGCCAAGCTAGTTTTCATACCCAAGAAGATTCAAGGCTGTAAACATTGCCAAAAGTGCTTCGACAAAGTACTAGATAAAGGGTCTGAATACTTATGTAAATGTGATATTTCCGTTTTTTTTATTTTTTATAAATTTGCTAAAGAATCTAAAAACCAGTCTTAGCTTTGTCATTATTGGGTGTTGTGTGTAGATTGATTAGGGAAAAAAACGTCATACATTTTAGAATAAGACGGTAACGTAACAAAATGTGTAAAAAGTCGAGGGGTATATGGGACCTACTGAATTATATTCAGTCCCTGTGCCCTTAACCTTACAGCAGCCCCAATGGCATTTTCTGAAGAAAAAAATGTATCTTAGCATCTACTCAAGTAATTTCTATAGTGATGGGCTCAAATATGTAAAATTATAGGGTCTAGGAACCCCTGAAATATTGGATCATTGGTGACCAGAAACACATTTAACAGTCCTGAACATTAGAACAGAGCATGGTAAAAAAAAACATCACTCAGCTCCCTGGTGTTGGAATTCCCTACAAGCCGACCTACAACTCCAGGACCTGGTGTCCCTGGAGGAGATCCAAGGACAAATAGATGAACAGGTTGTTGATGCATGTAGTTGTTTCTAGTTTTCACTAGTTGCATTATGTAAGAAAGCATGTTGAAGTATTTGATATTTCATACTATTTGATGCTATATTGATACTATTTGATATTTGATACTGATATTTGATACTGTAATGGCCCTGTGATTTGATGTATTGCACTTGTGCTGTGTACAGTCGTGGCCAAATGTTTTGAGAATGTCACAAATATTAATTTTCACAAAGTCTGCTGCCTCAGTTTGTATGATGGCAATTTGCATATACTCCAGAATGTTATAAAGAGTGATCAGATGAATTGCAATTAATTTCAAAGTCCCTCTTTGCCATGCAAATGAACTGAATCCCCCAATAAACATTTCCACTGCATTTCAGCCCTGCCACAAAAGGACCAGCTGACATCATGTCAGTGATTCTCTCGTTAACACAGGTGTGAGTGTTGACAAGGACAAGTCTGGAGATCACTCTGTCATGCTGATTGAGTTTGCATAACAGACTGGAAGCTTCAAAAGGAGGGTGGTGCTTGGAATCATTGTTCTTCCTCGGTCAACCATGGATACCTGCAAGGAAACACATGCCGTCATCATTGCTTTGCACAAAAAGGGCTTCACAGGCAAGGATATTGCTGCCAGTAAGATTGCACCTAAATCAACCATTTATCAAATCATCAAGAACTTCAAGGAGAGCGGTTCAATTGTTGTGAAGAAGGCTACAGGGCGCCCAAGAAAGTCCAGCAAGCGCCAGGACCGTCTCCTAAAGTTGATTCAGCTTCGGGATCGGGGCACCAGTACAGAGCTTGCTCAGGAATGGCAGCAGGCAGGTGTGAGTGCATCTGCACGCACAGTGAGGCGAAGACTTTTGGAGGATGGCCTGGTGTCAGGAAGGGCAGCAAAGAAGCTACTTCTCTCCAGGAAAAACATCAGGGACAGACTGATATTCTGCAAAAGGTACAGGGATTGGACTGCTGAGGACTGGGGTAAAGTCATTTTCTCTGATGAATCCTTTTTCCGATTGTTTGGGGCATCCGGAAAAAAGCTTGTCCGGAGAAGACAAGGTGAGCGCTACCATCAGTCCTGTGTCATGCCAACAGTAAAGCATCCTGAGACCATTCATGTGTGGGGTTGCTTGTGTGGGCTTGCTCACAATTTTGCCTGAGAACACAGAAATGAATAAAGAATGGTACCAACACATCCTCCGAGAGCAACTTCTCCCAACCATCCAGGAACACACATTCCTTACCCCAAACGGGCGGAGGTTCATGAGCAAAGTATTATTATTACTTTGAGGGTAGATTCCAAATGTACGATAAGTTTGACTCTCTCTGTCCCTCTCGCTTCCTGACCCCTCCCTTTTGATAACCAAGCAATCGTGCTGTTGTTAGTCCACTAGGGACCTGTTTCCATTGTATTAAGTTTGTAATCAATACTTTTTCTCATGTATTAAGTTTGTATGTATTCTGTGTTATTATTTATTTAGTTAGTAAATAAATAATTAAACCAATTTGTGTGGTACAGAATGATAGTAAGGTTAGGGTTCTTGTGGAT
This sequence comes from Oncorhynchus nerka, assembly GCF_034236695.1. Lineage (NCBI taxonomy): Eukaryota > Metazoa > Chordata > Actinopteri > Salmoniformes > Salmonidae > Oncorhynchus > Oncorhynchus nerka. The sequence goes on along the minus strand of NC_088404.1, from coordinate 26,519,061 downwards.
TAAAGAAGTCTGTGACGTTCAGAATGAGACTGATATGAGGTAATGATTCATAAGTGACTGTTATCGATATATAACATATATTTATATATCTTTAGAGTTTAATTTGGGAGATGGTAACTCGTTAAACAACTTCTTCCGTGGTGCCCCAAATTCCTAATGAGTTCATTGTTACATGACTAATTTAATCGGTTAACAATTAAACATAGTTAGTTGATTAGATAAATAACAGTCATCACATTAATGCAAGTCACGTCACGAGACTAACATTAGCTACGTCATTCAGCTGAGTAAACACAATGGAGCTGGAGGTACTGGAGACTAAGACACTTTCAATAAGAGTTGAGGAGCTGGGGGCTGAGTGGGAAGCTAAAAATTTCTAGAGTTTTACACACACATTCACCAATTAATCAAGTAACACACACACACACTAACACATCAAGTAACACACACACACACACACACACACACACACACACACACACACACACACACACACACCCAAACACACTAATGCAATGTATAGAATACAGCCAGCACACCCTGACTTTACAGACCTGACCTTGCTACCTCATCACTCACAACACAACAGCTGAGTGAATGAAAAGACTTCTTGGCTATTTCCATTATTTTAGGAAAGGCTCATTTGTGCTGTGGTGAAATGTGTCTGGTGGAGGACGTGTGTCGGGTTCAACCGGAGGTTCAGACCCCCTCGCAGCCAAAGGCATGGCTCTTTAGCCGTAAACAGCATCACACCTTCCAGAGGGGTGTTAATCCTTTGCCACACACTCACTCACTCACACACTCACTCACACACTCACCCACTCTCACACACACTCATACACTCACAGGCCAGAGCAGCAGGCTCTGTGACACAGATCTTATATAACGTGTGCTGGTAATGAAAGGTCTGTGAACACTATAGCCCCAATGAGCTGCAGAGGATTGCTGCTCTGATCCAGCAGCAGGCCACAATGGTGCCCCAGTGACCAATATCCCTGTATGTGCCCCATCTGTCTGTTTGTGGGATGATGCTTATTTTGGCTACCCTTAAGTCGGCCTAGCAGTGTGTGTGTCTGCTTGTCCCTGGCCGGGTTTCCCCTCTCCGGTAGCAGCTGGACAGGAGAACTATATCCTGCTGGACCCGTCTGCTGCCTGTCTGCTGCTCTGCTGTCCGCTATGTGAGGCCTGGAGAGGAGAAAGGAGTCCCACAGCCCAGTGTTATTGTTTCCATGGAGGCTGGGTGGATGGCTGGTGGACGGTCCGACCACAAGACTCTTTGTTGCGCACCGTCTCCTGTGGCCTACCTCTACACAGCAGAGTATGGGGCTGGGCAGCTAGCGCTGCTGATGGAGCGAACAGGGCTGTGAAGTAGTGATTATTGCGGCAAGGGGGGAGGAGGAGAGGAGAGGGATGGAAAGAAAGCGGGATTAGGGTTGACAGAGAGAGGGAGAGAGGAGAAAGTGTAAGAAACTTTCAGACAGAGAGGATGAAAAATAAGAAAGGAAAGGGCATATGGAGAGAGGAGGTGAGGAGGGAGGGAGCAGGACACATGGAGAGAGGAGGTGAGGAGGGAGGGAGCAGGACACATGGAGAGAGGAGGTGAGGAGGGAGGGAGCAGGACACATGGAGAGAGGAGGTGAGGAGGGAGGGAGCAGGACACATGGAGAGAGGAGGTGAGGAGGGAGGGAGCAGGACACATGGAGAAAGTAGGGGAGGAGGGAGGGAGCAGGACACATGGAGAGAGGAGGTGAGGAGGGAGGGAGCAGGATACATGGGGAGAGGAGGGAGGGAGCAGGACACATGGAGAGAGGAGGTGAGGAGGGAGGGAGCAGGACACATGGAGAAAGTAGGGGAGGAGGTGTGGTGGTGAGGAGGGATTCGACACTTCTCATCCAGGGCCCATAAAACTCCATCCATACTTATTGAAC